>NC_138772.1:420208513-420786013 GCF_965119305.1 Pelophylax lessonae | reverse complement strand
TCTTCACATTGCTTTTGCAGCATTATAAATTGACAAAAGCTTTAAAACATAATGCTTGATCTTTAAGAGAAGTGATAATTGCAGAGGAAGACATTCATTTTCCCAGCAAACAAGAAACATCTTTACAAAGCACAGTGTGGAATAGAACACAATGAACTGCATATACTAGTATGTAAGGAGAATGACTAAATAATTGCAGAGGAAGACTTTCATTTCTCCAGCAAACAAGGAACGTCTTTACAATGTGCAGTGTGGAACAGAACACAATAAAAACTGCATATACTGGTATGTAAGGAGAATGACTTTCTTGAAGCTGAGTGTTGTGACAGCTAGCCCCTCACTCACCTTATCTGTACAAATACTTAGAATACCAAAATAAAATATTCTGAGTTACTACCATACCATTTACCTTGGTTTTGTAGTGATTTTCTATCCTATTCAGTGATCTATAATCTGTATCTTTTGTATACACATTTTATATGCTTCTTAAAAGTGCATATACAAGCAACATTTTTTTAGTTTATAATATTAAACATTTAATAATAGTGTTTGTTCAGCAGGACAATGCGGACCAAACACTAATGTAAACATTTTTCTAACTCTTGGTTTATTGGTCGGGTGCTCTCTTTGGAATTAACCACTTAAGCCCCGGAAGATTTTACCCCCTTCCTGCCCAGGGCCTATTTTGCGATTCGGCACTGCGTGACTTTAACGGGCAATTGCGCGGTCATGCAACGCTGTACCTAAACGAATTTGGCATCCTTTTTCCCCCCACAAACAGAGCTTTCTTTTGGTGGTATTTGATCACCTGTACGATTTTTTGATCATGCGCTATAAACAAAAAAAGAGCGTCAATTTTGCAAAAATAACAATATTTTCACATTTTTCTTATATGAAATCCCCCCCCCAAAAAAATGTAAAAATCTAAATTTTTGAACATTTTAGGCCAATTTTTTTTTACCATATGTTTGGTAAAAAAAATTGCAAAAAGCGTATTTTGATTGGTTTGCGCAAAAGTTATTGCGTTTACTAACAAAGGGAAAGATTTTTGTCATTTTTGTTGTTTTTTTTTTTAACGCGTAATGACGGCGATCTGCGATTTTTTTTGCGGGACTGCGACATTGGGGCGGACAGATCGGACCCTTGACATTGACATTTTTGACACTTTTGGGGTTACCAGTGACATTACTACAGTAATCAGTGCTATACATATGCACTGTTACTGTAAAAATGACACTGGCAGTGAAGGAGTTAACTGTATTGGAGAGGGAGGGGTTAAGTGTGTCCTAGGGGCATGTTTCTAACTGTGATTGGCTGTGGCTTGATGTGTAAGAACAGTGATCAACGGTCCTACATAGTAGAACCGTTTGATCACCCCATTCTTACACAGGGAGAACTGACAGGCGGCTTTGTTTACACTAGCCACCAGCCTTTCTCCCGCTGTCACGGACGGTCGCGAGTGCCCGGCGGACATCGGGTCCGCCGGCCACACGCGCGGGGGGGTCCGTGACCGAGCGGGAGCGCGCATCCGGTGGCGCGCGCTCGCTCCCAAAACCCTTACAGGCTAGCGATGTAGCCCTACATCGCTCTGCCTGTGAGGGGCTGACTGCTGACGTAAATAGTCATGCGGCAGTCGGCAAGTGGTTAATATACATAGTTTACAAATGTTGGATGCCCTGTTTTGTGGGGCAATACACAAAGTTTTCAAACTTTGGGTAGTAGACAAAAAAGCAGCGCACGCATGCCCTGAATGCGCGCAGCTGACACCACGCCAGACTGCATGCCCCGTTTCGGCTCTCCATCCCCTAGGCTCTTTCTCCTCCACCCACTGACCTGAAGCTCCAGGTCCCACTGGCGCTGCTGGCTACGTGACACGCTGAGGACCTCAGCCTTCCTTCAGGATGGATCTGCATGATGTGGCTAATTATATAACTTTTCTACCCCACCATTCTGTGAGTGCATCCTAATAAAGTGTATCCTTGTTACTGTATTGTACTGCACTTACATCGGCGCTGCTTTTTTGTTTGAATGAACTAGATCGGAGGCTGAGAAACAGGCATTCTCATCCAACATCAGTGCCTGACCTCAGAGATGCGCTTCTGAAAGAATAGTCAAACATTCCCATAGATACACTCCTAAACCATGTGGACAGCCTTCCCACAAGAGTTGAAACTGTTATAGCTGCAAACGGTGGGCCAACTCAATATTGAACCCTACGGACTAAGACTGGGATGCCATTAAACTTCATGTGCATGTAAAGACAGGTGTCCCAATACTTTTGGTAATATAGTGTATGTGAGTATGTCAGAAGACATTACTACTCGTTTGTTTGGCAGTACAGAAAATCAAAATAACTGAATTTAGGTTTATGATTATATCAAATTACTTTGACGTTTTTGGGGACATTTTCCTGTTACAGCAAGTAATTTGAAATCATGAAAAGCATGCCCTATCTACCATTCTGTTTTTAGTGTGTTTTTTTTTTTTTTTTTTATATACTAAGTGTTGCCTATAAGGTGAGCAACACAAAATACCAATAGCTGGAGCAAGATAGTGTGTTCCTGAGGAGTATGGGCCCTTTAAAGGGACATGTAAACACCATAAATTTGCTTAACCACTTGCCGACCGCCACAAGTAGATATACTGTGGCGGTCAGCCTCGGCCAGGCAGAGTGACGTATATACGTCACTAGCCTGTGACCGGCTTGTGAGCCAATAGCGGGCGAGCGCGCGCCCGCCCCGGCTCGTTCACTGAGGAGTCCGCGCATGTGACCGGCGGACCCGATGTCCGCCGGTCACACTGCGATCGTCGGTAGAGAGGGAGAAAGGCGGGCGGCTTATGTAAACAAGCCGCCTGTCATTCTCCCCTGTGTAAAAATGGAGATCAGACGGTTCTACTACGTAGAACCATTGATCTCTGTTTTTACAATAGTAGACATGTCCCATCACAGTTAGAAGCACGCCCCTAGGACACACTTAACCCCTCCCTTTCCAATACAGTTAACCCCTTCCCTGCCAGTGTCATTTTTACAGTAACAGTGCATATGTATAGCACTGATTACTGCAGTAATGTCACTGGTAACCCCAAAAGTGTCAAAAATGTCAGTCAAGGGTCCGATCTGTCCGCCGCAATGTCGCAGTCACGCAAAAAAAATTCGCAGATCGCCGCCATTACTCGTTAAAAAAAAAACACCAAAAATGACAAAAATCTTTCCCTTTGTTAGTAAACGCGATAACTTTTGCGCAAAGCAATCAAAATACGCTTTTTGCAATTTTTTTTTACCAAACATATGTAGCATAAAACAAATTGGCCGAAAATGTTAAGAAATTTTGATTTTTACATTTTTTTGGGGGGGAATTTCATATAAAAAAATGTGAAAAATATTGTTATTTTTGCAAAATTTACGCAATTTTTTTGTTTATAGCGCATGATCAAAAAATCGCACAGGTGATCAAATACCACCAAAAGAAAGCTCTGTTTGTGGGAAAAAAAGGAAGTGAAATTTGTTTAGGTACAGCGTCGCACGACCGCGCAATTGTCCGTTAAAGTCACGCAGTAAAAAAATCGCAAAAAAAACCCTGGTCAGGAAGGGGGTAAAATCTTCCGGGGCTTAAGTGGTTAAATAGCTCAATCCTTAGAAAGTTTATAAGTCCAAAGTATAGGTGGATAGGGGATTACTTCAAACATAATTACTTCAAATTCAATGGGACCTATTATCTTCAAACAAATGCACAGCTATTGGGGGCACATTTTTCCCCAAGCTATGCCAACTCAACAATGGGGTACTGGGAACATCTACATATCACTTCCAATAATCATTTTTCCTCCCTTGTTGTCTACTACGGTCACTACATCGATGAAATAGTGATCATATGCATCGGTCCACCTCAGGAGGTACAAACTTTTGTCAATTATTGCAACCGCAATACATCGGGCCTCTCCTTCACCCATGTGAAGCTTTCCTGGATCTTAAACTATGCCACAAAGGCAGGCTCATATACATTAGGAACTTTGTTAAATCCACTACAGAGAATTCCTTAATTAATTTTTGCAGTTGCCACCACCCTAGAAGGGTCAGCAACATCCGTTGTAGCCAAATTTGTCGTGTACGGAAGAACTGTACCCTTGATTCTGATTACATCACTCATGGGCAACTTCTAGCCATTAATTGTTTCGAAAAAGGGTACCCTGCTTCTATTGTAGATGAAGCTTTCCAACATTATCTCAATCCAGCCTCATGTTGCCCCAAAGATCTGTCCTCATCCAATGCATTAAAACCTACCTGTTTCACAACCTAAATTCATTCCCGAAACAAGAAAATGGAAAATATTCTATCAAGTCATTGGTCTATACTGCTTGAGGACCCTTACCTGCACATCGACCCTGACTACCAAACCTAAGTTATCTTATGGGAAAGCTAGGAATATTAAAAGTAAAATTGCCCTAGTAAAAGCAAAAGTCCCCCCCCTCCCCCCCCCTCCACTCGTCCCATGACCCTTATCACACTGGTTGGTATGTATCAATGTAAAAAAACTTGTCTGCCTAACTTGCCAATTTGTACAGCATGGGTGAAAAACCTTCTCAGTGAAAGGCAAAATTTACATCAGGGAATTCAATAATTGTTCTACAGAATATGTAGTCCACTGCCTAACCCATCCAGGAGATTTGTTCTACATTGGTGGAACAATTAGAACCTTGAGCAACTGCTTTGGTGAACACAGGCAGTTTATAGAAAGTGGCTGTGACCAAAACAGTGTCTCAAGGCAGTTTCTTGAACAACATGGGAAATCCACTGTCTGTTTAAAAGTCTGGATCATCGAGGCCATCCCTAGATCATTCCCTATAGCTGAACATTTCAAGCATTTATGGCAGCAAAAAACCTACTGGATCTACTTTTTGGTTATTCTCGTTCCAGAAGGGGTAAAAGAAGAAATAGAGGTGCATATCCTGCTCTAAAATATAGCTTTTTGCAAATTAATATGTCAATGTTGTATGCCTGTTTTTTACATATAATAGAATTAGTCTTTCCTTTTCATTTGTATTTTTATTTTTCCTTTTCCAGCGGAACCTTATGGTCCCTCTTAAATAATAATAATAAATTGCAAGTGGTGTTGATGTGGGGGTCTGTCTTATCAGCCATAGTAAGTACTGACAACATCCATTATATATACATATATAACCTTGTTTACATGTCCTATATGCAATATTTTTATTAGATACATACCATAGTATTATTATTGTCATACACAAGGATGACGTTAAGGCTCCGTTCACATCTAGGTGTTTTGGGGCGTTTTTGGGGCGTTTTTCTGCTCTAGGATCAGCTCTCAAAACGCCCAACAAGACAAATCCTATTCATTTCAATGGCCCCTGTTCACATCTGAGCGTTTTGACGCTGTATACAAAACGCCCAACGCTCAAAAAAGTACATGAGCTTCTTTTTGGGCAGATTACAGGCGTTTTCCATTGATCTCTATTCAATCTAAAAACGCCTGCACAAAAATCGCGGTAAAAATGGCGGTAAAATCGCGGTAAAAAACGCCGCAAAAATCGCGGTAAAATCGCGGTAAAAAACACGCGAAAAACGCTACGCTCAGGTGTGAATGTAGCCTAAGTAATTGATTTTACAATATATCATTTTATTCTGTGTTAAAATTATCAAGTTGACTATTTTAGGTATTTATATTTACTGTCTGTCTATTAAAATATGTAAGCTTTTTACCAATGTACTATAGCCCCCCCCCCCTTCTGTTATGTCCAGTGTATTTTTTGGTATATCCTGCTGTTTATCAAAGAGCTGCTGCCCTTGCAGTCTACCTGATGGTCCCATTTTACTCCTTAATCTTGTGAGTGTATTTTAATCTTGTGAATGAAACTGCCTTTTAATACTACACTTAGGTGGTGCTTCCTGCTCTTCTCCCTTGTATAAAATGAGCAGCCATGCATGCATTTAGGCAACTGCTTTGAGATGCCTATTTATTTAGTAACTTTTTAAAAATTCAAAAAAAATAAATCATTTATGATTTATCATTAAAAATATATAATTTATTTTGGTTTGGTGTTAGCAGTGTGGTCGTTTCCTAATATCTTTATACCTTTCTGACCTCATTTTTAGATAAATGTAATTGCACTTACAGCAACAATCTCAAATTTATCCATAGCAACAGTATACAATTGAACAAAATTAATTATAAAAATTAAAATAATGAAAATGTTGTTAACCTAACCTAGGGTAAACAGTACCTAGCCTAACAAAGGTGCACTGAACTGTAGGTACCTTGGGGTGCATACAAATATCTGCGTTAGTCTATAAATCATTTAACATGTCCTTACAGAAACAAACTATTCCTAGATTTAGATCTCAATTTTTTCCAAATTAAGATCAGGTCTTGCTCTCCTAGGGCTAAGCTAACCTCCTGTCATTCAGCTATCACTTTCCAGAGCTTCACATGTAACTTTATAATCACCCTACGTATATTTAAAGTTCCCTTTAAAGTAGCGCAACATTATTAATGGTAACCTGGTATGGCAAACATATTAAAAAAAAAAAAAACTATCAAGAGCATCAGCGGAGGGTATCATGCCCCCTCTAATTTAGGCCCAGACAGCATAAACTGAGGGAAATGATACTGTGTATCTCTATAAAAAAGAGAAACTCTTCAAAAAATTTAAAGGATGGAATAATTTTATTGGTACTGGAAATGCTACTTTCTGACATATCCTAACTTCTTTATCTTTTTTAAATATATTTATAGTAAACTTACAAAACTCTGCTTCTAATGCAATACCATTTTAACAAGAATAGGTGATAATTGCTATGCTAATGGTACATATTTTGAAGTTAACTATGAGCATTCAAAATGTATTTATTTTTTTCTTATAAATTTGCTATTTAACTAAATTTCACGTGCTTGCCCACAAATCACAGTGACCATTAATTTTCTCTTGCATCCTTGAACATCTATTTCCTACAATTTCTCTATCATATTGGTATATCAATAATGGGAGCCTTTATTCTCACAATTTTCCTTTTTTTCCAAATCACTCAAATGTAATTTTTTTTTTGGTAGTTATAAATTAAAGTTCTAAACTGTGGAGCAAAAAGTAAATTTGATTTCAGTAATGCCTAGTTTGATTTGATCAAATATGCAAAACTAAGGGCAGCAACAAATACCAACCGATCAGAATTCAGCTTACTGAATCCAAATCAGTACATGAAGGGTAGCTGATTAATTTGCATGTGCGCTACACGTGGAACTTAGGGCACCCTAAACTTGGTACCTTGCAATATTTTAATAACTAGGTCAACCTATGTCATGTATGTTGAAACCACAGTTTGATTAACATTAATAAAGTAATATTATCTGTTAACAATGTCTGTGTTTCTGTTGAATTTTTACACATACCTGTTGATTCACAGGAAAGTTCCTGTTAATTTTCTTTATCTGTGGAGAAAAGATATAAACATTAGAAAAATTATATTAAAAATGTAATTATGTTAAAAAAAAACATTATTACTCATTGTAGCGTATATTATAAGGCCAAACTGTCTTTAACCAGGAGCACTGCTTTATGACTACTAAATCAGATGTTAGGACATAGAACAGACCTAGTTAGTATATTGGCTCCATAATAATCTCAAATTATGGTCATTTGCTTCACTACAGCCCCTAATTGGTTATACTACATGTATACCGACAGAACATAAGTGGCAGGTGGGCTCCCAAAAATATAGAACCGCTCACAAGTGTGATAGCTCAATTATCTATTCCTACTGCAATGCCATAAACATTCTAAGTAATAATAATAATAATATAAAATAATGAAGTGTACAAGCGAAAAAGAAAGTATAATATATGATCTTTTCATTTGGAGGTGAGTTAACAGATTACTGTAAATTTTAGTTTCAGACGATTTTCACTATTTCGTACTAAATCCATTACACAGAGCACATACTATTTATCTATATATCTACAAACTGCCATCATACATCAAAGAGCTCTTGGCTTTGCCAATTTATTCTTCATATCAGTCTCGGTCTATAAGTTCTTGTTTACACATAGGTTCTAAGTGCACTTGTGCTTCATTCACACTGAGTGTTTATCAAAAGCTGTGCATGTAATCCTGTGGAGTAAGTGCTGGAAGTGTATGTGTACATTTAACTGTAATTGGAAGCATTAGGATGACATTTCCTTGTGTACGGCATTATTATCAATGTTCATATAAATACAGTCATCAGCAGGGGCCCTTCGGTTACTTTTCATTTTCAGTGACGAATGGTCAAGTAATTTCCTGGTTTCTTTCTATCACCGATTTTAAACATGTAAGCATTCTGCTCAAGTACATGTTACATAGTTGGTAAGGTTGAATAAAGACATCAGCTAATCAAGGTTAATCTTTGTGAGTGTATGAGTGTGTATGTATTTATGCCTCTATCATTTCCCATATTTCTGTATATTGCGTTAGTTAAGATGCCCATCTAAGCGTTTTTAGAAATTATTGACACTCCCCACTGACGCCACTGGTTGTGGAAGGTAGTTCCACATCCTTACTGTTCTAACAGTATAGAACCCCCTACGCACTTAAAGGTTAAACCACTTCTCATCCAACCTCATTGAGTGGCCATGCGTCTTCTTAAGTGACCTGAGATTGAACAGTTTTTTTTTCCCTATGCTAAAATCACCATTTGGAGATACTATATTACCCTAGGTTATACCCAATATTATATTACACTATATTACCAAGGGTATTGGGATGCCTACTTTTACACGCACATGAACCTGGCATCCCAGTTCTAATCCGTAGGGCTCAATATTGAGTTGGCCCACCCTTTTCAGCAATAACAGCTTTAACTCTTCTGGGAAGGCTGTCCACAAGGTTTAGAAGTGTGTCTATGGGAATGTTTGACCATTCTTCCCGAAGCGCATTTGTGAGGTCAGGCACTGATGTCTGAGAGAAGACCTGACTTGCAGTCTCTGCTCAAATTCATCCCAAAGGTGTTCTATCAGGTTGAGGTCAGGACTGTGCAGGCCAGTCAAGTTCCTCCACCCCAAACTCGCTCATCCAAGCAAAGGGTGGGCCAACTCAATATTGAACCCTATGGACTAAGACTGGGATGCCATTAAAGTTCATGTGCATGTAAAAGGCATACCTCCTCTTAAGCATCTCTTCTTCAGGGAAAATACTTTTAAAGGATAAGTTCACCTTTCATACCATGTTACATGGTACACCCATATCCAGGGTGTAACATGCAACATACTACTAAATAAGCAGCCCCCGGGCGTGGCTGAGATGTGAAGCTGAGAAGATGTGCTGTGCTCGAGCTCCGATCCTGATCCTGATTTTATCCTATCTATTTCAGCATCCTCTTAACCTCTTGGCACCCCTTATTTCACAACCCTGGGTTCCAGGAAGACAAGCGGCACCCAACAGGCTCTTCCGCTGTCTCCTAGGAAGCTGCGCTCCTCTAAATCCTCGGCTAACTCTCACCGTCCTCCGGGTCCGCCAGCAGCCATATTGGACATGAGGCCCTGTCATCACGTCATGTCTACTAGTACCCAGATGGATGCAGGCCCGAGGGGGTCGTCGGATCCATCACCATCGGACATCCTGCAGGCAATAAAGGCCTGCAAGGACATGCTTACAGTCAAGATAAACTATTTGGCCATGGATATCATCCTCATTAGGCACGACTTGGACAAGTTCCACTCCCGGATGTCGGAGGCAGAGGACCGCATCTCCCACCTAGAGGACTCTACCAGGGCAGACTCCAGGGACCTCTACGCTCTGCAGGTGCAGGTTAAGGCGCTCCAAGACAAGGCAATTGACACAGAAAATCGCCTTAGGCGCAATAATATCAGCGACCTGCTGAGTTTGCGGAAACCTTCCTCACCACACTTTTGGATCTCCCTGCTATGCCTCCCACCTTTGTGGTGGAAAGAGCCCATAGAGTCCCTCCGGCTCCCCCGATCCCGGGGGCCCCACCATGACTGTTCCTGCTCCGTCTTCTGAACTACCGGGATCGGGACCGCATCTTGGCGTTGGTGCGAACCAAGCAGGACCTCCGCTTCGAGAATGCCAGGATCATGTTATTCCCAGACTATTCACCGGAGATACAGCAGAAGTGATGCCAGTTCACTGACATAGGAAAACGGCTTAGAGACCAAGGCATCAAGTTCAGTCCCCTATACCCAGCAGACTCCGTGTGATCGATGGGGACCATACCAGGTTTTTTGACACCCCGAATCTGCGGCCCCCTGGCTGGATGTCCGCTGAGCCTCCACCCGCCACTGGACCTTTTTTTTGTTGTTGTTTTTTTTGCTTCTGGATCTCCCTGCCCTGGACACTGCAGTGGACCCCCCTCCTTCTCCCCCTACTCCGCTGCCCCTCGCTCAGCCTTGCACTTGTGAGTTTGAGCCATCAGGGAAACTAGAGACTGGCTATTGGACACTCCTGATCGCTGTTACCTGTTTTACAGGATCAGCTGCTTGTTTTTGTTCTGTGTTTTGGGCATAGGCCGCTCCCTGGCTCCCCCCATACATTTTTGGGGGATGCTGGGAACCGGCAGGCAAAGCACATTGTGCTTGGGTTGTTTTATTTGGTCACTGTTTTTTTTTCTGTGGTCTAATGTGGTTCACTGTTCGGTGCCTAGGTTCTTTTCTCATTGCTGCTCACCGGATGCTTCTGACCTGTACTATAGCTACCCCTCTCACCCTATCACTGTGGTGGCACAATGGCGTCACATAGCCCGCACACCTTGTGAGTGATTTCCTGGAATGTGCGTGGCCTCAATTCCAAATTCAAGGGGTCGCTCCTCTTCCAATACATAAAATCTCATAACCCCTCTATTCTGATCCTGCAAGAGATGCATCTGGTGGGCAGCAAGTTGCAATCCTTGAAGAAGCCTTGGGTTCAGAAACTTTTCCACACCTCCTACTCTAGTTATGCCAGGGGTGTGTCGATTTTGATTCATAAGACACGCCCTTGCGTGGTGGACTCGGTCCACACAGACCCCATGGGTAGGTATGTCATCCTGGTGTTTTCACTATGGCAGCAGAAATACATTGTGGTGGGTATCTATGTCCCCCCCCCCTTCAAGTCTGAGGTCCTGTACACCATACTGTAGAGGGTAACTCCCTATTGCCCTGCCAAGCTGCTTCTACTGGGGGACTTCAATGACACCCTCTCGCCTGACTTGGACAGGCCTTAACTCCCCAAATCCTTTTCGGGGAGCTCCTTGACTGGTCACTCGCTGCAGGGGTGACAGAGGTCTGGCAATGAAAGCACCCCGAGCAGAAGGTTTTTTCCTGTTTCTCTGCTTTCTACAAAACCTCCTCTAGAATAGACTATGCTTTTGCCAACCCGGCTATGTTATCTGATGTGGAGACGGCTGGATACTTACCTAGCGGCTTGTCTGACCATAGTCCTCTACTGGTCAGCCTGCGCTCCTGCTGCGTTCGCAGCGGCTCCATGTGGCGATTGGGCTCCCAGTGGATAGAGCAGTCTGATGTCTCCACTCAGATCCCTCCAGTGCTGCGAGCATACTGGAATTCCTACGCTGGGTCATCCTCTTCCCCTGTGGTCTGGGATGCGTTTAAGGCTTACACGAGGGGGCAAATATATGTAAGCCATTCAGGCGGTCAAGCTGCAGCAATTAGCCACGGTGTCTGCATTGGAAAGGGCGGTGGAGGAGGCCTCTACTGTATGTGTTATACATTAGACCCCTCTGTCCCCAACTTTGAGGGGCTGCAGGCTTCCAGGAGGGAGTTACATTTTTTTCTGAGGTTACCAGGCTCTCGTTGTATCAGTCGAGGTAGGGCTTCTTTGAACAGGGTGACAGGAATGGCAGGCTCTTGGCGATTATGTCCCAACATGATACACCCCTGACACTGGTTCCGGAACTTACCTCTCCCACGGAGGAGGCCATCACATCTCCGGAGGCCATACTGGAGGCATTCCGCGAGTATTACAGTAATTTGTATACCACGACTGTCCCCCCCTACCCTAGGCTCTAAGGACCTGGGCGCCTACTTGGACCCGATAGCCCTGGGTTGGCTCTCTGACCAGGAGAGGGAAAGTTTAGATTGCCTGATCACCGCTGAGGAGGTTTCAGCTGTCATTCATTCCATACCTGCGGGTAACGCCCCTGGTCCGGATGGACTGCCCATAGTGTTTTATAAATCCCATGTCAGCCTTTTGGCCTCTCTATGCACCCAATGCCTCGAGGACAGAGCCCCCCCACCCCTCGATGGCAGCCGCCCATATCATTCTTATTCATAAAGCCCCCAAAGACCCGAGACTTTGTGCTTCATATCGGCCTATAGCGCTGCTTAATAACGACCTGAAAATCCTGACCAAATTCCTCGCATCTAGGCTACAGCCCTTACTCCCCTCTATCATAGACCCGGACCAGACGGGCTTCATGGCGCACAGGTCCACTGACATTAATCTCTGCAGGCTATATACCAATCTACAGGCACAACATAGCAATACTGGTACAAGAGTCGTCGCCTCTCTGTAATGTTCCGGTACCTTTGGTACCCTAAATTACTCTTTTCACAAGTGTATGCGCCCCACCATTCTCTTTTGGAAAGGTGCGCATACACCTTTAAGACTGAAGCTGTCATCACTCAGCGCCGGACTAGATGGCTATTTAAATCGCCGGTTCTCACTCACATGTGTTCGTTCAAACACCCTTACCTGGATGCTAACTTGGCTTGAAGCTTTCGTGCTTGCAAGCATACCTCGCTGACGGAACCTCGCTGCGCTGATCCCTGTATCCCGCTTCCGGATCATCCGCTCCTCCTGAACCAACCTTCGGCTGTATTGCTATTAGTGCTAAGTACCCCGCAGGGGAACCCTCTATAAACTTATACTAAGCTTACACTATCTAGCTCTGCATAGTAAAGACTATTTATCACATCTGCATATCTAGATTGCTAGCTCTTAAGACTACTGCTACTTATTCCGGCACTGGGTTGATCTCTCTTGTATGTCCACCTGCTACTCTGTCATCTGCTACCATACATGATTGCTAAACCTACCTGCATCCATCTGCTACTGTCTTACCTTCAAGTGTCTGTCACCTACCACCTCCACTCAACCTGTCTCTTAAATCTTCATCACTGTGTTACTACATACATAAAGTCACTCTAGGAACCAGCTTGTTGAGTGTGTGTATTTACTAGCTGAATTAAGACCTTCCACACATGATGAGTCATTGAGGTTGGGAATGGTATCTCAGCATCTCTCTTACATGACTACTGAAGTGGAATATTTCTGCAGCTGAAAATCCACACCATACATGAAACGCAGGAGCGTTACAGATTGAACGAACCCACAAATGGATTCAGCAGAAATAACCACTCAGGTGACACAATTAAAACAGCAAGTAACTGCGTTAATACACGCACTTGCTGAATTAAAAGAAGACAATCAGGCTCTGTCGCAGCAGGTAATTAGACTGACACAACTTACCTCTGCTCAGTCCCCTGAACCCAAGATAAATCCCCCTTTGGTATTTACAGGCGATCGCAAAAAATTTCGCGAATTTAAAAACGCATGTGAGTTACTTTTTTTGCTAAAACCTCGTACCTACCTTACTGATCACATTAAGGTTTGTACTATTATTTCTTACCTAACAGGCGATCCTCGAGCCTGGGCAGACTCTCTTTTTGAGAAAAACGACCAGCTTCTCAACTCCTATGCCTTGTTCCTAGCAGAATTCGCTAGCCTATATGATGACCCCAATAGGCAGAGTACTGCCGATCTTCAATTAAGATCCTTGAAACAAGGAAGGAGGCCTGTAGAAGACTTTGTCGTGGAATTCAAGAGATGGACCCTTGATTCAGAATGGAATGATGCATCTCTGAAAACCCAATTTAGGCTTGGCCTATCAGAAGCCGTTAAGGACGAGCTCGCCCGAGCGGAGCTACCAAAAACCCTGGATACATTAATACAACTCAGTACTACCATAGATAGAAGACTACGAGAAAGAAAGGCTGAGAAAATGGGAATGCCATTATCCGTTTCCTCTCGGATTCCGGCCGTTAACCCCGTTCCTATGGAGGTAGGAACCATACGCCCACCGCTATCAACTATGGAAAAAGCCAAAAGACGATATGAAAATCTCTGCTTGTACTGTGCATCCCCGGATCACAAGATAAATGTCTGTCCCCTAGTCAACAAAAAGAAGGGTGAGTGTTCACATGTCCTCCTAGGGGGATTGACAACTTCATTCACTAACCCTTACATTTTTGTTTGTTTGACATTACAGTGGGACCAGAACAGGATTACTACTAAGGCCATGATTGACACAGGATCTTGTGGAAATTATATTGATATATGTTTTGCTGCTTCAAATAAAATTCCTATTATTTCTAAACTTAAACCTGTCTCAGTAAGTCTAATTACCGGTGTTCCGTTATCCTCTGGTCCGATCACCGATCAGACACAAGAACTTCTAGTCACTATTAACGAGTCTCATAGGGAGACTACTACCTTCGATTTAATACCTTCACCCCACTTTCCCATTGTGTTGGGACTTCCCTGGTTACACACACACCAACCAACCATAGATTGGAAGGAACGGTCCTTGGCCTTCCTCTCTTGCTATTGCGAGGATATGTGTAACCTCCCGTCTTCCGGGAAGATTCTGTCTATGGTGACAGATGAGATTGCACCACTATGTTATCAGGATCTTTCTGAGGTTTTTCTTGAGAAAAATGCTCAAGCATTACCTCCTCATCGAGACTATGATTGTAGCATTCATCTACTCCCAAATAGCAAATTGCCGTTCGGTCATGTTTATCCTCTTTCACAGGATGAACTTTCCCATCTCAAAACCTATTTGGATGAGAATTTGGAAAAAGGTTTTATTAGACCTTCCACTTCTTCCACAGCAGCAGGACTCTTTTTTGTTCGCAATAAGGACTCAAGTCTCAGACCTATCATCGACTACAGGAAATTGAATGCTATCACAATAAAAGATCGCTATCCTCTACCGCTTATCCCTGAGCTCATTGAGCAGGTGCGTGGAGCTACCTATTTTTCAAAATTGGACCTGAAAGGAGCATACAATCTCATTCGAATCCGTGATGGACACGAGTGGAAGACTGCATTCAGAACCAGATACGGATTGTTCGAATATCTTGTGATGCCATTCGGGCTACGCAACGCCCCTGCAGTTTTCCAACGATTTATAAACGATATTTTTAAAGACTTACTAGATGTCTGTGTTGTGGTATATCTGGACGATATACTTATATATTCACGATCCCTGTCTGAACACATAAGACATGTAAGACTTTTACTATCGAGATTGCTTGCACATAACCTTTATGTGAAACTGAAGAAATGCTTGTTTCATAAAGACGAGGTACTCTTTCTAGGCTACATCATATCCAAAACAGGAATTGAGATGGACATGAGTAAAATATCCTGCATTCAGGATTGGCCTACACCAACCACACGCAAGGCGCTACAGCGATTCCTGGGATTTTCAAATTTCTACAGGAAGTTCATTAAAAACTTTTCTGCTATTGTGAGACCCCTCACACAGCTCACTAGCATAAAAAAACCATTCAAATGGTCAGAAGAAGCCAATAAAGCTTTTCACTTGTTAAAGACAAGGTTTACTTCCGCTCCCATATTACGCCATCCAGACCCATCCCTCCAATACATTCTGGAGGTAGATGCGTCAAACATGGCAGTAGGAGCAATACTCTCCCAACGACCAACCCACACTTCACCACTTCATCCAGTCGCCTTTTTTTCTAAATCCCTAAGCAGTCCCGAGATAAATTACCCCGTGGGTGAAAAGGAACTGCTTGCTATAAAATTGGCTCTGGAGAATTGGCGACATTTACTCGAAGGCACCCAATTACCAATAATTATATACACGGACCATAAAAACCTCCAATATCTTCAGACTAGCAAAACTCTCTCGCACCTACAGGTACGATGGTCACTATTCTTTCTAAGGTTTAACTTCCTAGTGACTTACACACCTGCAGATAAGAACAAAAAGGCGGATGCACTATCACGACTAACTGAAGAAAACTACTTTGAAATCCCTTCCGTTCCTATAATACCTCACAAACGCATTATTGGAGTTGTCCGTTCCTTGAAGGAAGAGGTTTTGCATGGTATAAGTTTGGATTCACACCCACCACAACTAAATACTGATGCAGAAGGCTTCCTCTACTACAACGACAAACTTTACATACCACCTACCCTACGCACCAAGATCTTGGAATTATCTCATGATGTGCCTATGGCAGGACATATGGGTATGACAAAGACTCTTAATTTGTTTTCCTGGCAATTCTGGTGGCCTGACATGAAAACATCTATACAAAAATTCGTCTCTTCATGCAATGTCTGTGCCAGGTCCAAAATTGACACTACGAGACCATCCGGTCTACTATGCAGTCTACCAATACCCCAAACTCCATGGGAAGTTTTGTCCTTAGACTTCATCGTAGAATTGCCTCTTTCCAAAGGATTTAATACCATCTTGGTGTCAGTGGACCATCTGACAAAGATGGCACATTTCATTGCTATTCGCAGACTACCTTCGTCCAAACAAACGGCAGAACTCCTGATGAAACATGTCTTTAGATTACATGGTATCCCAAAAACTCTTCTGTCTGACCGTGGATCCCAATTTATTTCTAAGTTCTGGCAAGAACTATGTCACATACTACGGATCGAGCGGAAGCTCACTTCTCCTTACCATCCGCAGACCAACGGACAGACTGAAAGAGTCAACCAATGCATCGAGCATTATTTACGTTGTTACACTTCTTACCAACAGGATGATTGGGTGGATCTTCTCCCTCTTGCAGAATTTGCCTACAACAACGCAACCCACAGTACAACCAAGCAGAGTCCGTTCTACTTGAACTATGGGTTTCATCCCTCTATTCTTCCACCACGCATCCTTCCTTCAAACAACCCAGTAGCCTCAGACTATCTTACCCAAATAAAGGATTCTCTGGGTTTATTAAATACTACCATTGCACACGCTCACAGTCAACAAAAGAAGTACTATGATCTTCGCAGAAGACCTTCTCCACAGTACACTATCGGGGACCTCGTTTGGCTCTCAACAAAAAATTTAAGACTGAAGATCCCTAGCAAAAAGCTTGGACCTCTGTTCTTGGGACCTTTCCCAATCAAAAAACTTATTGGAAAAGCTGCAGTACAGCTTACATTGCCAATAGACCTAAAAATCCATCCCATTTTCCATGTGTCGCTACTGAAGCCCCATGTTCCGGACCAAGGAATAAGGCCTAATATTCCACCTCCGCCTCCTGTACAAGTTGAAGGTGGAGAAGAATACGAGATAAAAGAGATTCTGGATTCTCGTATCTACAGAAGAAGACTTCAGTACTTGGTTAGATGGAAGAACTATGGGCCCCAAGACGACACCTGGCTAAACACCTCTGAAATACATGCCCCTAGATTAATCCGCAATTTTCATGCGAGATACCCAGACAAACCAGCTCCAGAGGCCTTCAGGAGCCGGCCTTAAGGGGGGGTATTGTAATGTTCCGGTACCTTTGGTACCCTAAATTACTCTTTTCACAAGTGTATGCGCCCCACCATTCTCTTTTGGAAAGGTGCGCATACACCTTTAAGACTGAAGCTGTCATCACTCAGCGCCGGACTAGATGGCTATTTA
Organism: Pelophylax lessonae; assembly: GCF_965119305.1. Taxonomy (NCBI): domain Eukaryota; kingdom Metazoa; phylum Chordata; class Amphibia; order Anura; family Ranidae; genus Pelophylax; species Pelophylax lessonae. The sequence goes on along the minus strand of NC_138772.1, from coordinate 420,768,327 downwards.
AATCGCCGGTTCTCACTCACATGTGTTCGTTCAAACACCCTTACCTGGATGCTAACTTGGCTTGAAGCTTTCGTGCTTGCAAACATACCTCGCTGACGGAACCTCGCTGCGCTGATCCCTGCATCCCGCTTCCGGATCATCCGCTCCTCCTGAACCAACCTTCGGCTGTATTGCTATTAGTGCTAAGTACCCCGCAGGGGAACCCTCTATAAACTTATACTAAGCTTACACTATCTAGCTCTGCATAGTAAAGACTATTTATCACATCTGCATATCTAGATTGCTAGCTCTTAAGACTACTGCTACTTATTCCTGCACTGGGTTGATCTCTCTTGTATGTCCACCTGCTACTCTGTCATCTGCTACCATACATGATTGCTAAACCTACCTGCATCCATCTGCTACTGTCTTACCTTCAAGTGTCTGTCACCTACCACCTCCACTCAACCTGTCTCTTAAATCTTCATCACTGTGTTACTACATACATAAAGTCACTCTAGGAACCAGCTTGTTGAGTGTGTGTATTTACTAGCTGAATTAAGACCTTCCACACATGATGAGTCATTGAGGTTGGGAATGGTATCTCAGCATCTCTCTTACATGACTACTGAAGTGGAATATTTCTGCAGCTGAAAATCCACACCATACATGAAACGCAGGAGCGTTACACTCTCTCGATATTGAGTGGCCCTTCCTGTGGGAGATTCTCGGGAGGATGGGCCTCCCTCTGTTGTTCATCAGGTGGCTGCAAACGATTTACAGGTCACCAACGGCCACCATTCGCCTCGGCGGGAGACTGTCTCCCTCATTTGGGTTGTTGCGGGGCATGAGGCAGGGCTGCCCTCTCTCTCCGGCCCTCTTTGCTATTGCCATGGATCCGGTGGCGGAGGTATTGCGCATTTCTCCTCTCAAGGGTCTGCGGGTGGACTGGCTGGAGGAGAGGGTGGCCCTGTATGCAGTTGACCTCCTACTATTTCTAAACGATGCTGACTCCTCTCTTGATGGTGCCCTGCAAATCCTGGAGGCATTCTCGAGGGCGACTGGTCTGAAGATCAACTGGTCTAAGTCGCAGTTGTTGGGGAGTGATCAGGAGGCCAGACAAACAGCCCCGCCGGATGTTATGCTACAGTGGGTTGATGGTTTTGTGTACCTCGGGGTGCGCATTTCCCGCAAGCTTTCTAACTTTGTCTCACTCAATCTAGATCAAGTTGTCTCTGCGGTCAGGGCCAAACTGCAGGCATGGGCGAAACTTCCCCTTTCCCTTTTAGGTCGTATTAATCTGATTAAAATGAAGATACTACTGAAATTTACTTACCTTTTCCATAATTCACCCCAGTGGATCCCTAAGTCATTTTTCTTCACCCTGAATAAAATGTTTTCCTCCTTTTTATGGGGCCCACGTCCTCCCCGGTACAAATTTTTAACCTTCATGCATCCTCTCTCAAAGGGAGGATTGGCATTCCCAGATTGCCAGAAGTATTTTCTTGCTTCCCAACTGGTCTCAGCTGTTTGGTGGCTTGCTTGGCTTGGTGGGGTCCCAGGTGGTGCAGCCGGATCTGGAGTGAGTCTTACATTATGATTGCTCGGAAAAGGCTGTCTCTGTTCTGTATGCGCATCTCCTTCGGGTCTCCTCTCCGGAGCTCTCTGGTCTCCACGACTGGTGGGCTGGGGATCTCCCAGATTTGGACCCGAAGGACTCTATGAATATGTGGGAGCTCCCAATCAAAATTCTGGTGTCCCTCAGGGACCATCTCATACAATATAAGATTGCTCACAGGGCGTACCTCACCCCTTACTGTCTCCACAAGATCCACACCTCCCACCCCCAGGACTGCTGGCTGTGTGGACAGGATCCGGGAGATTTCCTCCACATTTTAGGTCCTGTCCGGAGCTCTCCACATACTGGTCTCAGGTGTTCTCTGTGATCGGGGATATTTTACAGGTCTCGGATACTCCGTCTCCCAGGCTTTGCTTTTTGGGCCTCCTGGACGACCTGGTACCGAGGGTGGCTGAGCGCACTCTTCTGGGTCTGCTACTCTTCTACGCTAGGAAAAATATTACGCTACACTGGAAACAGCGGGCTCCTCCCAAGATACAGCAGTGGAAGATGCTGGTGAATTTAGTGATACCTTTTTATCGTGATACATATGCTCATAGAGGTTGCCCTAAGAAACATGATAGCGTCTGTGCCAAGTGACTGTCTGACCCCTCCACTGCCATGGTAGACTAGCTCCTGACCTTAATACCTGGCTTTGGCTTCGCTGAACCGGAAGATACCTCCTATTGGGTCCTACAGTTGTTCTAACTCTGATGTTTCTTGGCGAAGTCTGACACCCCCATGGTTGCGTTTCCCGTCCCCCGGGATTTTATCGTTCTTTGTGATATGCTGCCCTTTCTGCTCTTGACCCCTTCTCTCATGTACTGTTCCTATGATGGTTGTATTGTGAACCGAATGCACCTGTCTTTGTTTGTTGTTTGTGTTCAAAACTTTAATAAAAAGATTTAAAAAAAATAAATAAATAAGCAGCCCCCGCCCAATCCCCCAAGCTCCCTTTGTGAAAACTGTCCGGGGATCTTCTCCCGGCACTCACTGTCACAATTTTAAAAAGCCTCAGCGGTGCGGGGTTTCGCCCACCAGGCTGCGTCATTCATTCACAGAGTTCTTTTAGTGGGAGAACTACAACTATCATCAGCCATTGCGGCTGATGGCTAGTAGGGATGATCGAACGGTTCGGGTCCACCATCGGTTCGGCCCGAACATTGGGTGTTCGAGGTTCGGCCGAATTTAGAACTTTTTGCCCAAAAAGTTCGGAATTCGGCAACCAGAACCGACCAAAATGCAATGCTTCAGGAAATGGGCTTTAAAAGCCCGTGATTGGACCAGAACCATTAGCAAAAGCCAATTGAGGGGGCAGGAGAATGCTAGGAATGTGATTGGAGTGACTAGGGGGTCCCTAGACCAATCATTAGTGAATACGCCCCCCAGTATATAAGATAGCCCCCGCCATATTCCTAGCATTGTTATACTGGACATGGAAGAGAGTGGAAGCAGTTCTGTTAATTTTACTTTAAAAGTGTCATTTAGCATTTATTAGTTTGAGGAAAGGGATATCTAGTGTAGTTAGAGTGCTCCTTTACACCTAAGTTAGCTTCAAAAATTTAGTTTCTGTAGGGAAAGTGTTAAGTGTAAGGGGACCGTAGTGTAGTGTAGGGTTAACTAACAGTGACTGCTATGGAAGGGTGACAAAACCCTTCCATAGCAGGGTGACCGCTATAGAGAAATGATCATTTCTTCGGGACAGGAATATGGCTTCTCACCAGCAAGCATTTTTCATGCTTCAGTGGTTGCCATTGCCAGTGCTTTTTTGAGGACATGTTTGATGTCAGACATGACATCTGAACATGTGTATAGGGGATATATATACACATATATGTCTGTATATATACCCCTAGACATATATAGGTGTGATAGTAGCAGAAATATATGCTTGCGCTAATGAAATCATTTACAGTAATATATTTCTGCTACTATCACACCTATATATGGCTAGGTGTCTATATACATATAATTATGTTTGTATATATACCACTATACACAAGTACAGATGTTTTGCCTGCCGCAAAAGAACCCAAAAAATGCCAAAAAAACGCTAGCGTCAAAAAAAAAAATGCCCAGGTGTGTTTTTGCTGGCATTTTTTGGGGGGTTTTGGAGGCAGGCAAAACATCTGAACTTGTGTATAGTGGTGTATATACACACATACATATATTTATATACACACCTAGACATATATAGGTGTGATAGTAGCAGAAATATATGCTTGCGCTAATTAAATCATTTACAGTAATATATTTCTGCTACTATCACACCTATATATGGCTAGGTGTCTATATACATATAATTATGTGTGTATATATACCACTATACACAAGTTCAGATGTTTTGCCTGCCTCAAAAGAACCCCAAAAAATGCCAAAAAAAATGCTAGCTTCAAAAAAAATGCCCAGGTGTGTTTTTGCTGGCATTTTTTGGGGGTTTTTGGAGGCAGGCAAAACATCTGAACTTGTGCACAGTACCACTATACACAAGTTCAGATGTTTTTCCTGACTGCAAAGAACCCAAAAAATGCCTGCTATTAAACCGGCAAGGTGTGAAAACCAAGAAGAGAAGCCAACCCCCTGTGCTGAAAGTGTTCTAATACAAACAATCCTTTTTTTTATGGTTCTGGACATGCTACAGAGCTGAAACTTCACAGGTACACCTTTTAGACCCCCAGATACGAAATCACACAAAAAAAGTTCTTAAAAATTGTCATTTTTGATAAAAAAAGCCAATTATTGAAAAAAAAAAAAAAAAAGAGATTTTTTGATTTTTACTTTGGATTTCGTATCTGGGGGGTCTAAAAAGTGTACATGTGAAGTTTCAGCTCTGTAGCATGTCCAGGACCATAAAAAAAAGATTGTTTGTATTAGAACACTTTCAGCACAGGGGGTTGGCTTCTCTTCTCGGTTTTCACACCTTGCCGGTTTAATAGCAGGCATTTTTTGGGTTCTTTGCAGTCAGGAAAAACATCTGAACTTGTGTATAGTGGTACTGTGCACAAGTTCTGATGTTTTGCTTGCCTCCAAAAACTCCCAAAAAATGCCAGCAAAAACACACCTGGGCATTTTTTGTTGACGCTAGCGTTTTTTTGGCATTTTTTGGGGTTCTTTTGAGGCAGGCAAAACATCTTAACTTGTGTATAGTGGTATATATACACACAATTATATGTATATAGACACCTAGCCATATATAGGTGTGATAGTAGCAGAAATATATTACTGTAAATGATTTCATTAGCGCAAGCATATATTTCTGCTACTATCACACCTATATATGTCTAGGTGTGTATATAAATATATGTATTTGTATATATACACACTATACACAAGTTCAGATGTTTTGCCTGCCTCAAAAGAACCCAAAAAAATTCCCAAAAAAACGCTAGCGTCACAAAAAAAAATGCCCAGGTGTGTTTTTGCCGGTATTTTTTGGGGGTTTTTGGAGGCAGGCAAAACATCAGAACTTGTGCACAGTACCACTATACACAAGTTCAGATGTTTTTCCTGACTGCAAAGAACCCAAAAAAATGCCTGCTATTAAACCGGCAAGGTGTGAAAACTCCTGTGCTGAAAGTGTTCTAATACAAACGATCTTTTTTTATGGTTCTGGACATGCTACAGAGCTGAAACTTCACATGTACACTTTTTAGACCCCCCAGATACGAAATCCAAAGTAAAAATAAAAAAATCTCTTTTTTTTTTCATTTTTCAATAATTGGCTTTTTTATCAAAAATTACAATTTTTTAGAACTTTTTTTGTGTGATTTTGGGGGGGATTTATCAAAACTGGATCAGCCAGAATCTGGAGCAGCTGTGGATGGCAACCAATCAGACTCTATCTTCAGCTTGTTGTGTTAAGCTTTGAAGATAAAAGATAGAAGCTGATTGGTTGTCATAAACAACTGCCCCAGATTCTGGCTGCTCCAGTTTTGATGAATTCTCCCCTTCGTGCCTGGGGGGTCTAAAAGGTGTACCTGTGAAGTTTCAGCTCTGTAGCATGTCCAGAACCAGAAAAAAAAGATCATATAGGTGTAAAAGGAGGGTCCCACATCCCTGTTCTACTGAAAAATTATCTTTTTTTTTTTCATGGTTCTGGACATGCTACAGAGCAGAGATACTAAATCCAAAGTCAAAATCAAAAAAATCTCTCTCTTTTTTTTTTTTAATAATTGGCTTTTTTTATCAAAAATGACAATTTTTAAGAACTTTTTTTGTGTGATTAATAGTTAATGGGGCATGACCCAGAACCCTAGGGACTTTTAGGGGCATTTATTGGGTTTTAGGGCTTAAAAATTGTGTTTTTTGATTACCGAAGTTCGGGTCCCATTGATTTCAATGGGGTTCTGAAATCCGGGCCGAACTTTCAGGAAGTTCGGATGTTCTGGCCGAACCGAACTTTTCAAAAGTTCGATCATCCTTAATGGCTAGTAGTTCAATGAACTAGCAGGGAGCTGGTGAGCATTCTAGGTAGTTTGTTGATGTTAAATTACCAATTGTGATCCCAGCTGTGGGGGGTTTGGCATACTATATATCTGTTTAGTTGGTTATGTCAGACTAACTATGAATTAGGCCTTGATTAGTCTGAAACGTGTTAGTGTTGGCTCTGTTTGAAATATGTGTACTACTTGGATGAAATAAAGAGACATTTTATTCAACCCCACCTGGTTGCCTACTTTACCTACATGGAAGCCTATCATAATAATGCTTACCTGTAGGCACTTTAAAAATCGCCTAAACATGCACCTTTTGCCCTTGACCACACAGTCGCATGAAGGAACTGCATGCGTATATCGTTCCTTTAGAGCTCTGTGCCTTCAACCATCATCGCGGCTCGGCCATTCAAAGGACCGGAGCCCGCAAACCCAGAAGTGAGACAGAGTGAAGATGAAAGCCCTGTCAGTGGTGACAGCACATCACTGGAATGCTATATTTTAAGGTAAGTTTCACATAACATTATAATATTGCCCTGCAGGTGAAAAGCTTTTTTTTTTTTTTTTTTTTTTTTTTTTTTAATTTTCCATTTTACTACTGCTTTAATAAAAAAAAAAAAAAAATTGTGATTCATTTTACTCTCCTCTGCTATTCTTCTCTCGTGGTCTATATTAGCTGCCCTGATTGTGCGCTCTTACAGTGAGGGAAAAAATTATTCAATCCCCTGCCGATTTTGAAATGATTAGTCTATAATTTTTATGGTAGGCTTATTTTAACAGTAAAGTGGGGTACACACTAGTAGAAAATCTGCCGAAAATTCCCGTCCGAGGTAAAATTTTACGATTTTCGGCTAGTGTGTACACAACTTTCAGCAGCCGATGCCGACATTGTCAACGAAAAAAAACGGAGGGACAAACACCAAAATTGTTATCGTCTGTCCCCAGACGACCAATTTTCATTTAATGTGTATGCAGTACATCCGTGAAAAATCGGATACGAAAGACCGCGCATGATCTGAAGTTGCTGACAACCCGGAAGTCTGGCAACAAATGTCCCAAACAAAAAAAAAAAAATCGGACGAGAAATTTTGTGAACATTTATGCACTGTCAACTAAAAACGGTAATGAACGCTGAGCAAGAGACAGAAAAATTGGAGGATATTTTGTCCGATTTCCGTCAAGTGTGTACGGGCCTTTAGAGACAATTAAAAATTGATGTGCATTTTAATTAGTGAAAAAAGTAGTTGATCCCTTATCAATCAGCAAAATGTCTGGCTCCCAGGTGTCTTCTTTACAAGTACTGAGCTGAGATTAGGAGCACTCTCTTAACCACTTCTGGACCGGAAGATTTTCCCTCTTAATGACCAGGCCGTTTTTTGCGAATTCACACTGCGTTACTTTAACAGACAATTGTGCAGTCGTGCGATTCTGTACCCAAATAAAATTGATGTCCTTTTTTCCCCACAAATAGAATTTTCTTTTTGTGGTATCTGATCACCTATGAGATTTTTATTTTTTGCGCTATAAACAAAAAAAATAGCGACAATTCTGAAAAAAAAACCAAAAAAAAAAAACAATATTTTTCACTTTCTGCTATATAACATTTCCCAAAAAAAATAAAAAATCATTTTCTTTCATCATTTTAGGCCAATTTGTATTATTCTACATATTTTTTGGCAAAAAAAATCCCAATAAGCGTATTTTGATTGGTTTGCGCAAAAGTTATCGTCTCCACAAACTAAAGGAAAGATTTATGTCATTTTTATTTATTTATTTATTTTACTAGTAATGGCGGCAATCAGTGATTTTTAGCAGGACGGCGACATTGCGGCGGACAGATCAGAACCCTAACTGACATTTTTTACACTTTTGGGGGGACCAGTGACATTACTACAGTAATCCTAAAAAGTATGCACTGTTATTGTAATAATGACACTGGCAGGGAAGGGGTTGACCCAGGGGCGATCAGGGGTTTAAGTGTGAGTCTAGGTGATGTTTTCTAACGGGGGGGGGGGTGGGCTTCAAATATCAACACAGACACCTGTGTTCCTAAATAGCAGGAACACAGGGGCTCTGTGTTGATAGCAGAGAGAACAACGGTCTGCTGTGTTTACAACAGCAGACCACCGTTCTCTCTTTACGGGGAGTGATCGCGGATGACACATGCCTCGGCTTCTACCACAAACAGGAGCTCTACCACAAACTGCCGCACAGGAAACATTATGCTTTGGTGGTGTTTTTCTGCTAAGGGGACAGGACAATGTCACCACGGGGCCATGTACCAGGGGAAGACAAAGATCAGGTTAAAATTATTCCTAGAGGTTCTTTGGCTTTCACTGTGAAGGCTTGACGATCCTTGGTCCTGGTGACAAACCTGAATATTCCAGGAGTTCCACGTCACCCACCTGTGACAAAGGGCTTGAAACACCTCCAGATGAAAAAAACTGTCTTCAGGATCCAGAGGCTTACAACAGAGAAATCCTGCCTGCCAGTTTGCCACTCCTGAAATGTGCAGGTAGTCAGGATTTGAAGCTCTTCCTAAACCAGGAAGAATGTCTTCTTCTCTTTGGCCTCATCTTGAATATGCAGTTCAGTTTTTGGTCAAAAATCCTCAGGAAAGACATGTTGAATTAGAAAGAGTTCAGCAAAGGGCAACCAAGTAAATAAGGAGGATGGGAGACCTCAAGTTTGAGCATTACAGTTATTCACTCTTAAGAAGAGGTGCTTAAGAGGGGATATGATTACAATGTCCTGAAGAGGACAAATGGCCATAAGGGAGGTGTAACACCTTAGATTTCAGAAGGGGTTCTTTACCCAGAAAGTGGTATTAGCTGGCATTGTCAAAAAGGTAAAAAAAAAAAAAACGATTTCAGAATACGAAGGGCTTAGGGAATTGGTAGTGAATAAAAATCACACACATACACGCACACACATAGGCTATACTGGATGGACCTGCATCTTTTTTTAACCTTATAAACTATGTAACTATGATTCCCGGACCAGATCAGAGATCTACCATGCCAGGGCAAGCCTGATTTTGCTGAATAGGTGCATAATAGGTGAATAGGGCAATCCAGAGACTTGGCCTGCTTGCCCCATGCCACCAGAATGTTGAGTAGCAATGGCCTGAACTAAATTGAGAATGCATTACTGCTTCAAAGAAAGCCACTATCACCCCTGAACTGTTTTGCAAAAGCAAATGATTGGGTGGCTTTTTGACCGCAGGGTCTGCACATGGGAACAGATAGTCTGGAGCTTGTCCTGAACCAGAAAGAATCAAGCAATGAGTCAGATCCATTGCTGATTTCTAGAGATTTGAGATCCAATTGAATCCTCAGGGTCTGTATTGTCTGTAGGACATTGTCTTACACAGTCTGGACTGATTGTTCCCTTAACGGGAGTTTGTCCAGGTAACTCAAAAAGGGAAAGCCCTAAGAGAGTAAGAATGAAGAACAGCCAGAATGAGTGTTGACACCTTGGTCAAGAACTGAGGTGTCCTGCCAAAGGAAGGACAACAAATTGATAATAGTAAAGAAAAGTGCAGTGCCACTTAACCTCCCTGGCGGTCTGATTATGTCAGAATTTTTGTGCTAAAAGCGGTACATTGTTTTGCATAGAAATATGTTGTTTTATATTTTAATAATAATTCTTAGGAATAACTCACTTAAATCTGTCCAAACAAGAGTCTAATAGACATCCCGGGTATGATAAAGTTTGAAACACTAAATCATAAATTATAATATAATAATAATAATAATAATAATAATAATACATTTCACCAAATTCTTCATTGTTTTCGAAGTGGAGATATTTCATTATGAGAGAGAATCTGTACTCTGACAAGACTGTGCCAAAGAAGGGAGTGGCAAGTAATGTATTGGTTGTCCAACACCACTTCTGCAGGGGTTTTCCCACCACTACCTGAAGAATTATTAGGCCCAGAAATTTCCACATGTCATCTTTGGTCACTGGTTCCCACTTTCTGCATCTTGCAAATTTCCGATGCTTAGTAAATTGTTGCTCTTTGTACCGGTTTGTCTTGGTAACTATTTTTTCAATAACCTCATCGGTCAGAAATAATTATATGTATGCCAAGGGGTTGTCATGGTCAATGTCAACTTTTATACCATGTGCTCCAGGAAATGGGAATCTTGGGGGCGCTGCCTAATCTGTACCGCAGTCAATAAAGCACCAAGTCTGCACATCGCTGAGCTTAGTCGCAGAATCGTCGCTGTTGTCACTTTTAGTACCAGATGACGAATTTTCCCACGAATCGCTATCGCTCAGTTCTTCAAATATTTCTGATTCACCGTTACTGTTTTCCAGTTCATCCAAAAGCGTTTTTGATCTAAAAGAATGGACGTTATAAATTTTCCAGGCACAAAGTACTGCAAAAGCACAGGCAGGGCACTGGAAAAGCCTCTAGGTGAAATAGCATCATACAAAATTGTAATCCTAACAGATTACACTGTATCATGTCATTTTTTTTTTCTTAATCTCCCACCGGTTCCACCCCCCTGTAACGCGGGGCTCACAGGGAAGGGAACAAGGTGCCGGCATCGGCCGAACACACAGCGAGAGGACAGCTGGAGGACAGTGGGGGATCACAGGGGAAGGTGAGTATCATTCTGGGTTAATCCCGAGTGTGGCTCAGGGTTACCACGTTTGGCACTGAATATCAACCCCGAGGAAGGTTAAATAAATATATAAACACAAATGTACATTAAGTATGCAACATTAATAAGTGCAAATAAAGTGAGGAAGTGCCATAAATAGATATACAATATTACAATTCATATGGATATAAATCGTGCATGCAACATGAATAATTTCTTAAAATCGCAAAAAAAAAAAATATATATATATATATATATATATATATATATATATATATATATATATATACATACATACATACACACACAGTAAATATAAAAATCCTTTAAAATTATTCAAAATTGTGTAAAAGTCTCAAAACCTCAAATATGTAGAAAACTGAATCTATATATAAAAAATTCAGTGCAAAAAAAAGCCTTGTGCAAAAATGTCAAGATGTGGATTGCAAAAGCCAGAAAGTGCTGGTGCTTGAAAGTGAAGCTTCAGAAATCAAAATCCTCCACCACATAAAGATTGGCAGCTCACATCTTGTTCTGACCCCTGTGTTACCAGTGGGTGAGAACAAGCTGTTCCCAGACAGAGATAAAATCCTGTGGATGGTGGTCAGTCAATATCCTGTGAATTACAATACTCCACACTCACTGCTCTTAGGGATTTCTTCAATATGGGACAAAAAGAGGGACGAATCTAGTGCTCTCTGTATGCAAATCTTTATTTGGGCAAACAATACAATAGGTATCCAACTCACATTATCAGGCACAATCAGCTGTGCGGGCTCTATATCACGAGCCTCTCAATACTGAGACACACAGCGAGTAGACATCCGATAGCAGGCTCCGCCCCCTATACGCATTATGCCATATGATTGACTTATGACGTAACGTGTTCAGAATACACTGACTGAATGTTTTCTTCCAATCCATACCTTACAATGTAGCAAAACTAGAACCTGCATGACAGTTTTGAAGGCTGCAACATCATCACAAGTGGGAACGTGCAATCCTTGTCTCTTCTGGCCTATCAGTGATGTTCTTTGTATTCGTTTGATTTTATATTTTAGTTGTTGCATACAGACTGCACTACATTATGGCCTCATAGACAAGGTTGGGTAAGACACTAACATAACACTTAAACTAGTCAAATTTGTGATATGGATTTTAATGAATTTTGTGATTAACAAGGACTGTTCATATTTATTTTAAATCTGTCAGTGGAGCAGAGCAAACATATTTCTTAATAAAAATTCATATGCATGCATTGGAAAAAAAATGACACATTTACTTCACCATACAATCATTAAGAATTTTAATTGTTTTGTGATGAGAATAGAAACTTATGCTTGTTTCTAACTTCTAGCTTTGGATAATCTGGCTGCTATAAAAAGATGGGTGCTGAAGATCTGATATTCAGTGGGCCTACTGCTTGTTTCCAGCTTGTAGCTATGGATAATCTGGCTTCTCTAAAAAAAATGGGTGCTGAAGATCTTATTTTCAGTGGGCCCTGTATTGATAACTACTCCAAATAGGGCTAGCTTCGGATCCGGAACAGTCACAGTGTCGGTAAAAGAAGTGACCAAGACAAAAACAGATTTCCAATACAATTCAGACCATGCCACCATATGTGAGTGTCCCTGTTAATCCACAATTCCTCCCGCAAAGAGGAGAGTGGTTAGGGAATATGGTTGCCAATCTTCTATATAGAAGCACTTATGAATGATTTTTTGGACTGATTACCAATGAGATAAACATTTAGACATCTAAACTGAGATCAAGTTCCCAGGATTCTATAATTGATGTTTTTTGAGAAGGTTCAGGTCTGTTCAGTAGTTGGTATAATGTAGATATACTTCTGTTATAGGGAAAAGGGTAATCAAAGATTTTTAATAAGTCTCTATTCAGGGTATTAGGGCCCCTGCTAAGGTTTTTCAATGCATGATGAATTTGAAGGTATTTGTGGAAGTCTGATCTGCTAATGGGGTATGAAGAGCATAACTCCTAAAAGGATTGCACTGGCATACTAGTGTAAAGTGTCCAATGAAGTTCAGTCACACTGATTGCCTCAAGATTGCAGGGAGATGTTTTCATTAATCAGATTTAAAGAACAAAGCAGAAGGTGGATCAAAGCTTATTTTATAAAGCCTTTGAAACCCCCTTTAATTGAGTTCCAAGTTTTAAACACTGTAGTGACAGTGTCAAGGCACGATTTGTAGGATTGTTATTGTAACAAGGCAGCACTTAGAGCTAGTTACAGATCACATGTTAGCCCTGAAAGTTCAATTTGGAGCCAGGACAAACCAGAAGTGCAAGACCAGTATTTGTCCTGGTCTTAAATCCTGGCTTTAAAATGTTTCGTTATATCAGGTGCTCCCATTCCTACGTGGTTGGTTAAGAGGTATAGTGTAGAAATCTGGACATGTGGTTTCTTTTGTCCTGAAATAAAGTAATATAAAGTTGTTTCAAGTTTCTGCAGTTGGGGTGGGAGTATGGTAAGTGGTAGGGTCCTAACCATGTGTAGAATATGTGGTAGGAGACACATTTTACTTAAGACTATGCAGCCTGCATAAGAAGAGTGAGTAGACCGCAAGTCCATACTAATATAATTGAGTTTGGTAAGCATATTAGTATAGTTGAACTGAAAAATTTTGTTGCTAGTAGTGAATAATTGGGGGTTTGGGTGGAGGTGGGGCCATAAACTGTAGGAAATAAAATGTCATTAGCATAAGGGCCAATTTTATGCTGTACTTCACCAATCTTTATTCCTGATATTTGCATATTGTAACAAATATGTTCCAACAGTTTTTGCAAACTTAGGAAAAAAATAATGGGGAGCAGGGGGCATCCCTGTCTGTCAGGGATCCACTACTATGCGCAGGCGCATTGGCGCCGCAAACGCCTATGCGCATGCGCGTACGAAGAGGCGCCTTGAATAGCTAGAGGCTACCTTAGAATAGTTCGAGGCTACCTTAGAATAGTTTTGAGGCCAAATGGCCTATTTAAACGCAGCAGTCACTCCAGGTAATTGCTGTGTTATCTTCAGCTCTTCCTTGTGATCCTGTGTTCCTGTGTACCTGTTGTTCTTGATTATTTGACCCGGCTTCCTCTTGACCTTGCTACTTGCTGCCCACCCTGACCTTTGGCTCGTCTGACTACTCTCTTGGTTATCCTTTGTCTGCTTCTCCGCTTCTGGACCAGAACCTGCACTCTGCCTGGCTGGGTGATCCTGGGAACCATGACCTGGTGCTAGCTTGCAGCGTAGTCAATCCCCACCACTAGGGGCTCTGGTAAAAACCAGCTAACACTTAGACTCTGCACCTCAGGTGAACCTGTGTCCTTACCTTAGGGTCCATCCGGAATCCAGCTCTGCTACCGCGGCCTTTTTATCAGGTGAGAGTTCTCTCTATTAGACAGGCTCCACCAGCCATCCTGACACTGTTGGGTGTCTTTAGCAATCATAAATAGAGTGAAGTGAATACCAGAGGTCCATACCCTAGCGCTGGAAATGGTGTAAAGTGCTTGGATAGTTAAGCATATACACCCAGTCCTGCCAAGTTTAGTGAGGACAGCTTTGAGATAGTCCCATTGAACTCTTTCAAATGGCTTCTCTGCATTTAATGTGAGGAGCAGAGAAGGTGTTCAATGGTGCTCAGACCATTGTAGAAGATAACTAAATCTTGTGGTATCATCCGAAATATGTCATCCAGCACCAGGATAGACTATTAGGGGGTTAAGGTCTACTAGTTGGCTTGCGACAAGCTTTTTGAGGAGTTTGATATCAGTGTTTAAGAGAGAAGTTGGGTGGAAATTAGCGGGATTCTCTGACTGTTTCAAAGGAAAAACACACTAGCGCCTTCTTAGTGCAGCATGCAGGGGATGTTTTATTCAATTCAAAGGTAAAGTACTTTACCTTTGGTGGCCTCCACTGCTTCACAGGTCTGTGGAACACAAAATCTTGCCGTCGGGCTGTCCATGAGGTTACTTCCAGGATGTGATGCCTAGATACAGGCGACGGGTTTGTGGAGCATGCACTCCTTATTCAGGCCATGTATGCGCCATTTTAGAAGAGGGCTTTTAAGAGCACAAGCTAGGTTGTAATCTATAGGAGCTTGGTTGGACCAAAAGAGGCTACATTTTCTAATTGCTTTTCCCTCACCCAGACAATACGGAGAGCAATTATTTACATTTGTGACGATATAACTTAGATCAATTACATGTATACACCTGAAAGGTATTATATAAAACATATATGGAAAACATATATAAAAAAGGAAAAAGGCAAATTAAAGGCAAACTCATCGCCTACGTCTAGGCATCACATCCCTGAAGTGACATCACGGACAGCTCGACGTCGAGATTTTGCGTTCCATGTACCTGGGAAGCAGCGGAGGCCACGAAGGCAGTCCCATGCACTGGAACAGCATGAATATCATGATCGGGCACCCCCAGGACAGTGATGCTGAGGACCTTCACTTAGCACTACATACCTTTATTATACTTACTTTTGTGAGTAGTACTTTAAATTGAATAAAACACCCCCTGCATGCTGCACTTAGAAGGTGCTTGTGTGTTTTTCATTTGTTTTCTTCAGAGTTGCTTATTCTCCTGCAAACAAGCTGCCACTACAGTGGGAATTCTACTCCACTTTCATGGACTTCATTTATTGTATTGATTGCTCCCATTCAGAAGGTGACCATTTTTAAAATATGCATAGAGACTTTTTTAGGGTCACATACTAAATGCTTATTTGCGCCAATATTGTCATTGTATTGTTCTCTGACAGTTTACCTAGCTTGAGGATGATCACAATAAGTGTCTCAAGAGATTCTTTAACCCATTTACTGCCAGGTCAGTACGCCATACAGACCTACAACACTGCTTGCAGCTGGCCAGAACCTAATTTCTCCTTCTGCTATGAGCTAAACTTATAGCAAAATTGTTCAGCATACTTTGCTGAAGAATTCCATAACTCTGATCAGAGTTATTAACCTAAGATGTGACTCACCCCTCTCCCCCTTTCACTGCAGCTGCCTGCCTATCTCCTAATGTTTTCTATCCCTCCAATAAACCTGCTGCCCTGGCAGCAAAAATGCCTCTTCCCTTCCTCTGTCACCCCCTCCCCAGCACACCAGTCACCCCTAACAGGAGCTGCTTACCTCCTCCCCCCATCCACCAGCACCGATCTCTGGGGCTTGATGCAATTTTCTGGCGTCCCCCTGCTGCCTCTACCGCCGACACATGCATTCATTCCAGCCACAGTTGTAAAAAAAAAGGTGTACACCAATATATATATAAATTAAAAAAGAAACTGTGCCTGAAAAAAAAAAAAAGTAAAAAAATAAAATTGTGCCTGTAAAAAAAAACAAACAAAAAACATAAAAAAAAACATACTAATGCCCCTTTCACATGGGCAGACTGATTGGGTCCGCCCATCAGTTTTTTAGGCCCCAATTGGACCCTCCTTTTTTCCTTTTACAAACTTTGAAAGCTGTAAGTGAAAAATGAAAACCTCCAGATTTTTATAGAAATATGTTTATTTACAGTTTTGCGTACATTAGATTTTCACCATTTGGCAAAAAAGCGCAATTTAAAATGTACAAATATTTGTTATTTTATTAACTCAATACAGGTTAAACTTTTATATTTAGTAGGAACTGAGCAGGAATTTTGTAGCATTTTCTGTGTTTTATGTCTGCTAGTAATGATATCAGTATATTTTTAGCGAAAAGATTGTTTTGAGACATGTTTGCGCAAATGAGAAATATTGGTGTTAAGCACCAACAATCCCAAGCAGTGGAAAAAAATTAACAAATATTGTGTAATTATGATTGTTTCGAAGAAACAAAAAACAAAATGCAAAAATTGGGAGCCCCAGCGTAACCGTATAAACACGTAAGATTGGAGAAAATTATATAATAAAATATAATGGCTGTGCTCAACCAATTGGATTCATTAAATTATGTGATATAAGTAAATATGGTGGCAAGTAGTATAAATTAGCAAAACCCAAGTAATTGGTGTCAAATGCTATACAATTAATTAGATAAATGGATTATGTGATATAAATAAATATGGTTACAAATAGTATTAAATAAATTAGCAAAACCCAAGTAATTGGTGTCAATTGCTAAAAATAGAAGTGCAATAGCTCTCATGGAATTGAATGTGCACATAAATAAATATAATATTAAACAAATAATAATTATAGTAAATTAAATATTAGTGCAATATAGTGCAAGGTGACTAATATATAAATGAGCAAACAAGAGTCCCAACAATAGAGGTCAGTGAACCACTGAAAACAGTCCAAATAACACCTCCACCAAATAGCAGGACCACCCAGTGTGTCAAACTGCTTACCAGAAATGGCAGACCCCTAAATTATAGGGGGTCAGTAGAAGCCTTTATCACAAATATATGACAGGGTTGATAGCCAGTTCTCTGTATTCATCCAACCGAATCTATACCATCCACCTTGGAGTAATTATCCAGGATACAAAGCTCCCATAAATCATGCAGAGATGACAAGAAAGAACTCCATGGTGAAGTACATCGGTACAACGAAAATTTATTAAGAGAATAAAACTTACAATGTGGATTCTTGGTTCAGAGGGGATAAAAGACAATGAATGCCGAATACCAGGTGAACGCCGCTTCCGCGTTCTGATTTGCGTTCCACCCGGAGCCGGAAATGACGTGCCAACGTGATTGCGATCAGGCGTCCCGACGCGTTTCGTCAGCGCACAGCTGACATTTTAAAGGGTCATGTGATCGCACTCGCGTCGTGAGTATAAATAGCGGACAGCCTCAATTGGACAGCCAATCCGCCTCTGGTTATCAACGATGGCCTGCCCACCCAGACATAGCGGCACCATCTTTTTGGTTGTAAAAGCCCATATATGCCTTGTGTTATAAAAATAGGTGGCAGTAAGGCGAATACAAGTATAATTCGAATGCATAATTTTGACTGGCTGGAATGGTGAAAGTCCATGAGGTGATGCCCCTATTATGTTAAACACAATGGATATATTAAAATTGTAGTATAAATGACCAACTAAATATTCAATTATAAAGAATATAAATCCAAAAAATTAATTTTGTATATACAAAATTAAAAAACAATTTTTTTAATTTAATTAATATATAAAAAGATAATATTAGACCCAGACCTTTCCTTGGATGTTAATAGACAATATGGCTACCGTAAAGACATTAATGGAAAATTACTATACAATATGGTGTAAGTCCATGAGGATTTGGATGGTGTTATTTGGACTGTTTTCAGTGGTTACAAATAGTATTAAATAAATTAGCAAAACCCAAGTAATTGGTGTCAATTGCTAAAAATAGAAGTGCAATAGCTCTCATGGAATTGAATGTGCACATAAATAAATATAATATTAAACAAATAATTAATTATAGTAAATTAAATATTAGTGCAATATAGTGCAAGGTGACTAATATATAAATGAGCAAACAAGAGTCCCAACAATAGAGGTCAGTGAACCACTGAAAACAGTCCAAATAACACCATCCAAATATATATGGAATGACTGAGGGATCCTATAATATTGCTTCTTCTGATAGCAACACCTCCACCAAATAGCAGGACCACCCAGTGTGTCAAACTGCTTACCAGAAATGGCAGACCCCTAAATTATAGGGGGTCAGTAGAAGCCTTTATCACAAATATATGACAGGGTTGATAGCCAGTTCTCTGTATTCATCCAACCGAATCTATACCATCCACCTTGGAGTAATTATCCAGGATACAAAGCTCCCATAAATCATGCAGAGATGACAAGAAAGAACTCCATGGTGAAGTACATCGGTACAACGAAAATTTATTAAGAGAATAAAACTTACAATGTGGATTCTTGGTTCAGAGGGGATAAAAGACAATGAATGCCGAATACCAGGTGAACGCCGCTTCCGCGTTCTGATTTGCGTTCCACCCGGAGCCGGAAATGACGTGCCAACGTGATTGCGATCAGGCGTCCCGACGCGTTTCGTCAGCGCACAGCTGACGTTTTAAAGGGTCATGTGATCGCACTCGCGTCGTGAGTATAAATAGCGGACAGCCTCAATTGGACAGCCAATCCGCCTCTGGTTATCAATGATGGCCCGCCCACCCAGACATAGCGGCACCATCTTTTTGGTTGTAAAAGCCCATATATGCCTTGTGTTATAAAAATAGGTGGCAGTAAGGCGAATACAAGTATAATTCGAATGCATAATTTTGACTGGCTGGAATGGTGAAAGTCCATGAGGTGATGCCCCTATTATGTTAAACACAATGGATATATTAAAATTGTAGTATAAATGACCAACTAAATATTCAATTATATAGAATATAAATCCAAAAAATTAATTTTGTATATACAAAATTAAAAAACTATTTTTTTTAATTTAATTAATATATAAAAAGATAATATTAGACCCAGACCTTTCCTTGGATGTTAATAGACAATATGGCTACCGTAAAGACATTAATGGAAAATTACTATACAATATGGTGTAAGTCCATGAGGATTTGGATGGTGTTATTTGGACTGTTTTCAGTGGTTCACTAACCTCTATTGTTTGGACTGTTTTCTTATTTATTCATTAGTCACCTTGCACTTTATTGTACTAATATTTAATTTACTATAATTATTTATTTGTTTAATATTATATGTATTTATATGCACATTCAATTCCATGAGAGCTATTGCACTTGTATTTTTAGCAATTGACACCAATTACTTGGGTTTTGCTAATTTATTTAATACTATTTGTCACCATATTTATTTATATCACATAATACATTTATCTAATTAATTTTATAGCATTTGACACCAATTACTTGGGTTTTGCTAATTTATACTACTCGTCATCACCATATTTACTTATATCACATAATTTAATGAATCCAATTGGTTGAGTGCAGCCCTTATATTTTATTATATAATTTTCTCCTATGTTTGCGCAAATATAATGGGGCCCTAAAAATCAGTAGCACCCACTTTTTATTTTACTGGTCATGTGCTTTCAGAAAATATATAGTTGGGGGGGGGGGGTCTTTCACAATCTCTGAAAGCTGTAAGTGAAAAAATGAAAACCTCCAGATTTTTTAGAAAAAATGGGTTATTTACAGTTTTGCATAGGTTTAATTTTCACCATTTTGCATAAAGGCACAATTTAAATTTTACAAATATTTGTTATTTATTAACTCAATACAGGGTAAACTTTTATATTTAGTAGGAATTTTGCAGGAATTTGTAAAATTTGCTGTGGTTGTATGTGCTAATAAAGGTTTTAGTGTATTTTTTGTAAAAATATTGGTTTTATAAACATTTGCGCAAATCTCATGGGGCTATAAAAATCAGTTTCACCATCTTTTTATTCTACTGGTCATGTGCTTTCAGAAAAAAAAAAAAATCTGGTTTTGGGGGTCTTTTACAATCTCTGAAAGCTGTAAGTGAAAAATTAAAACCTCCAGATTTTTAGAGAAATTTGGCTCTTTACAGTTTTGCGTACGTTCAATTTTCACCATTTTGTAAAGAGGCACAATTTAATTTTACAAATATTTGTTATTTATTAACTTGATGCAGGTTTAACTTTTATATTTAGTAGGAATTTTATAAAATGTGCTGTTTTTTTATCTGCTAATATTAATTTTTGTTTATTTTTAGCAAAAATATTGTTTTCAGAAACATATGCGCAAATATCATAAGGCCCTAAAATCAGTAGCCCCCCTTTTTTTATACTACTTACTGGTCATGTGCTTTCAGAAAATATATGGTTTTTGGGGTCTATTCCAAACTCTGAAAGCTGTAAGTGGAAAATAAAAAAGCAATGAAAAAAATTGCAAAAACGGTCTGGCCACCTAAGTTTAAAACTGGAGCACGAAAGGGTTAATACATGTCCCTTCATCCACAATGTGGTCAAAAAAATTACATTAAGTATGAGTGGATCAGCATGCGTTTTATAATTTACATTGTTGAACCCATCAGGGCTTGTGTAAGGATAATCCTGCAATTGCAAATCTTTACCTCTGTCTTTGTAAATGGAGCAGAAAGAATTTTTAACTGAAGGAAGATGTACAGCATCTGGAGACTTTTGTATAGATGCCATTGTAGAGGGATGGTTAGAAATAGAAATTTGAAGATTTTAAAGATCAGGGTAGAAATTACAGAACTAGTTACCGTATTTATCGGCGTATAACACGCGCCGGCGTATAACACGCACCCCAATATTTGGAGAGAAATTTCAGGAAAAAAGCTTAAAATTGAAAATAAACAGCTTTGAACTCAGAACATTTTTTTTTTTAAATCAAAAGGATATCTCACCAGTGCCCATGAATGCAGCCTCATCAGCAGTCCAACAATGCATCCTCACCAGCAGTGTCCATGTATGCAGCCCACCAGCAGTGTCCATAATGCAGCCCACCAGCAGTGTCCATAATGCAGCCCACCAGCAGTGTCCATGCAGCCTCGCAAGCGCAATGTCCAAATATGCAGCCTCGCAAGCGCCATTGGAACTGACCATATTTGTTTTAAAAAAGGCCGGGAAGGAGCGCCGAGAGCAGAAGGGGCGGGCCGGGCCAAGGAGAAGGAAGGACTAGCTGTCTGTCATAAGAGCAGAAGGGGGCGGGCCGGGCCGAGGAGAAGGGAGAATGAGCGAGCGCAGTCATCGGAAGTCCCGCCTCCTCTACCGAGACGTATGACGTCTGTCATAGGCGGGACTTCCGATGACTGTGCTCGCTCGTTCTCCCTTCTCCTCGGACCGGCCCGCCCCCTTCTGCTCTTATGACAGACAGCTAGTCCTTCCTTCTCCTCGGCCCGGCCCGCCCCTTCTGCTCTTATGACAGACAGCTAGTCCTTCCTTCTCCTCGGCCCGGCCCGCCCCTTCTGCTCTTATGACAGACAGCTAGTCCTTCCTTCTCCTCGGCCCGGCCCGCCCCTTCTGCTCTTATGACAGACAGCTAGTCCTTCCTTCTCCTCGGCTCGGCCCGCCCCTTCTGCTCTTATGACAGACAGCTAGTCCTTCCTTCTCCTCGGCCCGGCCCGCCCCTTTTGCTCTCGGCAATGCTTCCTGGCCGTTTTTTTTTTTAATATCGGCGTATAACATGCACTGCTGCTTTTTCCTCCATTTTTAGGAGGAAAAAGTGCGTGTTATACGCCGACAAATACGGTAGCTACAGTAAATCAAAGGGGTTTAAATGTTGTTACCTCTATAATCTTTGAGAAAAAGGATTTTAGATTTCTTTGGCAAGAAGAGCGCCCGCCATGTTCCCTTGAGTTCCCTTGATCTCTGAGGTCACCCTGAGGATGTCACGTGTCTGTGACGTAACCTGTAGGAGGAGCTAGTGACGCGAAGCATTCCTGCACACAGTCTGTCATCACCCACAAGCTGTCTCTCCGGTGACGGGAGAGATCAGAAGCATCGGCTGCATCTTGTGAGTAGTAGCTGTGATGAGAGTACTGGCTGTTATTGGAAACTTGAACTGCAATTTACCTACTGACCTGTCAGGGGAACAATGCACCAGAAGGTTAACCCTTACCTAGATGTAAGTGAGAAGTGTTTTTAAAGGAAATAAAGTCTTTGATTGATACTTTAATTTGGACCTTTCTTCTTTCTTATATACATTGAGCTGTTTGCTATATGAAGCCAGCCCAAGGAGATATCATAGGATATTTAAAGGCTTTGTTGTTTTATACTGAAGGTGAGCGTGCATTTTAGCCACACACTTTGGTGGAAGATAATTCACCCATTTTTTGTTTTTGTTTTGTGGGACCCTGCACAGTGTTTTTTTTTTAAAGAGGTGGATTGTTTTTTTTCACCTGATATCACTTCACTTGCATGTCACAGCATGTTGGTTCATATGCACTGCACTGACTAATGAACCTTTTATGTCACTTATCATAAAGATAATTTGCTTTTCTTGACAATATTACCACTATATGCTGTTTATTTTTTATTTATATATTTGGGGGAAATACGTGGAGAGGGAAAGTCTCCCCACAGAGAGGAATTCTATCACAGTTTGTCTCAAGCATTGACTCTAATTGTTAGAGGTGAAAGTACCAGATTATCCAATGGATGAGTGGATGAACTTTTCACAGACTTTTTTTTTTAACTTTCCTTTTTGGACTTTTAATATTTATATTATATATATATATATATATATATTTTATCTTTGGTTCGTGTTTTTTTTGCACTTTTTGGCATCATTTTGCACATTATTTTTTATATATATATATATATATATAAATATATACTGAAGGTTTATCTTATCATTTTTTATCTATTACACTTCTTGGTTTATCATATTATTTTAGCTTCATCACACATCTGAAAAGCGCACTACCCTTTGCTTTTAGTCTGGATTAAAAGCTGGCTTCAGGAGCAAGTCTAGAGGGTGGTGATAAAGGGGAAGTACTCGGAAGGGTCTGGTGTGGAAAGTTGGGTCCCCCAACAATCGGTCCTGGGACCAATACTATTTAATTTATTCATAAACGGCCTAGAGGATGGGATAAAAAGCTCGATCTCCGTATTTGCGGAGATACTAAATTAAGCAGGGCAATAACTTATACGCAGGATGTGGTAATCTTACAGGACGACCTGAACAAAATAATGGGATGGGCATCTACATGGCAAATGAGGTTCAATGTTGAAAAATGTAAGGTAATGCATTTAGGTGCCAGAAATACAAACTGAAGTTACTCACTAAGGGGATAGCCTTTGGGGAAATCAAAGATGGAAATGGACCTTAGAGTCCTAGTAGACGACAAGCTCAGCAATGGCATGCAGTATCAAGCTGCTGCAAGCAAAGCCAACAAAATATTGGCATGCATTAAAAAGGGGATTCAATCCAGAGATAAAACAATAATTCTCCCACTCTACAAGACTCTGGTCTGGCTGTATCTGGAGTATGCCATCCTGTTCTGGGCACCAGTCCTCAGGAAGGATGTGATGAAACTGGAGAGAGTCCAGAGAAGAGCAACAACTTAGAAGAGAAGCGGTTTAACCTTCAACTGCATAAAGGGTTCTATACCTTCAGAACGGTAAGGATGTGGAACTTTCTTCCACAAGCAGTGGTATCAGCGAGATCCATCGATAGTTTAAAAAAACTATTAGATGGACACCTTAACAACCACAACATACAGGGGTAGACAATGTACTATTGACATAAACACTTATCACACACACTCATCATAGGTTGAACTGGATGGGCTAGTGTCTTTTTTCAGCCTCACTAACTATGTAACATTTGTGAGTGGATACTTTGTCCAAAATGTTTCTATTTTAACCAATGTCTTGATGATGTCATTAAGGAACCAATCCGTTATTCTCATTAGAAGATGTAAAAAAAAAAAAAAAAAAAAAGAAGAAGATGTATAGTAATACAATATAGGATTTGGTAGACTTAAACTTCCTTTGCATTTGGGAAGACAGAGTGGTCCTTCTGATGTGCAGCCCTTCTTCTAGCCAAATAAAATGGTTACGTTTTTGGTCTAGGGATTTAGAAAAGGATAATAGAATCTGAATATGAGTAGTTTGGATCATGTATAGTAAATGGGGTAATATGTTAATTTTTATGATCGCACTGTGACCCTGCCACGAAAATGTTATGTGTTTGCATTTATGAAGGTCTTGTTGAATTTGTATGAGTAAAAGGTAGACAATTAAATGTATATACTGTAGTTGTTTGAGCACAGTTGGTATTTTTATACCCAGAAGGTCAATATGAGATGTAGCCGTTTAGAAAGAGTATTGTTGTTTCATGTCCTGAGGGATTGGCGTAAAAAGGAAGTTTGACAAAGCTACTGACTTATGAACATTTATCTTCAAATTTGAGATTTTGAAAAGTGTCAAACTATTTGTGCAAATTTGTAACAGAATTTTTAGAGTCTGATATGAAAAATAACATATCATCCATGTATTTGGTTACTTTGTAGTAGTTTCTGTCTATGTGGAAGCCTTTAATGTCCAGGTTTTCTCTGATTATTCTCAGAAATGGCTCAAGTGTTAGGATAAAGATTCCTGTCTAGTGGTACAAACAAACGGTGACTGCCCCCACAAACCAAATTGTCTTGTCTAACAATTCATGTTAAAAACAGGGGTTTAGTTTGCACACATTTACAAATACATGCATAAGCTGCAGAGGCCATGATAAGGCACCCTGGTATTATCTGTAGTCCAAACTCCATAAATTGAGAACTTTTTTTAGAGTTGTTTATTTGGTGAGGGGCACACTGAACAACTTCGCTGCCATTGTGCTATTTCCTGGGTGTCCAGTGCACCCCTGCCCTCTTACAGAGGAGTGGGCTCCCTCCAGACATACTTGCCCTCAATCAATCCATTATTATATATGTGCTCCTACTATGGAGGCTCCCAAAATGTATAGAGCTAGGACTGCAGATAATACTGGGGTGACTGGTCACGGCCTCTGCAGCTTACGCATGTATTTGCAAATCTGCTGAAACGAAACCCCTGTTTTTAATGTGAACTATTAGGAAGAACTATTCTATTTGTTGCACGCTACCTGGTAAGTTGGGCTGGGAATTTTTCTTTGTTTTTGTTTGACATACATCACCCTTCTATGGGCTCCTTGCTGTTAAGTCAAGTTGTAGTTTGGAGCAGTTGCCATTTGTTTGTATCGTTGGTAATTTAGTGAGGGTCGCACTGGACACCTTTGCTGCCTTTGTGTTATTTGCTGGGTGTCCAGTGCACCCCTGTGCCTTTAAGGAGTGGGCTCGTTCCAAGCATAACTGCCCTCAATCTGTCCATTATTATATGTGTGTTCCTATTATGGAGGCTCTATAAATGTATAGGACTGCAGATAATACTGGGGTGCTTTGTCGCAGCCTCTGCAGCTTAAGCATGTATTTGAAGACTAAATCCCTGTTTTTAACATGCACTGTTAGACACAACAATTGGGTTTGCTGCAGCTGCCTGAGCATGAGGGGGTGAGGACGTACGTTCCTTGAGCTCCTGAGCTCCTCCGTGAGAACCGCCAGGTGTTTGGCTCACTCTGTCTGCCAGCTAATTGATTGCTAATTGCTGCCTGACCAACGTGCACAGCAGAGAGCGAGCCGGGATACTGCCGGACAATCAAGCCGCATCGAGCGGAGCTACACTGACCCGAGGTACCGCCACACAAGCAGGGGCTGCAGAGGCTGCATTGAGCAGAGGTACCGCCGCACAGAGTGGGGCTACACTGAGCCGAGGTACCGCCGCACCGAGCAAAGGACTGCACTGAGCAGAATACCGTCGGATCACCGGACTATCAGTCTATTAAGCCGCACTGTGCAGCTCTATACCGAGTCGCTAAGCCGCCGAGCGGAGGAGCGGAGGATTGTCGGGCAGATCTCCCGACTAGACTTCTGCTCTTCTGCCTCTGGGCTGCCTGAGTGGGGCTGAGCCGAGCCAAGCCATTGCCATTGGAGTGGAGTGGAGCTGAACCAAGCCGTAGAGCTGCCAATATTGTTATGACCCTAAGCCACCAGGCTGAGCAGAGTGTACAGTGCTCAGTGGGTCAGTGAGCACAGTGTCAAGCACAGTGTCAAAGCAGTGACAAAGCAGAGACTAAGTGGTGACTGAGACTGAGACTTTAGTTAAGAACTGCCAGGTTGTTTGCCTGCTCACTTTGCCTGCTAGCCTGCTTGTTAGTGGCTGTGTATCGCAGCATCCGAGGCGGGATAGCGCTGCAGTATTAAGTCGCTGAACCGCTAAACCAAGCTGCACTGAATCCCGTCGCTAAGCCGCCAAGCCACTAAGCCGCAGAATTGTATTGAGAATTGCCGTACGCATTGATCGCTGACCTGCGGATCTGTTGAGCAGCTGTGCCGCCGAGCCATTGGGATTTTTGGGTTTGGGGTTCTTTGTGTCCCCTGACCTTACACATCTACCTTAGAGCAACCTGGGCTGCTTGTGCATCTGAGCCGCAGGGCCTGTTGGGTGTGGATCTGGTTGTTGTGCCGCCTGTCAGCTATGGGGAGAAGGACTTTGAGAACAACACAACCACAAAAGAAGCCGACCACCGGCTCTATAAAAAAGTATCTGGCAGTGGAGACCGAGGAGCTGCTGGAAGCAGGGGGCTCGGACCATACGCCGGGTGCCCGCTCCGGCCCTCCCCATAGGCGTCAGCTTCCCATAGATCGCCAGCCTCATCCTGGTGCTTGGACGGGACGGATGTCTCCCCGAGCCAATCTACAGTAGCTGCGCTTGTAAGCGGTCTTCCTATAAAGGCGGATTTAGCCTCTATGTTGAGGGGTTTGGAAAAATCAATGAAAAAAGAGGTATCCTCAGTCCGGGCGGACCTGAATCAGGTATTAACCCGGGTTGAGGAGTCCGAGCATAGATTAGATTCACATGCTGTTGCAATCCAAGAACTCCAAGCTATCTCCAAACGTCAAGCATTAGCACATAGGATGGCCCTGTATAAAATTGAGGACCAGGAAAATCGGAGCAGGCGTAATAATATCCGAATCCGAGGTCTGCCTGAAGCCATCAAGGACCCAGATCTGCTCCCTACGATAAGTGGCATTTTCAACAAGCTGCTCGGCCTCCCTGTTGACAAGTTAATGAGGATTGATAGAGCCCATAGGGCCTTTAGCCCCCACAGCCTGCAGACAGAGACCCCAAGAGATATCATATGCAGGATCCATCACTATCCTGAGAAGGAGCGTATAATGCTTAGAGCTCGGGAAGTCCAAAACCTGGACTTTGATGGGGCACCTTTGTCGCTTTATCCTGACTTGGCTAGGGAGACCTTGGAGCGCCACAGGGTATTAAAGCCCCTCACAGAAAAGCTGAGAGCGACCGCTATAACATACCGGTGGGGCTTTCCCTCCTGTCTAATCGCATCTAGAGAAGGACGCACTGCAACTTTGCGATTCCCCGAAGATCTGGAGGGCTTTTGCACGGCGCTTAATATACCAATACCTGACCTCCCGGGCTGGCAAGATGAAGCTTTCCTGGCTCCAGCCTCATCTGTAGATGCTGCCTGGCAGAAGATGTCTAAATCGCAGAAACCACGGAAATCTCCCTCTGACAAGCCCACTTGATTATTACTTGAATATTGGCAAGCTTTCCTGGATCCAACCCCATCTGTAGAGGCTATCTGGCAGAAGACGCCTAAACCACAGAAACCACGGAAATCTCCCTCTGACAAATCCACTTGAATATTACTTGAATATTAGCAATTACAATATTGCACTATTTTTGGACTTGGCCCCCTCCTTTTTTTTTTTTGGAACTGATTGACTGACTGATAGGTTGGACTGGTCCTTTAAGGCCCTATGGTCATTTTTTGGCCCCTTATGTTTCGGTTTAGACGAACAGAGGTCAACCATATCTTTTTTTTTGGGGGGGCTATTTTGAAGATACAGAGAGAGAAAAAGTGATAATTTGATAAATGTTGCAGCTACCTGGCGAAGTCCCGCGGAGGGGCTCCGGATTTTTCAGGGTTATTATCTCTGACTGGTTCTGCCTTGACCCCCCTCTCGCTGCTCACCCCTCCCAAACTCTTGAGTGGAGCTCGGCTTTCCCTCACCTGCGTCTCCCACCAGGTAGCGGGTCTCCAGGTGGGACCGCGGCTGAGGGATCACCGTTTTTCCGCTCTTTGGTGAGTGTTCCTCCCCGACATACTGTCGCTATGGCGACAACCTTTTTCCTTCTATTCCCTGTTTTTTTTTTTTTTTTTTTTTCTACTGTTCCTTTCCCCCCCTTGGTGTACACCAGTCTATGTGTGGATATTGGTATATATCCGGTTTAGATTTCAATGTCGAAAGTGACATATTTATCCTATAATGTAAGGGGGCTTCATACTCCAGCTAAACGGCATTGTCTATATAGGGAACTGAATGCGCTGAAAGGAGAAGTAGTGTTCCTGCAGGAGACTCATATTACCCACACCTCAAATCTTAAATTGACCACCCCCACGTACCCTACTTGGTACTATAGCCTCTCGGATATTCGTAACTCCAAGGGAGTCGCCATAGGGTTCCGTAAAGGCTCACCCTTTAAACTCATACAAATGGTAGCTGATAGATTTGGGCGTTATTTGTTCCTGAAGGGCACCCTGGGCAGCACTGTTGTTTCTTTTGCAAATGTTTATGCCCCTAATCAAGATCAAGTGTCTTATTTAACGACCACCCTGCGTACGTTCCATGAATTTGCTGACGGAATATCAGTGGTGGCAGGCGATTTCAACGTCACTATGGACCCCCTGCTGGATACCTCCTCTGGTAAGTCTTATATCTCATATAAACGGTTAAACTATTTGCGTACACAATTGCATGAATTTCAATTAATAGATGCTTGGCGTGTTTTCCACCCTTCAGATAGGGATTACTCGTATTTTTCCAAAACACATAATTCATATTCAAGACTTGACTATCTCTTGGTGGAAAGAAGTAGTAGAACCGCACTCAGGTAGATGAAAGTAAAAAGAGTACTTTTTTATTCTTCAAATCATAGATAAACAGACAGTGCAGGGGAACAGGCAATCCAAGGTTAACGCGTTTCACGGCACATACAGCCGCTTACTCATAACTGGTTATGAGTTGCATCATATAACGGGGATGGAAGGAATACTCCCATTCTCTAAAATATGCCAGGCCTCACCAAAGACATTTATGGATTGTTGGAAATACCACCAACTTCAGCAATTTGTGAAAAAACTGCCTTACCCCTTACGCAACATACACTCCCTGAACCCGATTGAACAAATCCTAGCACGCCCCGAATCAGGTAAAGGTTTATTATCAAAGTTTAATAAGGCATTGGACGCACTAAGCCCCAACTCCACCCCACATTTTTTGAAACAGTGGCAACTAGATTTTAAATGTACTTTTTCGCCGACACAGGAGGAGGTTATTCTTCAATTGTCTCATAGTTCAGGAACATCGGCGCGGACAGCAGAAGCCAATTATAAGTTTCTCACTAGATGGCACTACTCCCCCGTTAAGCTACAGAGGATGACACCATCTCTCTCGGCTGCCTGTTGGAGAGGCTGTGGGCTTAGAGCTACGCACGCACATATATGGTGGTTCTGCCCAGCAATCCGACCCTTTTGGACTAGCGTACTATCTTTAATTGAAGAGATTCAGGGTTTACCTACTGCTAGGGATCCGTTGTCTGTCTTATTCCATGACACTAAACTTCCTCCGGCCCAGTATCAAAAGTCTATTACCCCTCACCTTTTAAATGCAGCCAAAGCATTAATCCCAAAATATTGGAAACAGTCTACAGTCCCCTCGATACCTCAATGGTTGCGGGCAGTCGACCGTACTTACTACCTGGAAGACATGACATTGGATCTTCGTGGTCAGGTATCTCTGGCACGTAAGATTTGGTCATGTTGGTTAACATTTACCCACACTAACATATACGCTTCATATATGGCTGAGGCCTCTCTAGGTTAGAACGTCAAGACTGGTGAAACACCAAGGGACCCCCTTCCTTTTTTTTTTTCCTTTCTCCCCTCCCCAGCTCTCTTTTTTCCATCTTTTTTTTCTCTCTTTTCTTTCTCTCCTCTCTTTATTGGAGAGCCCCCGCTTAAACAACTGGACTAAAATGCTTAACAATCCCAGAAATATTGATTTTTGTAGGTATATTAAACCGTATGTTTTCTGCATTGGTTCTAGTTATGACGAGCAGGGATTGCCTAACTGTATATAATCTGGGGAGACCCCCCCTTTTTCTTTTCTTTTTCATGCTTGTATAATCCGTATAAAACTCAATAAAAAACATATTAAATAAAAAAATTGGGTTTGCTGCAGACTGGCTGGCAAGTTAAGCTGGGGTTTTTTTTTTGTTTTTGTTTGACCCCTGTTTAGTACCATTCTTTATACTCAAGTTATCTGAAAAAGTCACGTTTACTCTAACTTTTCTACCATAGAAGAATAGATGGCTCCAATCCAAGACATCATATGCACCTGAAGACCAATGTTTTTGAGAACCTTAAACATGTAATCCCACTCGATCCGGTCGAATGCCTTCTCCACATCAGTCGAGAGAAGGACTGAGTCTATTCTCCATTTTTGTGCCCATATAGGAATTTTTAAAGCTTTTGGGGTGCTGTCTCTGGCCTTCCTGCCCGGGACAAAGCTCACTTGTTCTAGGCGTATTAACAATGGGATGAGCAGGAGAAGGCGATTCAACAGAATCTTTGCAAAGATTTTAAGATCTGCATTGAATAATATATAGGCCTGTAGCTTGCACAGAACTGTGGGTCTTTTCCCTCTTTATGCATGACAACAATTTGTGCTTCCAGCAATTTGGAAGGGGGAAGAGTCCCAACACCTAGGCTGATAAATGCTTTCAGGAAAGGAGGGGATAATATAGGTTCAAACATCTTATAGTATTGTGAAATAAAGCCATCAGGGCTTGGGCTTTTCCCTAGCTTGATCTGTTTGAAAATTCCTTTGCAGAAACCTCAAAAATCTCAGTTTCTAAGGCATGTCTCATTAACTGTCTCAGCTTAGACATATTTGCTCTGTTTTTTTTTTTTTTTTGCTTTGTTATATGGGCAAGACACTCAGGTAAGTGTTTTGAGAAGGGGGGGGGGTGTGTAAATAGTGAGATGTTTTTTACCTTAATTCAGGGCATGAATGAAGGTTAAAAAAAAACAAGGCTTTAGAACCACTTTAATCTTTACAGGTGGCAAAGATGTGCCCTAAGGGCTACAGCTGGGGGAAAGAAAGATCATGGTGCTTGGTTCTCAAACTAAGTGTTTTATAATGTTTTCAACATTGTTCTTGTTTCAAGAAAATAATATAGACTCTTGTAATTATATCTGTGCTTATTTTATTTTTCAATAATATTTTTGTATTTTTATTTTTAAGGTGCATACATCTAAATAAAGAAAGAATAACATACCACCAAGCTCCATTGCCTATATAATTGCGAAAACTTCAAAATTACAGAAATTGCACAGACAGAGGTACAGAATAGTGCAATAACATGTCTGCTGCAACTTAGTGGGACTATGTTACAGATACGAATTGGTGCAATTATATACAGTAATTTATTAAATAGGCATTACATTAAATAGGCATTAGGAAACTGAAGAGATGACAGACCAACTAATGAATGGAGAATGTGGCATTGGTGGCATCTTTGTATTTTGACAGGGAACATAGGAAATGGAAAATGAAGAGAAGGAGAATACCCATGTTACCGTTCAATTTTGCTGCTCATTTGTCCTTGACCATAAACCAGGTGATGTGATGCTTTATTTAATGGAAATAGACTGGGAGATTTCCACACATTAGCCATACCCTGTTTTGTAGTTTTAGGATGATATGCAAGAAACTGAAATTGTTTTAAGGTAATTGCTTCCAGCTATACTATATTACCAAAAGTATTGGGACACCTGCCTTAACATGCACATGAACTTTAATGGCATCCCAGTCTTAGTCTGTAGGGTTCAATATTGAGTTGGCCCACCCTTTGCAGCAAGAACAGCTTCAACTCTTCTGGGAAGGCTGACCACAAGGTTTATGAGTGTGTCTATGGGAATGTTTGCATTCTCCGCTCTAATTCATCCCAAAGGTGTTCTTTCATGTTGAGATCAGGCCAGTCAAGTTCCTCCACCCCAAAATTGCTCATCCTTGTCTTTATGGACGTTGCTTTGTGCACTGGTGTGCAGTCATGTTGGAACAGGAAGGGCCAACCTCAAACTGTTCCCACATCATTGGGAGCACGACATTGTCCAAAATGTCTTGGTATGCTGATGCCTTAAGAATTCCCTTCACTGGAACTAAGGGGCCAAGCCCAACACCTGAAAAACAACCCCACACCAAAAACCCCTCTCCACCAAATGATTTGGTCCAAATAAATTATTGAAAAAATGTTGCTATATCTGTTCCATGGGTGCAAAAAAATACTTGAAAAGTATAAGAGTGTCAGCGCTGCTGTATATGTAATTCAGAAATTATATAAATAAATTAATAAATAAATGAACAATAATCAATTGACATAAATGATTATAAAGTGCTCAGTGCAAACAGTGCAAATGGTACATAGTGATATCCAATCTTCCAACCTAAAAAAAAAAAAAATATATATACAGTCCTCCAAAATCAATATATAATGTTCTTAAGTGCAAAAGGTGCCGGAAAATGCTTTAGTGCTCCAATCACAAAATAGTGCTCGTGCTCCCCTTCAGCTTTCCTAATCACCAGGACTCTGTGGAGTAATGGCCTGTATAACAAAGACTGTGTTGGGTTGATGTGCCCTCTCCAGGACAAACTTGTATCCAGAGCCTGTGTCCAAAGCACTGTATCCTGATTGGTAAGCGAACGGCTGCTGAGTATGAATGCTGGACAAGTTCCTCCTCAGTGACATGTAGAAATAAAGCCCACCATGGTGAAGTATATCAATTTATTGATGAAAAAGTATCCATTTACATTTAAAATTAAAATGATCAACTGATTGCGGCACTGTGGTTCCTGCTTCCCGCAGCGTGCGTTCCTTCGGCCGGATGTGACGTTGTACGCTCTACTTTGCTAGACGCATTTCGCCCTCCCCCTGGACATCATCTGTAGATCTGTATACTTGTTGATCATAGCAGGAATCTTGAGAGCTGATAACGTTCTGTGTTCTCTACTTCTGCTGGCTTATCAGTAAGCTTTGTTGCCAATTCTCTATATGCATTACAGAAACTCCCTATGCTGTGCAGAAGATGAGGCGGTGTTCTGTAATCCTAGCACATCTCCCATTCTAGGATGACAACACTGCTTTTCCACAGATACAGTACACTGAGTAAGCATTGTCAGTTGTTAAATTGAGCAGGAAGTGTATGTGTGGCAGGAACCACCAAGTGGAAATAAAGTAAAAAATAAAAATAAATAATAAAGATTAATGCAACCACCAGATCTAAGGACTGGTAGGCTCCATTATATTACATTTTTATTCTTGGTTTACATATAATTTAAAGAAATAGCAAAGTTCAAACATAGTTTTTGGCTACAAATATTTTAGAATTGCAAAAAAACTCTATACAAGTTAAGTTTCCCTGTCATCTACATCTATAGCAGTTAGTTCGCATTTATTGTTACATAAATGTTTGTGTACTTCAAAAATTATTTTTTGCGTTTACCTCTAGTGGTTATACAGGTTCTACACTTCACATATTTTCTAATTCCTCTGAATGTTTCTCAAGTCAATGTGATTCCATAAGCCATCTTGAACTGAAGATTTCCAAAAACTTTAAATGGTGGCTAGGAATCTCATTATTTCATTGAACATTTAAAGTACAAAAAATAAACAAAATGTATTTCCTGTATTCAATTTGTGGTTTTGGATACATTTGTACAGATATCTTTCTCCAATGTGTACAATTATTCCAACCTTGTGAAACAAGAGTGTACTAAATCCAAAATACGTTTGAAATTGGTTTTATTTTTAAACAGCTCTCTACTGTGTTTTTACACAGTGGCTATTACATATTGAATGATCTTGCCCTTTATTTGTTTTCAGACATGCCTACTCATTTTGTAGATCAGTATCTGAGTCTTCTATAAAACCTTTGCATTTTTACTTCTAGGACTATGAAGCAAAGATGATCTTGATAAAGTGTGTCTTAAAATATGAATTGTTGAAATAAAAGGTTATCAGTAAAACCTATGTTACTCATACTTCCACACTGCTGTATGTTCAGCAAATCATTTCTGTAATATATTTATCTTTCCTTGGCTTGCTGCAGCTTCTACATCTTAGAATAATTCTAGGAAACTTGCTCACTAAGGACATCATACGGTTTTATACTATGCACTGCTGTGCACTAAAAATTGCTTTGTTTTCAATAAAATCTATGGCTCGCATACTTTCACCTTGGTACATTCAGCAAATCATTTCTGACATACAGTATTTTCTATTGAGTTTGACTTAGTGAAGCTTTTACATTATGGATTGTAAGAAAATCTACTAGTGACTATGTATTTATGCATTCAGAGGAAATGTGCACTTTTAGTACTAATTCATCATTTGCCCTCTTTTCTGTAGCCTGTAAATCAAAAACTCAATGAGATGTACTATGTGTTTAAAGATGAATTTCAAATATTGTAGTGTGTTTCCGATGCTCCTGCTGTTTTGGTGTTGAGAAAACGGTTACCAGCCATCACTAAAGGGCACAATTACAGTAAAGCAGACAGTATTTGGTCCAGTACAGAACCAGTGTCTCTATTGGCAGCAGGAAGCAGCTCTTCCACCACAGCAGAATTTAAACTGAACACAGCAAGGCTACAGGACACAGTGTGAAATGAGGCATTGGTTTTTAAGGTTCTATGCTTTCATAGGTGTGCACAGCCTATTGTATTAGGGTGTGCACCCCAAAGCTCAATCACACACTTTCTCTTCAGCCTTAGCTGCATGGGAAAGTGAATAAATGGGAAGTACTCTGTGCTGAGAGGCTTCCTGTTCATTTACAAATTGATTATGAATTAGTTATGAACAGAGACCTTCAAAATGTAGCATTTTTATTTTTTTTTACGAAATATGACACTAAAAATGTGGTAATATGGTACTTATTTTGGCCAAATGTGGCATTTATTTTAGCTGTTGTGGCGTTTATTTTTCAACTTTCCACCCCCCTTCCCATCGTAAAAGGGATATTAAATTGTGCAACTTGAATCATATTACCTACTTTATTACTATTTACAGGTATTTAGAAAAAAAAATGAGTTTTAATTATAGTATAATTCTACGTGAAAGACTATGCTCTCCATAGAAAAATGTGAGGCGACGGTCGCTGAGGATGTACTTTAATTTTGAAAAAGTCCTCTCTACGTCGGCTGACGTTCCAGGCACGTATTTCATTGCCAGCACGTCTGTAGCGTCCCATTCTTCTTTCAGCAGGGATTCCTTTCCTTCGAGGTTCGTGGCCACGCTCCTGACTTCCTCCCAGCCACAATTCCTGGTCAGGACAGCCTGTACTTTGGGCTTAATCCTCTTTCCAATGAGTATAAGAAGAGTTCTCAAAGAAAACTGAATAAAAACTTACCAATTTTGTGCACAACTTGCAGAATATCTTCCCACCTTCCACGGCGAAATTGCTGTCACCATTAATCCACTTCTTGAAAAGGGTTTCGTTTGAACTAGCAACTTTAGGCATTTTGAATTATGAAAACATGAAAATGTAAAACACAAGCGATGACTTCAGTAATACACTTCAGCTTGGTATGAAGGACGTAGGAAAGGAATCTTATATATATATATATATATATATATATATATATATATATATATATATATATATATATACATACATACATACATACATACATACATACATACATACACACACGTTTCTCTATGGTCCTCCTCCCTGCTAATGGATTTTTACGTAGGTAATTAATCCTCATGGTGATCCAGAAGGGGAATTTGTAATCTGCACTAAGGTCATCTGGTAGTTCGAGCTCATCACAGGTCAACGTGGGTCATTGTAGGGTATTAGGTACCGTTAGTAGTTAGCTCCAGGTAGTAACTGGAATGGGACCTAATACCCTACAATGACCCACGTTGACCTGTGATGAGCTTGAGCTAATGGCTCTTAATCCTTAGATGGGAATCCCTCACATTACTTGGGGAATCCTCAGCACCTTGGGATCCTGCCCTGCAATGGCGGATCTTACCTGCTTTTATGGGTTTTAGCAGAACCACTTAGAATATTTCTATTTTTTTCTCGAAGCTTGGCCCAAATAAGGCAAAATATTGCACAAAATGTGGCATTTTCCCAAAAATCTGCGAAATATGGCATTTCACCGAAAAATGGGAAAAATGTGGCATTTTAGTATGGCACCATGGCAATATAGCATTTGAAGGTCTCTGGTTATGAATGAACACAGTGAGTGAGTGTATTTACTGTGTTCATTTAGAAAAGAAACTACATATTAAGTAGCCCCTTTCCCCACTCCCCTTCCTAAAACCGACTCCGTAGCAGCTGGGGGAAGAGGAGGGAAGGGAGGCCATCAGCACTGTGGAGGGGGGGCAACATTGGGGAAGCTCAGGCAGTAGGGGGAATCAGCACCACATGTAGGGATTAGGGTGTGCATAGGCACACTTGCCACACCCCATGTGCATGCCCATGTATGCATTAAGGTATAAAAAAAATTCTGGGTGCAGCTCTCGTCCCCCCAACACTTACCTGAGCCCCATTTCAATTCAGCGATGTGCATGAAAGCAGCGACTCTCCCCGGTCTCTCTCTCCTTATTGGCTCACACAGCAGCGGGCGCCATTGGTTCGGCCAGCTTCTGTCGAAGGGGCAAGACCAAAGAAGGCCTGCTGACCGCTTCCCAATCAGCGCTCTCAGCCACTGACTGGAGTGCTCTAGTGCGGGGGCTTTCCTCCTGTCTGAACACAATGGAACAGCAGGGGTGATTGTTGTACTAACATACTCACATGTTAGTACAGCGGCTACGACCCGAGCTGTGAATTTGTTTTTTTGTTCAGCCCACTAGGTTGAACGAAAAAAATAAACTAGCAGTGTGTACTAGGCTTAAAGCACAGGACAATAGTAAATAGCAAACAAATGACAGAATGGCTTAAATAAAAACAAATTGCATTCTCATGCAGTCAGACCAGACTTCAATCTAAAATAAATGTGATGTGGCATGGCATGAAAATAAAAAGCTTTTTAAACAAATCTCTTTAAAGATCACAAGAACCATTTAGTGGGAAAATAGCTGCTAAAGGAGGTTTCCCTGGTTGTTAGGTATTAAGGTCCACATATTGTTACATTCTGTAAAATGTTTGATACAATTTTAATAGCAAACTTTTGTCCTGAGGCAGCAAAGCAAATGGAAACCATAATTCCTCCTTCACCATGCATCATAGTAGTATTGATGTTTTGGTGTGTGAACTTTTACATACTTGTACATAATACTGTACATTTCTGCCCAATCTTGTAATTTTGTTTCATCCATGAAGCACTGTCTCAGAAGCATTGCGGAGCACCCAGGTGATATTTTGAAAAGTTCACAACAACTTACTATTCTCAGTACAGTGAAAATAATTTGTAGCCTCTATCATCTTAATGCATTTCTACAATTCTTATCCTAAGGTCGTATTGCTGGAGAATTCTGAACATGGCTTCAGGCAGGTGGTTAGGATCTTGCTCCCCTCAGATACTCTAGTTGGAACATTAAGAAAACAGAACCATGGGAATGTGTGGGAAGTGGCACATCTGTATGGTATTAGGCATGGGAAATGCTAGATTGCCCAATACCCATCCAACTTGTTTGGGTATAAGAGACTTTGCGTTATCTTGCTCTTAGTGAGCTTATTTTGGCTAAATAATGAGGTTGTCTCCTGGAAATTCACAGTCTTGGAGGTATGCAGGATTATGTAAGTGACTTTGGTTGGTATTATTAAAGGGTATGTCAAATGTTAATCAGCTTTTTTGCATAAATGGTATAAACATACCCTAAAATGTAAATAATTTAACCACTTTACGACTGCCCGCCATGCGGCAGGTAGCCGCTCCTGCGCAAACCACCGTAGGTATACCTCGGTTGCGCACAGGGAGCTAGGGGGGCGAGCGTGCTCCCGCCCCCAGTCGTCAGTGTGCAGGGGGCAGGCGGCTCCGATTGCCGCCTGACACCCGCGATCCTTCCCCGCTGAGAGAGAAGGACGGTCGGCTGTTGTAAACACAGCTGACCGTTCTTCTCCCTGGAATGATCATAGAGCCCCTGTGATATTTCTATATAGGATCGCAGGTCTCTATGAGAATTTCACAAGCCACGCCCCCCACAGTTAGAATCACTCCCCTAGGCTCACATCTATTCCCTTGATCACCCACAATGTTAAACCCTTCCCTGCCAGTGTCATTATTACAGTAACAGTGCACCAAAAGTGTTAAAAATGTCAGTTAGGGGTCCGATCTGTCCGTCGCAATGTCGCAGTCCCGCTAAAAATCGCAGATCACGGCCATTACTAGTAAAAAAAATAAATAAAAAAAATGACATAAATCTTTCCCGTAGTTAGTAGATGCGATAACTTTTGTGCAAACCAATCAAAATACACTTAATGCGATTTTTTTTACAAAAAATATGTAGTGGAAAACAAATTGACCTAAAATGTTAAAAAATTTTAATTTTTACATTTTTTTTGGGGGGGGGGGGGGGTAGGTTATATAGCAGAATGTGAAAATGTTTTTTTTTTCAGAATTGTCACTCTTTTTGTTCATAGCGCAAAAAATAAAAATCTCACAGGTAATCAAATACCACCAAAAGAAAGCTCTATTTGTGGGGAAAAAGGACTTCAATTTCATTTAGGTAAAGTGCCGCACAGCCGCGCAATTATCCGTTAAAGTAACGCAGTGTCGAATCGCAAAATATGGCCTGGTCATTAAGGGGGCAAATTCTTCCAGTCCAGAAGTGGTTAACACTCTCCTCTTTGCTGTTAAAGTGCCAAGTATACTGTTTATTAAACTTGGATTGTATTTTTACAGTACAAAACATTGGTTTGGACTACATTCCAACACTGAGGTTTTTTTTTTAGGGGTGGAGCAAGATTCAAAAAAGCAAATCCTTTTCAGGAAGAGTGAACAGGAAAATAACCAATGTTTTTGTGACTTCTTTTTATAGGGCAGGACACCACAAAACGGATGTTCCTATATCAATAGTGCCCATACTCTGTGAAGCATCTTGATTCTTTAAATCTGAACTTCAAACTGTTGAATACACAGTTGAAAAACAGGTATGTAAACTGTATTAGCTACCAAAGGATATTCAATCCTGTTTAGGCAATATTGTGACCCACATATCCGACATCATTGACAGGTAAGCAACCTCATATTTTATTCTGCAATTAGGTTATAAAGTTTGGTCAAAAATCCAACTCATACCTACTCATTGGGAAAGTAGCACCATGTTGATGAAGTCATGGCTTATTCCCTGATATAGCAGAGCCTAATTCAGGATGTAATCATGCTGTGCAAGTTATTACTGTGCTGATATTTAAAAAAATCATAGCATTTTTAGAAAACTATTCAAAAACACATGTATTGAGCCTTCAATAAATAAATAATGAAATTAAAGTGTATCTAAACACAAAACTACCAATAGAGATGAACAATGGCAGACATGCTTGAAATCCAACCTGTATAACAACCATGGTTCTCTCCATAGATATAGTGGAGGAGTAAACGTATATCAGGGCACCAATAGCAGGAGGGCTCTAGGACCCAGTATCCGTCAGAACAGGAGAAGGGATCTAGGACCAAGCAACTCCATCAGCCCCTCACCTGGACCTTTATAAGGGAGCCAGCCCTTCTCTAAGTGCTGTTTGATCTTCAGTTGCTACCAACATTCCCATGTTTCCTGTGATTCCTGTTTCCCGACTCGGCTTGTTCCAGTTCTGTCTCCGGCTTGCTTCCTGACTTTGACCTTGGCTTGTTTAACGGATCTCCTCTGCTGGCTACCTGTACAGATTTTGGCTTCCACTTGGCCTTGTCTCCTCTGCTACCCCCCTGGCACCGAGCCTTGGCTTGAATCATCTACCCTCTGTCTCAGTGATCCTAATTACCTGCTACATCTCACAGGTGCCACCTGCCTGCAGTAGCCCCAACAGCACAACAGCAGTGTTCCTGAGCCCATTTCTGCAAGCAACTCTGCAGGTGACCTGTGCCACTTTGGGCCTAACTCCTCCTGTCTCATCTCCAGGGGAGTTCGGAACTTAGCTGCAAGGAAAGCCCTCTCTCCATTGGCCTCCAGCAATTGATACCTGATAGCATAGCTACCCCGCGACAAAAAATGACTCCCAGGAAAACCAGTTAAAACTACAGGGAAGTAAGCCTGAAAGAAACAAGCTAATGCATTCACCAAATTTAGGACTGGCTGCAATATATTTAATTCCTGTGTTTGGATATACTTACATAGTTTTTTTATGCCAGGAGCCCAGCTTTAAGATATTTAAACAATAAAGTTATGGCGGTGACCTAAAATGCTGCATATATTGAAATTAAATAGGACTGCTTAAACTTTTTGTCTAAAAGTTCAAATCATTAAGCAATAACAATCAATATACTAATAATTATTTTCAGCAATAGGAGCTGAAAATAAGGATCACTTGTGTGAAAATAATGATTCCTATTGTATGCATTATAGATTAGTGAATTGAGCCTTGTAATG
Source organism: Pelophylax lessonae (assembly GCF_965119305.1). Classification (NCBI taxonomy): domain Eukaryota; kingdom Metazoa; phylum Chordata; class Amphibia; order Anura; family Ranidae; genus Pelophylax; species Pelophylax lessonae. The sequence continues at coordinate 420,727,561 of NC_138772.1, read as the reverse complement.
AAGATCAGATCTCAGTTTAGGAGTCATTCATGCAGACATCCAGATAATTACAGAGATCACAAAACTTTTCTTGCAAATGTATAAAAGGTTTGTGACAAACACAGCAATGTAACCTTTATGCAGGCTTTCAAGTTACTCCTATAAAAAACTAAGTTGAAAACATTTTAACTTGAAGAACTGCTCTGTTTTTGACATTGATAATCTATTAGTTTAATGCTGCATACATTTGTGCACAACATCGATCCATTACAATAGAAAATGTTTTGCTAATAGCAATGATTTATTTCAATAGTCATTAGCATTCTGCATTTAGAATTCCTGGTCCGTCAGAACTAAATAACAGATCTATATAACAATGCCCCTGAATCTTGATATCAGAAATACAAATGAAAACCCCAGGCAGAAGCTCACTTTTCATGAATGTTTTATAAATGACTTAGTTATAGTATTATATTCATTGCTTACAAAGATGCCCTTATCTTCCCTTATTTGGAGATAAGACAAGGTGGTATCTCAAAGGCATTAGAACTAAAGAATTACAGGAAAAATGCTTTTTAAAATTAGTCAAAAGACATTTTTTACTTACATTGTGCTTTGTGAGATTTGAAATATTAGTTGATATAGATTGTAGCCACTCAATGCACTCATCAGCAGATAAACATTGAATTATTCCACTGCAAACACCATCTACCGCAGTGATCTGAAATGCGTTCTGCCTGTAAATACAGAAATGATTTAAGCACATTCAACTGAGACTAAACAACGTTTTACGATAACACAAACAAATATACAAAGGGTGGAACAAAAGATCATGGTTACAACACCATGCGTATTCAAAATAAAAAACACAAAAATCATAATTCTTCTGTATTTATTATATTTATATAGTGTAAACTATTTTTTCTCTTGCGCTTGATAGAGGATACAAACATTTGCATTATTGCCTTGGGCACATGCATTCTGGGGTTGATTCAGGGGTTCTGAATGATGGTGGAAACTTCAGAACCATAAGGGAAACAACCCACTCAAAAATGTGACTATTCATCAGAATTCATACATGACTAATTTCAGGATGGAATGACATCCTGAAATACTGTAGATCACAGCAAAGCAAGCATCACAACCAGTGTGACAAAGGTTTACTAATTGTTCATCCCTATCCTATTCCAGCCATCTGGTTATTCTTTGTAGCACACTTGCAAGATGTCATAGCTACACAAGACATACCACGGCCAGGTTGGAGAGGCTGAATGGGACAATCAGTCAACTTATTATCAGTACACCTTTAATAGACAGATGGGCAAACTGTCACCCTATACTGCTACATGTTCTGTTGTATATGCACAGACCCATAATGGGAGACCTATAAGTACATGGTACACTATTCTACCAACCAAGGGCACAAACTACTGTACTATTCTGGTATTCCTGCTGGCCTAGACCACGGTCTGTGCTACGCATACAGAAATCTGGCCAACACTATGTGAAACCCATGGTAACAGCAAGGAAGTTACCATAGTCGTCCTGAATCTGCCTTCATCTGCTTGTCCACAACCACTCCACCTTTTGGTTTTTCAGTCTGTCTGTCAGCAGCAGATAATCATAAAGCAGTGGTAAAAAGTGTCAGTATATGTGTGACTGGTACAGAAAGTGGTGAGCTACTATTTTCTTTTTCACTAGCTTTCTCATTATGAAGTCAGACGCAATATTCTATTGTTTTTCTACTGCAAATAGATCAAAGACTGGCAGCTTGTTAAAATGATGTACCCATAAGAACAAAGGTACCCCAGCTACAGAAAACACATCTAAGAGTAGTGCAGCCAGCTCCAGATAAAGGCAATAACGGATGCCCTTAAATTAGTCTATTTGGGTGCATTTTCCCACCTGATAGTGCCTCCATAGTTCTGCTTTAGTTAAATTTACCTAATTTGTTCTTATGATAGCAATAAGTCCCCAACTGTCCTATGTCCTCCAATGCATATAGTGAACCACTATATATATATATATAAAATGATATATACATATACACACACACACATGTATATACAAATTGTGACAGATAATTATACTTGGAGCCTTCGTTATAAAGCATAGTGAATTGACCTTAATGTGGCTATATCACCGCTTTCAACTGGACCCTTAGTAAATACAAATCAGTAAATAAGTAAATAAATATATCTGACCAGACTGGGATAAACATTATACAAGAGTTGTTTTACTAATATTGCTATTTTCTCATGAGAAGATGTCAATAACAAAACAAATCCCACTACTCAAATCATACATTTACCCTAGGTTCACATATCCGCTTTTTATGCGGGCCGTTTTTTGCACATGCATGGCAGCCTATTCAAATGAATAGGCTGCTGTGCCTGCGTTTCCACAAAAAAGTGCACCTTTTCAAAAACGCAGCCGCAGGGAATCGCATAATCTAAAAAATCGATCTAAATTCTAAATGCGATTTCCCTGTGGTTCCCAGGCCAACAAGCTTGCTGCATTCTGAGATGCGTGGTGGGAGGACATTTAAAATTAAGGGCAGCTCCAAACGTCTCCTAAGAGCAGCACAATTTGACTGTGGGTGGTTGCATGTGTGGGAACAAATGTGATTCCCGCAGCCACACGCAGAGGTGTGATCCAAGCCTCATTGTGGCTCTACATTTCTTTTCTTTAAAGCCTTGGCTATACTTCTCCTAGTGGGTGCTGGAATGCTGGAGGGGCAGATCCGAGAGCCAGTGATAACTGAGTGACCAGCAGTGTTTGATCGCTCAGTTCTCGGGGTAGAGTGGGTAGGAGACACCTGCAGCTGGGTTCAGTGCTACAGCCATCTAGGCGAGTAAGATTTATTTATTTTTTGCTATTCCAATAATTTTCTTTTAAAAGAATAGTAACGGTGACTTCTAAATTAATAGAAAGTCTAATAAAATGAACTCTTTATTTCTCTCCTTTCCAATTCTCCATCTGATGCTTCTCTAAAAATGTCTTCACTAAGTCACTTAGGCTTAAAGTTTTACTTTTCTCATCCCCATAGAAATATAGAAAAGTGAGGGCAGAAAAAGACCAAGTATTCCATCGAGTCTGCCCATTTTTTTTTTTATTTTTTTTTGGCTTTTGTTTCTTTCGTTAACTTTTTTGTATAGAGTCATATTTTTCATATACTCTTTTGAATATAGATCTGTTTGTCCCAAGAATGCCATTTACTGTTGACTGTCTCACTACATCTTCTGGTAGTTTACTCCAAGCATCAACTACTCTTTCAGTAAAAAAATACTTTGCAAGATTAATTTTGATTAACTTTCCGCCAGTAAGGTCATGTCCCTGTGTTCTTGATTTTGGTTTCATATTGAAAAAACTGCCCTCCTGTACCTTATTCACCCTTTTAAAACAAGAGAAGTATAGGGATTGTTTTTTGTTTCAGAATCATACTTACCTAGATGGATTCAGCATTAGTCCGATGCTGCATCCGTCCCCCACCAGCTCTAAGATTGAGAGCCAAGCAATCAAACAATGCCAATCAATAGGTTCTCACAGCTCCCTGAGCAGAGAGCTGTTGACTGTCAGTCAGCAGCTCTCTGCTCTACCCCCCCTCCCATGCTCACTGGAGCGCCGTGCTGTGGAAGGGATGGGAAGCTGAGCCGGGTGCCAGTCCAAAAGGCTTGTCGGTGGATTCCGGCTATAGGGTTGCGATCTTTCGTGAGCCTGGACTAGCACTGACATCAGCCGACAGCGGGTTTTAGCCCTCTGTCTCCTGAAAGCGGGTCACGGGGTGCAGAATGAACTGCACTCCTGTTATCCACAGGAAAATCACAGCCAAACAAGCTTTTGCTGTATTTCTCCTTTAACCACTTTACAACCGGAGGATTTTGCTGTCTTCCGTCCAGGCCACTTTTTGCGATTCGCCGCTGTGCGACTTCAACTGACAATTGCGCGGTCGTGCAACGCCGTACCCAAACGAAATTTACGTCCTTTTTTTCCCACAAACAGAGCTTTCTTTTGGTGGTATTTGATCACCTGTGCGATTTTTACTTTTTGCGCTATAAACAAAAAAAGAGCGTTTATTTTGAAAAAATAACAATATTTTTCACATTTTTTTATATGAAATTCCCCCCAAAAAAGATGTAAAAACCAATTTTTTTAAAAGTTTTTGGCCAATTTGTTTTATGCTACATATGTTTGGTAAAAAAAATCGCAATAAGCGTATTTTGATTGGTTTGCGCAAAAGTTATTGCGTTTACTAACAAAGGGAAAGATTTCTGTCATTTTTGGTGTTTTTTTTTAACGCGTAATGGCGGCGATCTGCGATTTTTTTTGCGGGACTGCGACATTGCGGCGGACAGACCGGACCCCTGACTGACATTTTTGACACTTTTGGGGGTACCAGTGACATTACTGCAGTAATCAGTGCTATATATATGCACTGTTACTGTAAAAATGACACTGGCAGGGAAGGGGTTAATTTTATTGGAGAGGGAGGGGTTAATGTATGCCTGGTGCTTACTGACGTGTAGGGGGGGAGGTGACTATGTGATTCATGGACAGATCGGATGTCCAGCTATGCTGAACAGTCCGATCTGTCACTCCCTGTCACTATGGAGATCCGCCCGCTGTGTTTACACACAGCGGGCGGATCTCCAGACTCGATCCCCGACGATCGGGTAAGAGCAGCGGCGATCGCCGCTGCTCCTCCCCTGGCCCGACTCCCGCTGTGAATGAAAACAGCGGGAGCGAGCCTCCGGCGGCGCGCAATCGCCGCCCAGAAGGGGAGGAGTCCAGTCACGTTAATACTACGTGGCTGGACGGGAACGAGCCACTCTGCCGCAGTAGTATTACTGTGAGCGGTTGCAGAGTGGTTAAAGGCTTCAGTCGTGCCTCCTCTTTCCTCTAGACTGTACATATTAAGTTCCTAAAGCCGCTCTCAATAGGTTTTATCCCCCAAACCTTTAACCATTTTTGTCACCCGTCTCTGGACTCATTCTATTTCATCGATATCTTTCTGTAATTGAGGTATTAAGAACTGGACACAGCATTCTAAATGAGGTCTCACCAAAGATCTATAGATGGGAATCAGAACCTCATTCCTCCTTCTGGTGATGCCTCTAATGATGCATCCTAGAGCTCTATTAGCTTTTCCCGCACCGTTTGGTCGCACTGTTTGCTCATTTTGCAATCATCTGAAATAAGTATCCTCAATATTTTTTTCCTCTGTAGTGCTGGCCAACACTGTATCCCCAAAATGTACTCCCCCAGGAGATTATTTTTCCTTAGGTGCGTTGTTTTGCATTTAGAAACATTGAACTGCAGTCTCCACTGCTTTGACCAATCTTCCAGCAAGGCCAAATCATGTTTCATGTTACAGTCACCTCCAGGAATTTCAATCCTATTACACACCTTTGTCTCATCAGCAAAAAGACATACCTTCCCCAACAAACCTTTAGTTATATCACTTATATATAGATTAAATAGAACAGGACCTAGTACAGAGCCTTGTGATACACCACTAGTGACTGGTCTCTGTTCCGAGTGAACCCTATTTAAAACCACACTCTGGTATCTATCTATCCTTTAGCCAACTGCATATCCTCTGAACCACCAAAGGGTTAAGTCCTACCTTGTACAACTTTTGTATTAAATTATGTGGAACTGTATCATTCCTTGCTGATATCAAGTTATGCTATGTCCACAGCACCACCCTGGTCCAAAACATTGGTAATATAATCAAAACATTAAATCAGATTTGTCTGACATAATCTGCCCTCAGTAAAGCCATGCTGCTTTGGGTCCAGCAAGTTGTGCATTTTTAAGTGATCAATGATCCTTCTTTTCAGGAGTTATTCCATTACCTTGACTACACCTGATTTTAAACTCACTGGCCTGTAATTGCCAGCTTCTACCTTGCTATTGTGGATAGGCACAATATTAGCTGCCTGACAGTCATGGGGAACTTCTCCTGTTAGAAGAGATTGATTAAAAAGATTTGTTAATGGTCCAACAACTATACCTCAAAGTTCTCTTAGAACTCTGGGATGAATACCGTCAGGGCCCGCTTTATTAAGCTTTAACCGAGGTAGTTCCTCTGCTTCCTCTGTCTCCAGAAATCTTAAAAATGAACCATCATTATTATAACCAATATGATTCCTCATCTTGTTATTGTTAGTGCAATTTATTTCCCATTAGTGCATTTTAATTATCCCATTGTATCTTTTCCTTCTATCACTAATGTACCTAAAAAAGGTTTTATCTCCTTTCTTAATAGATTTACCAATTTCCTCCCCTTTCTGTGCTTTGGCAGCACTGACAATGTGTTTGGCCTTTTTTTAAACTGTCAGCTACAACTGTTTCCTTGAATCTTCTATATGCTAATTATTTTTTGTTTTCCTTTACTATCTTACTCACCTTATTAGTGAACCGTATTTTTTTTTTCCTTCTGTTTATTCTCACTAACTTGCATGGGATATAATCTAGTTGCCTCAAGGATGGTAGAATTTCCATGGTAGAGTTTTTAGCAAAAAAATTAAACAATACATGTTTTGATAACATAAATTTCCATGGGTCCATGACAATACAAACGTGGTATTGCAAGTAGGGTATCCTTATGTCATCCACACTATGTCACAATAACTGCATACTTCATAACTGAATATGTTTAGTTACAAGATACACCCAGTGATCTATCTTTCACCTAGCACCAAGGTGATCCAGAACGTCATGGTCCCCACCCCTCCTCCAGAAAAATAGAACTAAATGGGGTCCGAAAGGAGGAAAGGAGAAACTGTATTGAAGTGTTTGAAGGGGAGTGGTATCCCCTCCGACCATATTGTCCAAAAGAATGAAAAAGGAAAAGAAGAAGAAGTGGAAGAAAATAAAAAGTACAAGAGAGTAGTAGTGTAAGGAAATGGTAGTATCCCAGAAAGAGGTGAGTGCACTCCATGAAACTCCGCTATCGGAGTTACCTCAAATTACAGAGATACAGATACTTGATCCAGGGTTTCCATGTTTTGTCAAACTTAGCTCTTTTGTCTAAGAGGGCTGCCGAGAGATGCTCGTTTACCATAATCCATGTTAGTTTGTGTTTTACCAGGTCGAACAGGATAGTTGGTGATCTCCTAAGATCTGGCTATTGCCAGTCTGGCCGCCGTGAAAATAAAAACTATTAATTTTTCTGCTTGGCTTGGTATTCCCACAGTGGAGAGCTCCAGCAGGGCTTGCTGTGGTGATTTAGTTAGGTTGATTTGCGTTAGCGAATAAATAAAATTGTAAATCCGGATCCAAAAGCATTTCACCTTTGGGCATGACCACCACGTATGCAGTACCGTGCCCTCCATGCCACATCCCCGGAAACATATGGAAGAAGCTCCCTCCACATATGCAGCTAGTCTCACAGGAAACATGTACCATCTCATTAACACCTTATAGTTGGCCTCTATCAATGCTGTATTTATGTATGATCGTGATGCACTTTGGGCTATCTGAAACCATTCATCAATTTTGAATGTTACATTGATATCATGTTCCCATTTCTGCATATAGAATAGTTTTGCTGATTTTGAGGTCAGGATGCTATACATTTTTGAAATATGACCTGTGTGCTTATCATATGACCCACACAAATACTCCATTGAGGTAGAGAGATTAGAAATAGTTTGCAGGGATTTCAAGAAGTGTGTAATATGAATGTGACGGTAAAACTCTGAGTTAGGAAGTTGATATTTATCTCTTAAAGCAGTTCTAGTCAGGATTCCTCTATTATCACAACAGTCAGCTATACGGATTAAACCTTTATTAGTCCACCATGCAAAGTTGCGCAGGTTGAGACCTGGGGTAAAGTCCGGATTACTGGTTAGGGGAGCCAGGGAGGTGTGAGGAGACTTGAAGCCGTACGGTTTCATTAATCTATCCCACAAACTTAATGAGAATGAGATAGTAGGACATAGCATTATTGGTCTATCCTTTGGTTTCAGCCACATCAAGTGACTAATTGGTTTTGTGGGATATTGTGCTGATTCCATTTTCATCCACGCTAACTGGTGAGAAGAGTGAAAATGAATTAGTTGGGACAACTGTGCTGCATGATAATAGTTTATAAGATCTAGAGCTCCCAGACCTCCCCTTGATTTGGGTGTGAATAATGTGCTCTTGTTTACCCGAGGTCTCTTTTTCCCCCCACACAAATTGCAGGGTTTTGGTTTGAAATCCACGTAAGTCTGACATTTTAATTGAAATAGGGAGGGTTCTAAATAGATAGAGAAATCTAGGCAAAAGATTAATCTTGATCATGTACAGTCTGCCCGACCATGGTGGGGGGGGGGGGGGGTTCCCCATCTATGTAGATCCATTAACATTCTCCTATATAGGGGAGGATAATTTGCTTGATATAAGGTGTCGACCGTGGGGGTCAAATGGATGACTAAATAGGGAAGAGCCTTCTCCTGCCATTTAAATGGGAATGAATTCTGTATTTGAGTGATGGTGGCTGTGTCTAAGTTTAGGTTCATGGCGAATGATTTAGAGTGGTTAATGGGGATGGTAGAATTTAATACCCACTGCTTACTTACTCCTGCCATTTTACTCCAACCAGAGGCATAACTAGAACCTTCAGGGCCCGGTGCAAGAAACCATAAAGGGCTCCCCTGACCCCCCCCTCCAACCGGGCCCCAGGCTTCCAATTTTGGAAGGGCGTCCATAGAAAGCCTCCCAGAACCTTGCCTCCCGCATGCTCCCTGGGGTGATAAGCTGATCACTTGTAATCAGACTTGCCTGTTATGGACAGCTCTTTCCTCCCATGTGTCTGTGTGAGGAAAGGGTAGCTGTTAACCGGAAAGACTGTCACCGATCATCAGTGCAGCCCCATCAGTGCCAATCGGTGTAGCTTATCAGTGCTGCCCATCAGGGCCAACTATTAGTGCTCATCAATGTCACCTATTAGTGCTGCCTATCAGTGTCACTTATCAGTGTTCATCAATGCCGCCTATCAGTGCCAATCAATTCTGCCTATCAATGCCACCAATCAGTGCTCATCACTGCCGCCTATCAGTGCCAAATAGTGTCACCTATCAGTGCTCCTTAATGCCACCTATCAGTGCCCATAAGTGCTGCCTATCAATGCTCATCAATGCCCATCAGTGTTGCCTATCAGTGCTGTCTATCAGTGCCCATCAGTGTGACACGTATACGTGCTCATCAATGCCACCTATCAGTGCCCATTAGTCCTGCCTATCATTGGTCTCAATGCCGCCAATTAGTTCTGCCTATCAGTGCCATCTATCAGTGCTCATTAGTGCTGCCTATTAACCCTATCAGTGCCATCTATCAGTGCTCATCAATGCCGCCTATCAGTGTCTATCAGTGAAGCCTATCAGTGCTGCCCATCAGTGCTCATCAATGCCATCAGTACCCATCAGTACAGCCTATCAGTGCTGCCTATCAGTGCTCATCAATGCCGCCTCCCTCCTCAGCAGGACTCTGAGCTGAGAGCATCTCTCTCATAAAGCTCAGAGCCTGTACTAACAGTTCCTCCTCCCCTTCCCTCGCAGGGATGGGAGAGGAGAGAGCCAATCTACTATTTTTTTCCCCTCCCCTTTCCTGGTGTGTGCACTGCATGAAGTGTGAGCTGCTTAGCTTCACACTTCATGAGATGCACACAGGAGGAGAGGGAGGAAGGAGAAGAAGCAAATCCTCTCGCATCCATGCGAGGGAGAAGGGAGGGAGGAAGGAAAACTGTAAGTGCCAGCTCTGAGCTGTATGGGAGTGATACTCTCAGCTGAGAGCCCTGTGGCTAGCAATCCCTCTGGGGCCCGGCGACAGAATGACAGGGCCTGGTCGCAAGTGCAACCTTTGTGACCCTGGTAGTTTCACCACTGACTCCAACCTTTCAATTAATTTTTTTATGTTTACCTATTTCAGCAGAATTTGTCCTTTTAAATCATACATAGAAGATTATCCTAGTATAGCAAAGTATTTTATTAGGAAGGTTAAAACAACATAAAACTATTCACATGATAAAGTGCATTACTAAGCCCTGATACAGCACTGAAAACCCTCCTGTGGAGTTGATATGCATATTGATGTAAACCATGTTCATCATTAAGACGTGGCTCCCTCACTGCCCACTCACCACGGTTCTCCCAATAGGACTTTCTCAAGAGCTCAGTCAATAATTGCATTCTTCTATCCTTGCAAATTTTTGCACATTAATCAACAAGCCTGGTGTATCAATCCTATTTTATGATTTTCCAACACATGGAAAATATATAGTATTCTTAATAAAATATTCTAACAGCTGCCACTGCACACATGTAAAAGAAAATGGTCTGAGGTGCTCAGCAAAGTATGAAGTACAAATAGTCCAAAAGATAAGGCAGCACCATTGGGGCTTGAAAGGTTTGAAAGGTGAGCACACTGTGATTAAGTTTTATTTTGATGTTTCGATAAGACACAAGCTTGTCTTTATACAGTGTGTGTATATATAACCAATAGTTTTAGACTATATTCAAATTGTCTATAATAAGAAGTTAAATCAGTTAAATATACAGTTGCTCACCTGCTCACTATTATAATCTACTGTCTTTTCTTGCAGCAACTTTCTGCTATTCTGCTATTTCATGAACCTTTAAAGAATTCCTTTTGTATCCTTTTTTTTAACAAATTTCCCCATTACGGTGTATTTTTTTTTTTTTTTTTTTTTAAATAGTCCTTTATAGAACTACAGTTCCTTGTTAGTCTGAAAAACTGACCCTTAGGTATGTTATTTATCCATTTGACGTGGAGACAACTAGAGACAGAGAACTATGAAATCCTATCAGTCTCTTTAAAGAATGTCTTGTCAATGTTTTTCCTTCCACTCTAAAGATTGTTAGATCAAAAAAAAAAAAAAAAAAAATGTACTCTATTCACATGATAGAAAAACCTATTAGGCTCAATTTCATTCTTTTTTTTTTTTTTTTTTTCAAAATATGCATTAACAATTATGTATCCCCTTTCCAAATGATGAATATGCTGCATCATCTACCATTTTTTTGTATATTTCTAGTTGTGGTCATCTTTCTTAGAATATAATTAATTTCTCTCCAATCAGTTCGTACAGAAGTTTGCGAGACTAGGGAAAAATTATTTCCCTTATTACAAAAGAAGTTATGATTTAATGCTCATTCCAGGGATTCCATTTGAAACCTTTACTATTTTAAGATATTTGGGATCTTTCTTTCAATTACATTTTATGGGCTTAATAGCCACTGGGTTTTGAGGTGACATCTGCCATAGAGAATATGAAATCTTATACATTTTAAATACAATTAGGTAGCCATGGATTTAGTGTGTACATATAGAAAAAAATATCAATGACATAGAATCAAGAAAATGTATTTAAGCATGGATAAAAGGCACAAAAGCAGAGAATACTGCAAGGCAAAAAATACTGTATGTCTATATACGGTTCATATAAATGTAATGATCCAAGAAAATCCATATTTAAATTCGGCAGATTTGGAATAAACTTCTTCAGGAGTACATGTGAATGGAATCAATATGATGGAACCCAACTCGCTTATTCTTAAAACAGGCAACGGATAATATTAGCTACAGTCACCATCATGTGGAATATCTCCATCCCATAGGGGAGAGGCCGACGTGGAGAAGTGAGGTCCACTTTTTCCACACTTTTACAGGTTCCAAAAACAGTATGCAGGCACCTGCTGGTATATCCAAGGCCCTGTGATACACGGATTCGGCAGTCTATAAATAAATCTTTACAAGAGAAACTCTATATGTATACAAACACATCCTGGGACTTCAAAATAACAAAAGAAGCCTTTCCCTCCTCCACAAAATTTAGATTAAAACAATAGATGGATCATATAGGCATGTCAAACGCAATGTCAGGTCCAGCCCTATCTCGTTCGACATAACTCTGTCTCTCTGGGATGAAGATATTCCAATTGATGGTGACTCTAGCTGATATTGTTTGTAAGCGTGTTTTTAAGAATAAGCAATTTGGGTTCCATTGTATTGATTGAATGCACATGGAAGTACATTCAGAAGAACAAAGGATTTAATTAGAAATTTGTTCCACTGTTATTTACTACAAGAAAACCATAACTTCAAGCTCTGGCTGAACAAGGGCAAGGGTGCTTACTTCCCTTAAAGGGACCACAGCCCAAATATTGATGCTATGTAACACCCATCCAGGACCCAACCTTGGTGACCTCCACATTTCCCCCCCCCCCCTGCCTCAACATGGAGGTGTTGGGAGGCACCATCAGACACCATACAATGCACTCAGGAGAGCGCATTGGCATTCTAAAGCTGTCTCCCGGGCCGAAACTCTACCACAAAATTGAATTCCTGGGGGGGCAGGAACCACCTCGTCACCCTGGCATTGGTCTGGTTGTTTTGTCACATCCAGGTTAACGGGGCATGGTCAGACACCAGGAGAAACTTCCGACCCAGCAGGAAGTAGCACAGAGAGTCCAGTGCCCAATTGATGGTGAGACCCTCCTACTCCACCACAGCGTAGTTTCTCTCTGCTGTCATCAGTTTCCTACTGAGAAAAAACTACGTGGTGCTCTTCCCCATTGACCACTTGCGACAAGACTGCACCCAGTCCAGCATTCGAGGCATCTGTCTGTACTACAAATTCTTTGAAAAAATCTGGGGCTACTAGCCCTGGATGCTCAAACAATGCGGTTTAAAGCTTCTGAAAAGCATCCTCAGCCTCTGCATTCCACGTTATCACAGACTTCCTCTCTTTTGTCAAGTCCATCAATGGGGCCGCAATAGTAATGAAGTTGGGGGCAAACCTTTGATAGTAGCCGACTATGCCCAGAAAGGCCCTGACCAGTTTTTTTGTTAGGGGGCAGGGCCAGTTCTGGATGGCTTCTACCTTGTTACATAGTTAGTGAGGTTGAAAAAAGACATCAGTCCATCCAGTTCAACCTATGATGTGTGTGCGTGTCTACTGTTAACCGCACATTGCATACCCCTGTATGTTGTGGTCTTTAACCTTCTTAGCGGTATTCCCGAGCGTGGCTCGGGGTTACATTTCAGAGCCAAAAGCGGTAACCCCGAGCCACACTCGGGGTACCGCCAGAAGCGTCGCTGGATCCTGTAAAAGAGGTTACTTACCTTGTCACTGGGATCCAGCGATGTATGCGCGCGGTATGCGGCAGCGGATCTTTCTCCCGATCCTCTCTGTGCCCCGTTTTCCGTCTCCTGCGATGTGACGTTCGCAGGGGGGGTGGAACCGGCGGCAAATTCAAATGTAAAACACACCAAACACACTGATACCATTCAAAATAAAATAAATTCACATTACATTGCCCCCCAGTGCCCTTTCCTGCAGTTTTACTGTACTTTTTATGTATGTGTATATATATATATATATATATATATATATATATATTGTGAGGGATTAGCTCGGTGGTAGGCGTGGTTGCCCCCTTTGGGGGTGCGTTTACACAAGGAGATAGCCGAGAAGTGGTTGCAAAAACAGTGTATGAGTTTTATTCTTGCAATTTTTCTTCACACAAGTGCAAGCTCCAAAAACAGCATAATTCAAAATAAACATAAATAAAATAAATCCTTGCCACTGTGGGCGGCTACCTTCACACACTGGAACCTATCTAATGAAGTCTGTCCCCAACCTACTGTTGGGCAGACTTGGCTGATCACACAGCAGACTCTCACTAGTCCATGTTTTATCTCTTCACATTGAACATGTCCCTTTTCCTGTAAGCTTGTATCCAGCCACCATGCAGCACACAAACACTTGTTACACCAGCTCAGTCTCCCAGGTGTGTAACCAGCTCCTACTTCCCACCCCCACTGACACTACTTCCTGTCTTTAAGAGCTGGTCTCTCTGGGAGACAGCTTAACCATTGCCTTCCTGTGAACCCCATACTTCCCTTAAAGGGACCACAGCCCAAATATTGGTGCTATGTAACACCCATCCAGGACCCAACCTTGGTGACCTCCACAATAGGTAAAATTGATCCATGGAATATCTGATTGCCTCTTGGGGGGATCAGGAATTATTTTTTTTCCCCTGCTGTAGCAAATTGGATCATTCTTTGCTTGGTTTTTCGTCTTCCTTTGGATCAACTGTAGGTATAGGATTGTGTATATGGGATTGTATGTTTTTTTTTTTTTTTTTACTATAGGTTGAACTAGATGAACTTGTGTCTTTTTTTTAACCTGACTATGTAACTATGTAAATGTAGTAGTAGTACAAAGCTGTTGAGGGTTTTTTTTTTCCTGTCTCTGTACCTCTTGGAGATTTCTCCATACCTCCTGTCCTATTCATAGAACCAGGGCAGGAACTGAAGGAAAATATCCACTGTGAGGCCACAGAGAGAAATAACAGTCTAAGTTTCAAACTTTATCCAATATTAATAAAATAAAGCTGTGTTTAGAGATACATTTTAAGGTTATGGTATGTTTAAGTCTGTATACCTGAAATGACCTGAGCACTGAGTCATGTTGCAGAGTCAGGTTTAAGCTATATATGAGTTTTGTGCATCGTCTGGGTGTCCAGTCACCTTCATTTTTAAAAAAAACCCAAGGAGAAGGTGTGCAAATGATGTGTAGATACACACTAGCAGACTGTATATTTTAACCACTTAAGCCCCGGAAGATTTTACCTCCTTCCTGACCAGGGGGTATTTTGCGATTCGGCACTGCGTTACTTTAACGGACAATTGCGCGGTCGTGCGATGCTGTACCCAAACAAATTTTACGTCCTTTATTTCCCACAAACAGAGCTTTCTTTTGGTGGTATTTGATCACCTGTGCGATTTTTTGATCATGCGCTACAAACAAAAAGAGCGACAATTTTGCAAAAATAACAATATTTTTCACATTTTTTTACAGGAAATTCCCCCCCAAAAAATGTAAAAATTAAAATTTCTGCTACCTATGTTTGGTAAAAAAAAATCACAATAAGCGTATTTTGATTGGTTTGCGCAAAAGTTATTACGTTTACTAACTAAGGGAAAAAATTTTGTAATTTTTGTTGTTTTTTTTTAACGCGTAATGGCGTTGATCTGCGATTTTTTTGCGGGACTGCGACATTGCGGCGGACAGATCGGACCCTTGACTGACATTTTTGACACTTTTGGGGGTACCAGTGACATTACTACAGTAATCAGTGCTATACATATGCACTGTTACTATAAAAATGACACTGGGAGGGAAGGGGTTAACTGTATTGGAGAGGGAGGGGTTAAGTGTGTCCCTAGGGGCGTGTTTCTAACTGTCATTGGATGTGGCTAGTGGTGTAATAGCACAGATCAATGGTCCTACATAGCAGGACAGAGTGATCTGTGTTTTTACACAGGGGAGAATGGCAGGCGGCTTTGTTTACACTAGCCGCCTGCCTTTCTCCCTCTCTGCCCGACGATCGCGAGTGACGATTCCGGCGGCGCGCGCTCGCCCCCTATTCGCTCCCAGGCTAGTGACGTACCGGTAAGTCACTTTGCCTGGGAGGGGCTGACCACCGCCGTATATAGTCGGGCGGCAGTCGGCAAGTGGTTAAAGCATCATTTTATTGTTAATCTTCAAGAGCCCTTACCCTGTTTTTTTTCTTATATATACCATACATCCAGCAATATTCAGGATGGTGGATTTACATTAAGGGGTTGATTTACTAAACCTGGAGAGTGCAAAATCCAATGCAGCTCTGTATACGAAACCAATCAGCTTCCATTTTTTTTTTTTTTTTTGTTAAAGCCTAATTGAACAAGCTGAAGTTAGTAGCTGATTGGCTACCGTGCACAGCGGCACCAGATTTTGCATTCTCCAGTTTTAGTAAATCATCCCCTATGGGTCTTTCCTAATCTTCCATGTCAGCAGAGACAAGTGGCCTTTCTCCCTGAACTAGGCAGCACCTATGCAATAAGACCAGAGTACCGCTCAATCCAGGAGTGCTGTGAGCTCAGGTTGTGTGATCACTTACCACTCAGTGTGAAGCTGCCACAAAATTGCAACCAAATACTTTGTACAACTTTGTAACAATATCTGCCACCTTGGAAGATTTCATTCATTATTTATGGCCAGCATGTGGCTTTTCTCTATATTTTCCTTTGGTATAACATTTTTTTTTTTTTTTTTTTTGCACAATCCATTCCATTATCAGAAAAGTACATTATGGCCATCATTTTAAATCCTTCACACATGTACCTCCACCATAATTATAGTACAATCAAAGACATGTCATTATACTGAAAAGATATGAGAAAAATGCCAATAGTTGCTTTTATTGTCAAATACTTGGAGCAAGATAAAAAAAAAAAAAGAAAACTTAGTGTTCTAATGATCAGTGCATGTCGTACTTTTGGACTTTAATGGAGCTGTCGTGTTTGTAGAAAAGCATTTGTTTATAATCTAAACAAGCAGGGATGCACTCACAGAATGTGAGGCCTAAGGTCACTTTAAATGAGGGCACCTAATGAGCTGTTAAGGTTTAAAAAGAATTTTACAGCAGTGGTACGTGCTTCTACACACTATTTAACAACCCTAGAAGGAAGATTTAAAAGATGAAACAATATAATAGGCACTTGCCCTGTCCTGCTATGCATTTGATATAGCTAATGATATCCCTCATATACAAGGGGTTCACAAGCAAAAGAGTAACAAATAAATCATTCGAATTTTCTGTCTGTCTGTCTGTCTGTCGCCTGCCTATGTTTCAGTTGATGTCAATGAGATGATAGATAGATAGAATCCCTGACACTCTGACTTGTTATGGTACAGTAGGTAGAGTTATGTTTATGGTAGAAGTTGGATAGTCTTTTATATGACTGCTAAAAGAATGTCACTGTTGTTAATCAGACAATGTTTCTGCTGAGGCCAACATAATACCCGTGCTGGTTTATTGCCTAACAATATGCTAATTTGGTTTTAATGACTCCTCTATATTTATGCTAGATAGCTGTGTGGCCTGCTTGGTTATTAATGTCTGTAGAATTCTAAGTCATTTATCCAGGTGTTCCTGTTTTAAACTTTTCACCAAGGGAGTCTATGCTAATACACAACATATGGCTATTTTGTAACCTTGCTTTATTGTCAAATGTGGTATATTCTGCTTGTCTATAAACAGAACTTATTTCAAAGTTTAGTAAATACGCACTGTAAATCTAGGAAATTCACAATTCTAAATAAATAATTACAAACAAACATAATAAAATTACTTCAAAATATGCATATTTTCCTTGACCTCACCTAGTAGCATGGTTGAGTTGAAGAATGGAACTTGTTTGGCACTATATACAATACATTAAATGCAGGCGCTAATCATTAAGTGAATCCGCATATAACAACGTTGCTGTATCACTATCTTACAGCAATCATATTGGGTCCCTTAGCACCTTATCTGAAAAAGATGTTTGCCCTCAAGTATGAAAGCTCTGAGTATTGTGACCTGCACATTCAATACACAGCCTTTGTTAATGCACTAGCACAAAGTGTCACTCAACACTTCACACAGTTCCTCTATGAGGCTCCATGAACACTGGACTTGTAAAAATGCCAGTTCCTTTGGCAGAAAAAAAAAAAAAACTTTTATGTAGAATATTTTTTGAACATAGTTTAGATGAGTTTAGGAGAGTTTTGCATTTTTTTCTGCCAGTAATCTCCAATCAGGAACGCAAACTGGAAGGGTCTATGAGGCTCCGTGAACACTGGAAATGGCAGTTCATTTGGCAGAAAAAAAAAAAAACGTTCATGTAGAATATTTTTTGTAGGAGAGTTTTGCATTTTTTCTGCCAGTAAGCTCCAATCAGGAATGCAAACCGGAAGGTTTTTTTTTCCTGGCTCTAAATGTTGAGCTCAAAAAATGCCTGTATTCGTCCTAATGTGCATGGGCACATAGGATAACATTGAGCTGCTTCTACAGGCAAGACACAAAACTTCTGTAGTAGCAGCGATTTTCTAATCCAGTGTGCATGAAGCCTAACAGTCAAGCTACTATAGCAAACCTGCACTAATTAGCACTAAAATGGCTCTTTCGTCTCTAATAGAAACCAAGGCTCCTGCATGCCTGGAAGAATGTAGGTATTCCACCTTCTCCTGTCTACTACCTTCAACAAAGGTATAATAAAGATTTTGGAACTGCATCTACAAGAATGGACCTGCATTTGTTGCAAGTATGTGAACAACCTTGGGACAAGGTATTCCTAGAAGAGAGTCCCACTTGTAAGCCAATGGCAATTCTATGTGGAGGCACTAAAGGTAAAGAATTCATTAAGGTCCCCTAATCTCTTACTTAGTGGAGGCTCAAGATTCCCAGTTTACCCAGGTAGATTAAGTGGATGCTGCTTGGTAAGAGTCATCCCTACCCCCCTCCACAAAACACTCTGGATGTAGTGATGTTGCAAATGTCATTGTGTCATTATAAACTTTATAAGACTGGCCAACTTTTTAATCTATACATTATCAGTATCTATCTATATTGTATGCTAGTTGTAGGTGAATTATTATATTTATACATGTTGACTTTTTTATCGTGTTTCCTTGGTCAGCCAAAGCCACCAAGGTAATTTTTTTTCTGCCTAAGACTGCTAGATTTTTAACAATCTATCTCCATGCCCACCTGTCCCTCATCTATCCATTAGCTAGCATGTTCTCCCATTGTGGAGAGACTTATAAATTAGTAGTGTTAGGACTGCAAGTAATACAGGGTGCCGTGAAGGGGCCTTGCAGCTTACACATGCGTTTGCAAATGTGTGTTAACTAAACCCCTGTTTTTAACCTACATTGTTAGACAGGTTGATTTGGTTTGTTAGCAGACTGGTCAGTGAGTAGGGTTTACTTAGGGCCGGTTGTTCTCACACACCTCATTTAAAGTCCCGATCTTTTTTCCTTTATTACAAAGCCACCAAGGTAATTTTTTCTGCCTAAGACTGCTGGATTTTTAACAATCTTGGCTCACACTGGCTGTAAAAACACCAAACCATTTGTAAATATTAAAATATGCATAAAAGGGGGTGTTAGTATACCTACGCTATGGAATGCCTGTTTCCAGAATAATGGTTTAAGCTGCCTCCAACCTACCACTGAGGTAAAATTATAAGTAGGGGGTGTTTAGGTGTTGGTAATTGGCGCTACCACTGCATAAGAATATGTGACTGTGTGTTGAAACCTCAATCAACACATATAATACTACTCCAAGAATAATACTCAAAACCAAGTAGCTTAAAACATAAATCTCATAAAAATGCACTGTGCTCGGGTGTTGTATCATAACCCAAAGGCAGTACCATAAAACACATAGATATCAAAAAAGGTGCACTGTGCTGAGGTATTTAGATCGTAACTCAAAAGCAGTAATTATTTAGCCGCCGACGTCACCAAAATCATAGACCTACATTTTTAACCCCTTACTGCCAAGATTAAACAGAAACTTCAGCGCCTAGCAAAAATAGAACTCTCCTGGATTGGCAGGATTGCTTCATTTAAAATGACGGAACTCCCCAAAATACTATATTTATTTAGGACTATCCCACTACCTATTCCTAACAAACACCTAAAAGAGCTCAACACCGCCTTCAAGCAATTTGTCTGGCTTGGGAAAAAAACATGGTGCTCTATGTCTCACCTGATCAAGCACAAACGAGTAGGTGGGATTTGTTGGCCCGTGCTGGAAGATTACCACACAGCGTCACTTCTATCACAGGCAGAGAAGTGGTTCCTCGACTCTCCAGAGGCACTTTGGGTGCAGCTAGAAGCAGCAATGTCACAATCCTCGTCTCTACATTTGCTGCTCCTGGCAGACTTGTGGAGACCACTAACTCTCCACTCACTTCCCCCAACCACCCAGGCTACCCTAATGGCCTGGAGAAAAATGAATTCCCCCTCCCTACTTACACACACTCCTGCTAAGCTACGTATCCCCATCCAGACTCTGGAAACACTCATCCCATATCTCAAAACACGTATGCTGGATGACCACGGCATCCGCTGGGTAGACGAATTGATGTCTAACCAGTTGATTGCTTCTTGGGCGGACCTTGTTGACAAATATGCACTACCCCAATCAGCAAAGTACATTTATCTACAAATAAGTGCTTTTCTAAAGAAACACCCTCTACCGACTATACAAGTCGAAGACCGAATTCGATCCTTCTTCACATCCCTGTTAGATAAGAAGAAAGGCATATCCCTGTTTTATAACCTCCTTGGCAACAAGAATTAATTTACCAAAACCCCCCCAATTGTACGATGGGAACAAGATCTGGGCAGGCAGTTTTCACAATCTCAATGGGCACAATCATTTCAAGCTGTCACGTCCACGTCACACTGTACGAACCACTGGGACCTCTCCCAGAAAATAATCGCACGGTGGTACAAAACCCCAGTTATCTTGGCAAAATTTATTCCGGCATGTTCTCCCCCATGCTGGAGGAATTGCGGACAGGTGGCTAACATCTACCATGTGTTCTGGGCCTGCGTTGGCATCTCAAGTTTCTGGAAAAAATGTTTCCAAATAATGGCAGAGATCACTGGCATACTTAAGAAACCCGACCCCACTCTTGCAATCCTACACATAGGGACTCAGGACTACCCGAAAGAGTACCGAGCTATAATAACCCACCTTCTACTTGCGGCCAAGCTCATAATAGCATGACATTGGAAAGATGACTCAGCCCCCAGTCACAGCGAAATACTGACCCAAGTGAATCTTAATTACCAATATGAACGTTTTACTGACGGCTAGGACAGTTACATCTACGAAATCCTTTGACACTCAATGGTCAGCTTGGATTTCATGGTACCCTAACCAACAGACCTAATGTCCGATGTAATGTTTGCATTTTACCCTTGATGTGATGTATATGCTCTTTTTCTGAAGTGAAGCTTCTGTATACCCAATTGAATACTTAATACCCACTGTATATTTTGAGTGAGCAACTGTTAAAGCTCTAATGTTTGTATGTTCTTGTTATGTTTGCAAAACTTTAATAAAAACTATTTGGAAAAAAAAAAAGCAGTAATTATGAAAAAACTGTGTGATATTGAATAAATAAACAAAAGTGCACTGTCCTTATGGGATTAAAGTGCCAGCGTGCTGGATAAAGGTTCCAGAGACTACATATTAACCCGTATTAAGTGGATAACAGAAAAAATACACAGTATAATAATGAAGTGCCAGTGTGCAGTACAATCATGTACAAATAAGTGCTGTGTGCTTAATGACATTGTGCAAATAAAAAGGTTCTGATAATTAGTTTTTATTATTGTGTTCCCTGATCACAGGGGATAGTTGGAAGAATTTAATAGCCCAGTGCTGAGTGTCGGTGAGTGAGGAAAGTAGGACAATATTAAAGGCAATAGTCCCACATTAAATATTTCCACACTCCGGTTCCATGCTTATGGGTGCAAGTGCTACTACCCTGGCCCCCCACTAGGTATTGCACTCACCGCACAGACTTGCCCACTTGTAGGGGCATGGGCTGTTAGGGTTGGTGATGATGGTGATCAGATGTCCTGTGGGTCTGCAGATGGTGTCCCACTGGAGCCCCTGCTCAAGATCCTCGTGGGTAAAATTGCTTTAAAACATAATGTAAAAGCCTCCATTGCGTAAGTGGCCGTGGAACGTGGAAGCGTTGAGGTAGACGGAGACCCGAGCTGAGAGTGAACTTCCTCAAATGTGAGTTTCTGTTTTTTTCCTGTATTTCGGAGATATACTACGCAACGGAGGCTTTTTACTTTATGTTTTAAAGCAATTGTACCCACGAGGATCTTGAGCAGGGGAACCAGTGGGACACCATCTGCAGACCCACAGGATATCTGATCACCATTATCAG
Organism: Pelophylax lessonae; assembly: GCF_965119305.1. NCBI lineage: Eukaryota > Metazoa > Chordata > Amphibia > Anura > Ranidae > Pelophylax > Pelophylax lessonae. The sequence goes on along the minus strand of NC_138772.1, from coordinate 420,705,772 downwards.
ACCATAGCCATATCCCAAAGAGAGGAAAGCTTACTTCCAATGCTCAGCATACTTGGCATCTGGTAAGAGGCTTTGGAGTGTGTTTGCACCCGGGTGATGGTGAATGGGAAAACATTTAACCTCGGTTCATGTGGATTAGCTATGCCATTTATATCCATATATCTGGTAAGAAGTTAAACCTGCTGGTGGTGGGATCGTTTCACGTGGATGTTCATTTCTATTGAATTTCAGCACAGAATTCATCACGGAATGGTCACAGATTAATATTTATATTGATGGACATTATTTTTGAATTTTTGCACATATATGATATATAATTTATGTATCCTTATTTGCGTTCCTCATCAAGTTATTGATTGGGGTCACAATCTATCTCATCTTAGCGCACCAATCAATTTTCACTAAATATCTATTACACTTCTTGGTAGCAGCTTTACTATTTATATCAGCACACCTTTAATTTTATCACCATTATCACCAACCCTAACAGCCTGTGCCCCTACAAGTGAGGAAGTCTGTGTGGTGTGTGCATTAACTAGTGGGGGGCCACCGTAGTAGCACTTGCACCCATAAGCACGGAACCGGAGTGTGGAAATATTTAATGTGGAACTATTGCCTCTAGTTCTGTCCTGCTTTCCTCACCCACCGGCACTCAGCACTGGGCTGTTAAATTCTTTCAACTATCCCCTGTGATCAGGGAACACAATAATGAAAACTAATTATCAGCACCTTTTTATTTGCACAAAGTCATTAAGCACACAGCACTTATTTGTACATGATTGTACTGCACACTGGCACTCATTATTACACTGTGTATTTTTTCTGTTATCCACTTAATACGGGTTAATATGTAGTCTCTGGAACCTTTATCCAGCACGCTGGCACTTTAATCCCATAAGCACAGTGCACGTTTATTTATTCAATATCACATGGTTTTTTCATAATTTCTGCTTTTGAGTTACAATCTAAATACATCAGCACAGTGCACCTTTTTGATATCTATGTGTTTTATGGTACTGCCTTTGGGTTATGATCCAACACCCCAGCACAGTGCATTTTTATGAGATTTATGTTTTAAGCTACTTGGTTTTGAGTATTATTCTTGGAGTAGTATTATATGTGTTGATTGAGGTTTCAACACACAGTCACATATTCTTATGCAGTGGTAGCGCCAATTACCAACACCTAAACACCCCCTATTAAAATATGCGTATATCATTTTTTTGCTAAGTGCGCAGAAAAGAACACATAAAACAGACACATTTTATAGCACTATGTCTAAAGCAAATTGATCAAGTAAAGAATGTAAGCCAACTTAAAGGTTAAATAAATCGGATTTTTCCTAATACTTTTTAAAGCATTATGTCAATCAACAGCACTGAGCAAATAAATGCATTAGATGTCTCTCTCCAGAGAATGGAACAGGAATCATAGTGGCTCATCCTTTAGCTTTGATAAAATTCCTGCTATGTGCTATGTTTACCTTCAGTGCTTCTCACTTCTATCAGTAATCACCATCCCCAAATGGAAAAGCAACATGTAATAATATATTTTGAAGTGAATGAATTTATGTCAGTTTATGTTCCAAGCAGTTTGCTATCAAATTGTTATCAAATACTTACAGTAATTTTCCTTTCCAGGCCTATCTTCACGAAAGCACACAACAGGGTTAAAATCTCCTCTGGAACCCAAAGGGACCACCTCTTCCTAGCTAAATAAAATACAGCCCCTCCCCCAACTGAATTGTTCCATAACCTTGCCTGCGACAGGTCACGAGGGAGGGAGCCCTGTGCTGACGTGAGAATAGGCCAGGAAAGGAAAATTACAGTAAGTATTGGATTAAAAGTTTCCATTTTCCTGGCCCACCTCGGGATATACCATAGCTGAATAAAGGGTGGGAGAGAACAAATGAAAAGAGATAATGACCATCAAAGAAAAGTTGCTAAAGCCAAAAATAATTGATCTCTATTGTCCCAAACTTGCTGACCGCACATATAGTTTGTAAGGTTGAATGAAGGCAGCACAAGAGCTTCAAGCTAGCTGTGTTACATAGATCTTCCAAGCAATCCTGGCATAACTGCCCCAAAGGCTGCTGCCCCTCTAGTCAAATAGGCTTGCAACTGTTTCAGAGCAAAAAGGCCTACTTCCTGCATGCCAATCTAATTACCCTGGTAATCCAACAGTGGATGACTCTTGAGGACCTGATGGCCAAATGAAAAGATTGTCCACTTTCCTCTTTGGCCAAGTACACTGTTAGTAACTTGACCATGTGTAAGGAACTGAAGTCTTCCTGCTGTGCACCCAGTGACTCTCGTGCAAAAACTCAGAGGGACTACTTCCCAGTTTCGATGGAAACTGGATACCACTTTAAAATTGAAGCTTGGGGATAGGTAAAAAATAGACAAAAAGGGCCCTCGCAGGAAAATGTTGCAATCTTCAACATCCTTATGTCTGAAGTAGTTGCTGTCAGAAGAACTAGTTTACTGTGAGGAACTTCAATGGGTATGAAACCATTGGAGAAATGGGAGTTTGCACCAGTGCTTTCAGATCTAAGCCTAAGTCCCACTAAGGGAACAAGGATTTCCTTCAAGGTTATATACAGTTTGCCACCTGCAAGAAGCATCTATTCATGACCCTGAGGAAGTCACGTGTCTGTGATGCAGCGCGTAGGAGGAGCTAGTGACATACAGCTTGCAGCTCACTTGCTGTGTTCTCAACAGCTGAGTGTCTGGCGTGGTGCCAGGGTTAGATTTGGAGAGTAAAATTAGAAGAAACAACTGCGCTAATCCACCAAAAATATGTGAGCTGCGACTTCAAGTGTGACTAACACCCCAAAAGCAAATAATATTAAAAAAGTCGCGCTAAAGATGATTTAAACAATATTCAAATTGTATCAAACTTTGGATAAATTGTCCATATAGTCCATACAAGGTGACTTGTAAAATGTTCTAAAAAATGATCAAAACAATATCAACTTTTGAACACGTTGTCCATATAGTCCATAGAATCAACTGTTAAATGTGACTTGTGAATAGCCTTATGAATGAGAGGCTTACCAGAAACCAAATAAACACGTGCGAAACGAGAACACAAATCCTGACGTTTTCACCAAGGAAAATCCACAGGGGATCTCGTGGTCCAGACCAATCCCTCTCGATGATGGGGTTCAAAAGTAAAAATCAAATAAACGTGAATATGTTGTGAAGTGAACAAACCCTCCACCAACAGGACTGCAGATTACCGGATAGTTATATCCAAAATGCCCATAGGGAATGCCAAGATCACACACATGCTGTAATTATAACACCATATGCCCTAAACGACCTTACCAGATAACAATAGGTGACAAGCGGATGGTAATAACTGGCGTATGTCGGGATGCGGGACCCTTAAGGCCACGGTGGCTCAGGATACGGTGTATGTTCAAACATGAAAATAAAAGAGGGGGCGCAGATAGCGTAAAATCCCACAATTTATTAAAGACAAGAAAAGAGTCACACTTACAGTGTACATGAACTATAACAGCAAGGGAGAGGATTGCAGCCGCCGGCCAGACGGCTCCGCTCGCCCGTACTCCTAGACGCTATGGAGGTGACGTCAGCACGCCGTGAACTGACGCGTTTCGTCAGAGATGACGTTATCGACACTTGTTAAAAAATATTCTGCCTAACCGAACCGATAGTTGATTTTGCTTTCCTGGCAAGAAGACCAACGTTAACTGGCTGTAAGTGGCTCTCAGCCCAGGGAAACTTTTCTGTTGCAGGATGTAACAGGATAAGGCTTCTGGTGTCCCCTTCCCAGGCAATGTAGGCTGCCTGCTTAATCAACTTCACTCAGGCCCCCTTGAAGAATATCTGAAAGGCTTGCAATGACTGGCGGGTCCTCTCCTGCCAGTCCGGGTTTAAAATGCGGTTTCAGTGATCAGTCAATATATTCCACATGTCCACAGGAGAGGCTGTGAAGACCTCCCCACAGTTTTCAGCAAGTGGTTTGCTTACTTGTACAGAGGAGAGCTGGCATATGAGTCTTAGTCCTGATAAGTGTTTTAGTCCTGATATGTGTGAATACAAAAAAGAAGAATGCCCAAGGGACTTTGTAAGACACAAACCACAAGGTATAAAATGTACAAAATGTATTAAACTTCAAACACTTTAGTACATACAATTGAAATAATACTAATAAACATATGTACATAGATATATGCATGGGTTTCTATAGTTACATAAATCAAAATATGACTGACAATCCAAGGTGTAAATGTATGTATGGTAAAATTTTTCTATGCGTTTCATGAGACCATGCTTGCTTCCTTAGGAGATAAATATATAAATGCCTGAAATTAGAGACAGTTGTTAGGCCTCAGAGCAGAAAGGGAGGACAAGAAAGGAAAAGGGGCGGGGGGAATACCAAAACTTACTTCCAAACCAGGGTAAACAGTCAAGTAGATACATGGTTCCCATAGGACTCCCCATTGGAGATGAAGATGTAGGAAAACAGAAAGATCCCCAAACGGTCCATGTAGTTCTCCCCAGGGGCTGGAGAGGAGGAGAGGCTGTGCAGACCTCCCCACAGGAAGCAGCAAGTGGTTTGCTTACTTGGTAAGTTATTGCCCTCCTTATAACAACAGTGTTTATGCTTGGGGACCACCTTTCTAAAGGGGACTATGGGTGATGTTTGTTTTCACTACAACCTTCAGTTGTGGGAGGTAATATGACCTTTCTTACCACTCACCTGTTTATAGCTTTTACCTTCAAGAGGCAGTATACATTCTATACATTTATTCTTTTTTTTTTTTGGGTACAGTTTTTTGTAGTTATAGCTATGTCTATGCACGTCCTTTTTTTATACTTGGACATGTTACATACATTCATGGTTTTAGATGCAATTTGTTCAATGGGATTTGCCCCTTCTTTTGGCTAGATGGCCTGTTCTGGTATACACCTTATATACATATCCTTGGCTAGTTCTATTAAATATAACTACTTCTTGGAATTATTTGTAGTCAACAATCCCCATAGCCACCTCACTAGTAAACATTTGCTGCAGTAAATTTCTACCCCTCCCTTCTCTTGGCGTGCACCCCAGGCAGTCCTTGTCTGACCTCCCCAGGGGCATTGTGGTTGTGCTACCTTTTCCTCCCCCAGTACAGTAATAGAATGGATATCACTGTCTGTTTTTTAACCCTTTTGGCTGTTGTATAAAAACCTCCATTTTAGATAACATGTGAGTGTAATATTTAAAAAAATATATGAACATTACCTGTATGCGATAAAATATGATGCTTATATCTCTTTTGCTCCACTTCCAGAAGTGTTGTGTTCTACTGATATACACCCCTTAAGAAAGAATGAATTTCTGAAATGCGTCGGGTGCTTCTGTTAATGTTGAGTCACGGTGCACTCATTGTGAAAACGTAGAATATACACATGTGTATCGAGTGCTCTGTTGGTAATGCAATACACCAGCCACAATTTATTTTTAATGATATTGTTTAATAAATTTGTACTTGAGATTTTATAAACATTCACTTGTTAATCTATACTACTATTATGGATTGAAATTACTCTGTGGGATTTCCCATTTTGGGGTTGTTTCTCTTTCCTTTCATTTAATTTGGGATGATGGCCCAATTCATCTGTTCGACTATACCCTTCTTTCCAATATGTTTGAGTGATCTGGGGTTAAGGTTGGTAACACCCCAGCTCATGCATTTGTCTTTGTGATCTCCAATGTGATCTATGATTTCTTTAAATATAATGCAACATTCTTTTTTTTTTTAATATGGCTGTAATCTATTTAATTATCTAAGCTATCTATCTTTGACACTAAGGCAATGTATTTTTTATATATTTTTTTCCTTGTTAATTTTGAAAAAACCCAATAAAAGAAAAATGGCCACCAAAGCTTCACAGTTCTTAGTTCTAAATGTAAGCAGCGGAAACGTATTCCATATTGGACCAACCATGTAGAGCCTTGCCATATTTGTAGGATTTGGGATACAGAGAAATATACTGTACTTCAGTTCTTTAAAAAAGACCTTCCTGAAATGTAAAGAATCGACTAGGTAATCAGACGAGATGTACTACTAGACAATACGTTTGCTTTGACATTAATGACATTCTAAAATACCTTGGGTCCATGACTATAATGTAAATAAGTAGTCACTAATACACACAGTAGTTGTTTTGCAGAGGTTCCAAGGGAGGGAAATAAACTGATTGAGATGTAGAGGACTTGGCACACTTGGTCTCTTTAGCTTCTAGATCGGACCTTTGACAGAGGTTTTGCACAGTACCAAGCAGGACATCTCATGGCCTGAATGAAATATTGCTGCTTGTGTGAACCCTCTGTGCCACCAGCAGATAGTGTGGGCTCTCCTGGGGGCACGGATTCTACAGATTTGGGTTTGTCTCCTGGGGGCACGGATTCTACAGATTTGGGTTTGTCTGAATGACAGTACTAGGTAATGGTGCTTGGGTTTGTTGCACTGACAACTACTGACACTGAAGGCAGCATTAAAAAAAAATGCAAACATAGGTGAGGAGACAGACAGGTGAACAGACTATCCAGAATACATGTCAAGGTAATAACTAAAAAAATCAATGAGCATAACAGAGCCTAACATTTCACACTACCTCTTGCTGTCCCTATAATCACAAAGATTATTACTGTGAAGGCATACCTGTCAGGCATACTTGTACAGCATCCACTCAGGTGGAGCCGCTACCAAAGGAGCTTATGTTCAAAGAAAAAGCTAGATACTCTGATCATAGAAAATGTATTTTTCAAGTCAGCTACGTGTTTCTTCTCTCTGCTTACATTTGCTCTTTGTTTCATATTTGCTACACAGCATTAGTATCAGTGTTCTGGGCTACTTTTGACCTCATGCACAAAAGCTTTTTTTAAAAAAAAGCAGCATTATTTCCTCCAGAATTTTTCAGAAAGAAACAAAACCTTCTCTAAGGTTAGAATATGTATAAGTGTTTATTCGCATATGGCATTTAAAGGGAAAATGCATTCTACTAGTCACAATATTAATGTATGTTTTTCTGTGTGTAAACGCTGCTCTTCAAATACGCCTGTAAACGTCTACGCGTGCATAGCTACATAGACTAACATAGAGGTGCTTTTACAGGCATAAAACAAAAACTGAAAGTCAGATGTATTTCTCCACTGATGTGAAGGAGTTCACTTTAAGATCATCAAAAAAGACCCAGTAAGAGTTTTTAAAATCTTGAATAGTCTTCCACATAAGGGCAGACTGCTTCATGGACAGGCTGTGTTTCTTAAAGGAGAAGTACAGCCAAAGCTTGTTTTGTGTGCAGTTGGTTTTGCAGTTCCTTGACCTGTTTTTAGCAGACAGCAGGTTGAAGTCTGCTGTCTGCTGATGTCACAGAGCCAGTCCAGGCTCTGGTAAGATCATGACAATTGAGTTGGGATCTGCTCACATACCTGGACTAGCACCCGGCTCAGTCTCAGCTGCTGAAAGCCAGACTGAGAGCCTGAGCCAGATGCTCCTGCCCCCTCCACAACCCAGTGCTCCAGCGAGACTGACAGTCAGTAGCTCTCTGCTCAGGGAGCTGTGAGAACAGAGTGATCTGCGGTGTTAGATCGCTCGGTTCTTAGTGTTGGAGCCAGTGGGGGGCAGGCACAGCTTAGGACCGATGCTACATCCACCTAGGTAAGTATGAGTGGGGAAAAAACAAAAGCACATACTTCTCTTTTACTGCGGACGGGGAAAGAAGTGGTGAGCTGCAGACAGGGGGAAGAAGTGGTGAGCTGCAGACAGGGGGAAGAAGTGGCGAGCTGCGAACAGGGGGAAGAAGTGGTGATCTGCGGATGGGGGGAAGAAGTAGTGATCTATGGACGGGGGAAGAAGTGGTGAGCTGCGAATGGGAGGAAGAAGTGGTGATCTGCAGACGGGGGAAGAAGTGGTGAGCTGCAGACAGGGGAAGAAGTGGTGAGCTGCGGACAGTGTGGAGAAGTGGTGAGCTGTGGACGGGGGGAATAAGTGTTGAGCTGTGAACGGGGGAAAGAAGAGGTAAGTGGCGGATGGGGGGGAGATTTAGTAAGCTGTGGATGGGAGGGAAGAGGAGGTGAACTGTAGATGGGGGGGCATAGATAGGTGAGCTGTGGACAAGGGTTACAGAGGTGGGGGATGAATGGGGGGTACAGAGGGGAGCAATAGATGGTTAGAATGTGGGAGCTATGTACTGTCCCTTGTGATGATTTTTCTTTCTGTACCCTGTGTAACACACACCTCATCACTGCAGAGTACACTTTCCTGAGCTCTGTGTGTTATGTGCTCCTAAGTGCAGTACTCTGTGCTTCTTGGGCCTTGATTGAACAATGCGCAGATTTGGCGCTGCTTTACTTCTTCCCGGGGAAAGATGGGGTTGTGGTGGGGGAATTGGCAGGGGAGGGTGAGTCCCTGCACCTGTTCTCTGAGAAAAAAAGCCCTGTATATATATATATATATATATATATATATATATATATACACACAGTATATTCATTCTATACAATCTTGGCTTGACAAACCATACATAAGGTTCAACATAAGGTTAATCTTTACTGTTTTTACTATTTTACTTTTAAAGTCTTTTACTGTTCTGTTCTTCCTGAATACAATTTACATGGTGTAAATGACAGCATGGTGTCCATGAGAGTCATAACATTGTGACTAAGAAATAGAAACCAAATCCAATCTCTTGACATTTGTGTTCATTAATCTAAATACTTTTAGACATAGTTAAAACGAAATTATAAAAAAAAATGTATTAAATGTGAAAAAAAAAAAAGTTGCTTTTGCTGTTATAATGACATTCATTCTGAAGCGTTCCCCTGCAGTAATTTCTTTCTGCCACTGCCAACAGCCTTCCAGGATGAGTGGCAACCGACATCATCCAACCAGCTTTCTTTAAGCTCAGGTTGTAATGGACGAGCCCCCTCCCTCGGGCCATTTATATATATAGATAATATATATAAAAATATCTATATTAATAAAATGCAACTGTCCCTGCGTCCACACTCTAGATTCTGTGTGTCCGTGATATTGCGCTACTGCGCATGTGCACCACGGACAGCCAATGGGATTGGGAATGGGGGCGGGCACTGACCTTTTTAGGCTGAGGGAGCTCCTCGGTGTCGGAGGCCGGGTATTGGGGGTCACCCCCGATGATGCTGCGGTGTGAGGGCCGTTGTACTGCCGGTGCTCACGGTGCTGCGGTGTGAGGGCCGATCGTTTCAGTAGCCACCGTCTGATCCGTATGTGCTGGGGAGGCGGGAGGCGGAGTTCCGATCCGCTGCCTTAGATTTAAAAATGGCGCCACCCGGCGCCACACGTCATTGAGTATACGCCGCCACTCGGGAAAGCTCGGATAAGTTTGGGTATTCCCGGAAATTACCGAGCAGCGGCGTATACGCAATGACGTGTGGCGCCTTTTTAAAATCTAAGGCAACGGATCGGAACTCCGCCTCCCCAGCACATACGGATCAGACGGTGGCTACTGAAATGATCGGCAGTACAACGGCCCTCACACCGCAGCATCATCGGGGGTGACCCCCAATACCCGGCCTCCGACACCGAGGAGCTCCCCCAGCCTAAAAAGGTCAGTGCCCGCCCCCAGCACATAGGAATTCAGAACGGCCCTCACACCACACCATTATCGGGGGTGACCCCCAACACCCGGGAACCGGCCTCCAACACCGAGGAGCTCCCCCATCCTCCCCAGCACATATCAGGAACAGGTAAGTTAGACTCCTCCACTGCTGCACTGCCTGCCATTATGCGGGGGCTGCAGGCATACTACAAGAGATGCAGTGCTGCAGGCACGGTTCTCCTGTACCATGCCTGCAGCACTGCATCTCCTGTACCATGCCCGCAGCCCCCGCATTCCCCTGTACCATGCCCGCAGCCCCGCATTCCCCTGTACCATGCCCGCAGCCCCCGCATTCTCCTGTACCATGCCCGCAGCCCCGCATTCCCCTGTACCATGCACGCAGCCCCGCATTCCCCAGTACCATGCGCGCAGCCCCGCATTCCCCAGTACCATGCACGCAGCCCCGCATTCCCCAGTACCATGTGTAAAAGACATTCTATAGAAAGCTCTGTGTTATTTTAATATGCTATATACTTTCCCTAGGCAATGTACATAATATCTAGCATTGTACAGAACAACAAGTACTATTTAGGCAGAATGCCTAGTAGAATGCCTAGTAAATGTAGGAAATGTTAAGTGGTTCATACTTTGAATTCCTTTTTTTTGCCATTGGCTAATTTCACATATTGACGGTAATAGAAATATATTTACAGTATATATTGTGTATATATAGTATATAAATATATATAATATATATATATATATATATATATATATATATATATATATATATATATATATATACAGTATATATACAGTGCCTTGCAAAAGTATTCGGCCCCCTTGAACCCTTGAACTTTGCGACCTTTTGCCACATTTCAGGCTTCAAACAAAGATATAAAACTGTAATTTTTTGTGTAGAATCAACAACAAGTGGGACACAATCATGAAGTGGAACGAAATTTATTGGATATTTCAAACTTGTTTAACAAATAAAAAACTGAAAAATTGGGCGTGCAAAATTATTCAGCCCCCTTAAGTTAATACTTTGTAGCGCCACCTTTTGCTGCGATTACAGCTGTAAGTCGCTTGGGGTATGTCTCTATCAGTTTTGCACATCGAGAGACTGAAATTTTTGCCCATTCCTCCAAAACAGCTCGAGCTCAGTGAGGTTGGATAGAGAGCGTTTGTGAACAGCAGTTTTCAGTTCTTTCCACAGATTCTCGATTGCATTCAGGTCTGGACTTTGACTTGGCCATTCTAACACCTGGATATGTTTATTTGTGAACCATTCCATTGTAGATTTTGCTTTATGTTTTGGATCATTGTCTTGTTGGAAGACAAATCTCCGTCCCAGTCTCAGGTCTTTTGCAGACTCCATCAGGTTTTCTTCCAGAATGGTCCTGTATTTGGCTCCATCCATCTTCCCATCAATTATAACCATCTTCCCTGTCCCTGCTGAAGAAAAGCAGGCCCAAACCATGATGCTGCCACCACCATGTTTGACAGTGGGGATGGTGTGCTCAGGGTGATGAGCTGTGTTGCTTTTACGCCAAACATAACGTTTTGCATAGTTGCCAAAAAGTTTGATTTTGGTTTCATCTGACCAGAGCACCTTCTTCCACATGTTTGGTGTGTCTCCCAGGTGGCTTGTGGCAAACTTTAAACAACACTTTTTATGGATATCTTTAAGAAATGGCTTTCTTCTTGCCACTCTTCCATAAAGGCCAGATTTGTGCAGTATACGACTGATTGTGTCCTATGGACAGAGTCTCCCACCTCAGCTTTAGATCTCTGCAGTTCATCCAGAGTGATCATGGGCCTCTTGGCTGCATCTCTGATCAGTCTTCTCCTTGTATGAGCTGAAATTTTAGAGGGACGGCCAGGTCTTCGTAGATTTGCAGTGGTCTGATACTCCTTCCATTTCAATATTATCGCTTGCACAGTGCTCCTTGGGATGTTTAAAGCTTGGGAAATCTTTTTGTATTCAAATCCATCTTTAAACTTCTCCACAACAGTATCTCGGACCTGCCTGGTTTGTTCCTTGTTCTTCATGATGCTCTCTGCGCTTTAAACGGACCTCTGAGACTATCACAGTGCAGGTGCATTTATACGGAGACTTGATTACACACAGGTGGATTCTGTTTATCATCATTAGTCATTTAGGTCACATTGGATAATTCAGAGATCCTCACTGAACTTCTGGAGAGAGTTTGCACACCCAATTTTTCAGTTTTTTATTTGTTAACAAAGTTTTAAATATCCAATAAATTTCGTTCCACTTCATGATTGTGTCCCACTTGTTGTTGATTCTTCACAAAAAATTACAGTTTTATATCTTTATGTTTGAAGCCTGAAATGTGGCAAAAGGTCGCAAAGTTCAAGGGGGCCAAATACTTTCGCAACACACATACACACACCAGCTGCTGATTGCTTTTTCATGTGGTGGAAGAGGTTCTGAAGCTGGCAGTTCTGCCTACTTACCATAGAAATGATCAAGGACCAGAACATCATAGATCATCTCTATAGTCTAAGAGACTGGAGGCATCTGATCAAACTTTTAAGAGCAGAGGAGAGACCTAATAGACCCCAGATGTCTCATTAAAGAGTGCATGTCACTGCCTATGCTATCACAAGGGACATAGTTCATCCCTTATGAAAGCAATAACGTTAATTAAAAAAAAAATTAAAGAGATAGTGTCAAATCTTTAAAAATAATTTAATAAGAAAAATAAAATGTAAAAAAAGAAATTAGAGTGTCCCTCTTCTCCTGTGTTCATGCACAAAGGTGAACGCATACATAAGTCACGCACACATACTGTATGTACATGGTGTTCACACCACATTTGTGAGGTATGACTGCAAATATAGCAAGAGCAAAAATTCTAGCACCAGACCTCCTGTGTAACTCTAAGGCTCCATTCACATACTGGCGTATTGGATCACTGGCAGAATCACTGTGATTCTGAATCATTGCAAATCGCAGGACACCCATGTGATTCCCGTGACTTTCAATGGCTCCCTAATGGCACCCTAAACATGGCATGATTTTGGCACGATGGCACGATTTTGTCACGATTGTCATCCGTCAAATCGTTGTAAAATCATGCAAACAGAATCGCGGGACGCCTGTAACCCAAAAAAAGTACAAGAAAAGCACGGGCGTCCTGCAATTTCCAATGATTTAGGATTGGGGGCAGAATCGTTGCGGTTCTGCATGCGATCCGATACACCAGTATGTGAACGAAGCCTAAACTGTTAACCTGTAAAGGCTTATAAAGCATCACCTATAGAGATTTTTTAAGTACTGTCGTGACAGCGTGACATTAAAGCGTGACATGTTTGGTATCTATTTACTTAGCGTAATATCTTTTTCTATATTTTATCAAACAATCGGGTAATAAAGTGTGTTTTTGTGCAATAAAATTCACTAAAGTGTATTTTTTCCCCCAAAAAAATAGCTTTTAAAAATGACTGTATGACATAAAAAAAATTGCACACCCACCATTTTATTCTCTAGGATCTCTGCTTAAAAATATATGTAGCAAGGTTTCCAGGCCTGTGGCCTGATGTGGGTCTGCCATCAGTACCGATACTCTCTCCAGCCCATGTGAGCTGTGACCCTTGGTGTGACAACTGAAGCAGCGACAACTCCGGCATCTTTGTTTGTGGTTTTTATTTGGTTTAAAAGGGGATGGGAGAAGGGAATGAGTGGGATACTCCTTGAGGCTTGAGCTAATTACATGTGGGACTCTACTCCTGAAAAATGCCTGTTGGGGCTTCCAAGACGCCAGCCGGTGCCAGCCAATGCTCACTAACACTGTAAATATCCTGTAGAACACAGAAGTGCTGAATCCTCGACTATTAGTCCAGAAGATCCAGGACTGAGAACTGTAGAACTCCTGACACTGTTGTGCTGTGGAAGTCACTGAATACTGTTCCCCACTTTCTCTAGCTTGAGGTAGTATGAAGTAAAACTCTGTATAGCTGTACTTGCAACTGACACACTCTGTACCATTCAGGGCTCACCCGCAGGCGCCAACTTTAACTTGAACTCTTCAGGGTCCACTGACTATGTACCCCCTCTGTGGCCTCAGGGTCCTCAACCTAGGTACCCCCTTTACAACTAACTGACTCTGGATCTCAGAACCTCTTTCCGGAGTGGTCCTCTCTAACTTCAGGCAGACCCCCAGGGGCAATCCGCAGTACTCACAACCTGTGTAGGCTTTCCTGGGACTGGACCCCTCTCTCTCTCCGCAGGCTCTCGGTACACCGGATCCCCTCAGCTCAGCATTCTCTGGACACTCAGGCGACACCCTGAGACATCCACCTTCCTCAGACAGGAGGAGAGACAGCCGCGCTCTCCTTCCTGGGACTCTGCTCCCGCCAAAGACATTGTGTCATGTGCCACCCCCAAACTTATACCCACTCCCAGAATCCTTTGCAGCACAATCTGCCTCCTGGGGTAGTTACAAGCCTGGATGTGTCCCCTGATTGGGTTTCCTCCACCGCCCTATGAGAAGCCTCTCACAGGATCCAGTGGGGAGACTCCCCCTTCAGCAGGCACACCTGGAAACCATGACACCCTGACTATTAAATCACAGCCCCACTGTTAGGCAGACAAGGCCCACTAAATCTTTACCTAGCACCTACCTGTAGGGTGCTACACTCACCCCACACCAAATGAGTCAGGTCTCTCTGACTCTGAGGCAGCTGCCTCCTATCAAAACTTTGCCAAAAATCAGCAGTATCCCACTAACCTGGAAAAGGGGAAAAGGGTAAAATGAATTTACAAATAAATTAGCGTGAAAAAATATATTATTTACCATCTGCTGTACATGTATGATACACAGTTTAAGGTGCATGAAAACTGATGCACCCCCCACCAAATAAACTTACTTGGTGGGGAACAACAAAGAAATTTACAGTGCAACTTCCTGACTGTTTAACTCTAAGGTGATTCCACCTGTATATAGAAAAGGAAGCAAAGTTAGTCAATCTCATCACATAAGAATCACATTACATGTTTAACTAGCTGAACAGTTGAATGAAAAGACCCTCCTTCAAAAATACAAGGGAGACCTTTCCACTCCCTCCCTGGCTGCCTCTTCCATCCAGTGTCTTGACACGCCGGGGTCCTCTTTTAACTTGAAGGAGCTTGTCCCCTAACACTGACTGTCTAGACAGAATCCTTTTGTTTAAAGTGAAACACAACGCCCTCTGCTGTCTCTTTGAGCACTTCAGTAAGGAAACATGGCAGGTCACAGTCTATCATGACCCACAGTCCTGCTGAGTCAGGGAAACATCACAGGGGTCCAGCAGGGCACCCCACACCAAAGTTCTGGACCACTCACAAACTTGGCAGCAATTTATTCATCTGTACAGACTGGGGGATGCAGTCCCACACAGCCATTTGTAATCCACAACAGCCCCCGGCCCGATGGTCCAAAGGATCTAGCACACAAGAATTAGCTCTCCAAAGACCCAGACCCGATGGCCCAAAAAGGTCTAACAATACAACATTTGACTTTCTTTTCCAAAGACCCTGGTCCGATGACCCAAAGGGGTCTATTTCAATTCAACAGATGCAATTCAAAGTCAGCATTATATCTTTCAACAACTCTCCTTGGTCAGTTGTGGTAGCCGGCCGGCCACACAAATTTTCTTGGTTCTAGTTACTCCTGAACTCCTCCCACTTTTGGATAGGTACTGAAGAGTCTCTACTTTTAAATGTAGTACTCAGGATGAGGCACTTGGACATACTCTCCATTCTCATTCTTGACCCGGATGGACCAAGCATGTCTTGAGCCATCCAGGCGGCAGACCTACAACCTATCAATATAGATGGAGCGCCCATACAGCCACTGAGCTTTCACTTTGCTGAATTTTTCTTTTAATCCTTCCACTGGGGAGTCCCAATATGGTTTGGGGACAAAGAGATAGTCCTAGATAAGCTCATCACACCACCAGTCCCTGAATTTCTCCACTAGCAGTATGACCTCCCTTGGAGCATAGGGGTAGTCATATCCATACTCCAAGGCAACTTTTTTTTGCATCCAGTGCTGAATTATGGATAACCTAGGAAGAGTTCTCCGGTTCTCTCTCCCTGGTGGAGAAAACGGGGTGTGCACCCTCTGGACCATTACCTCATAAGCAATGTTCTGAGCCCTAGCAATATTCCCTGGTGGGGTGAGATCCGGGACCCTGGTAGCATAGCCCTCGCACAATCCTAGCTTCTTGGCCAATTCCCCTCTTTCAATGGCCTCCTTCCTTGGCCCCTTGGTCAAAAGGTACCCCAATCTCGAGACCTGGGGAGCTGCGGTCAGTCTCTGATCCCCATTCCCACTCTGTTTCATCGATGGATCCCCAATCTTCCATATCTTCCTCCAAGAATCCATACTTTGCAATAAAAGATGGGGAAGCCACTCTGACAGGGCACCTCTCACCCTCACTACTGGTGTTGGAAGAAGATATTTGGGTAATTTCTGTCTGCACAGGCTGGGGGACATTTATAGGGGCTGATTCCGTTATGGCCCTGACCGTTGGCACTTCTGGCCAGGTCCCGACTGTCTGTGTGGACACGGAACCTCTCCCTATGGAGCTCTGTGACCGAACTCCCTCCCCTCAGAATGTGAGCCTAACGACTGTTGGCAAGGTCTCCATCAGCATCATCAGCCTGAATACCCCTCTTCCTGCACCGCGGAGGAACTTGGACTCGTTCCCTGTCACCTCCTGAGTGAGGCCTGTATCCCACATTACTGTAAGTTTCTTGGGACTGCCCTCGCTCTTCTCTGCCCTGAGAAGCAAATCACTGCATTTTCCACATTGGACCCACACCTGCACCCTCAGAGTAACAGTGGCACATTGGGGTCATACCACTCCAAAGAACTCCCGCCCTCCTCTGGTGCACAGTGTGAGCCTGCCATCCAGTACCATCCGGATACCGGTATCCCAAACTAGCGGGGGATTGGGCTGGTAGATCTGCTCTCGGCTCTGCTCTGCAGGGTTCTCGCCCATGGTGGCAGCAATAGCGGGAACACTCTTCGCTCCTCTGGTGATCGACATGTCTCCTTCCTCTCCACGTGTCTCCCGCACAGAAGGGGATATTAATAGGGTCCCCTGGGCCTCTCTAGATTGGCCAGTCGGTCCTGCTGCCTTCTCCTATTCACCATGTTGGGCGGTCACTCCTCCCCTTGGGCAGTCCTGCTCTTGATGCGCTTTCCCGCGTGGTGCTGTAACTCTTCCCCCGCCATGCTGCTGTGCTGAAAACACTTGGGAAGTAGCTGCAAAGCGAAATATGTCACTTGCCAGACATACATCCGCCCACCTTAATTGCACTAAGGCCTCCACTGCGCTTTTCTTGCCTGAAACCAGCCACCCTCTCTTTCTCAGCAAGAGCAGCATCCCACCATCGACTGCACGGTCGATACTCCTCTTCCTTGCCACACATGTGCAATTAACATCTTCCATACTGGCTCTGGGACTAGCTCCACGGCCCTCCTTTGCGTGGCCGACTACAATCCCCACAGTATGTGTGCACCAGCCATAAAGAATAAATGTCCCGCTATCAGATGCATGGTCAACATTCTTCCACATTGCTTGCACCACCCCTGGCACCTCTCTTCCCGTGCCCCTGGCATCCATTTTCACTGTCCACACTAGGACCTCCGGCGTCCACTTCTCTGTCCTTCCCTGGACCCTTGACGCCATTTTCACTGTCCACACTAGGACTCCTTGCTATCAGGCAGTTGCTGCATTCACGCATCCTGACATACTTGTCTCCTTCTCTCCACTTCCTGACAGCAGAATACATCTTATAATCCACATAAAGAGTCTTGATCACTTTGCGTTCCGTCCTGGAATTTTTGCGTTGCCACAACCATCCCTCTCTGTGAGCCTCCAGCCTCAGTTCACTCTCCCTGCCTCCCGCAGTTGCAGTCTCACACCCGGCCTGATGCTGATGTACCAGTTCCGGACACAAAAATGTATTTTTTGGACTTTTTCTTGTGCTGTGGCTAATGGCAACTGGCCCAGTAGCTAATGGCAAAATCCCGGACGAGCTCCAAATGTAGCAAGGTTTCCAGGCCTGTGGCCTGATGTGGGTCTGCCATCAGAACCGGTACTCTCTCCAGCCCATGTGAGCTGTGACCCTGGGTGTGACAACTGAAGCAGCGACAACTCCGGCATCTTTGTTTGTGGTTTTTATTTGGTTTAAAAGGGGTGTCAGGTCACCTGTGGCCAGGTGACAACTGCACCCTGTTGGAGGCAGGGGTGCAGCGCAAGGTAGTGAACCCAATAGCAGACTGCTGCGGATGGACCGGAACGTGAACCCAAGATTCCCCAGGGCGCGGAGTCTAAGACCCAGCAGGTGTTCACCAGTGCCTCTAGTGGTGAGGATGGACTTCGCTGCAACTGGGGCCAGGTCGCGACCCCTGGGATCCCCCAGGTCACGCTCCGTAGGGAGTGAAGGGAAGCAGCCACTCAGGACACACAGAATGGTGATGGGTAAGCCGAGGTCGGGGTAACAGGCAGACAAGGGTAGTCAAGGTACAGGCCAAAGGTCAGGGTAACAGGCAAGCAGGAATAGTCAGAGGCAAGCCAAAGTCGGTACACAGAGGAGTAGTTACAAGCACACGGCAAACAGGAAACAGGAAACTAATACTGTTGAACAGCAAGGCAGGCCTGCAGTGCGCTGGTTAATATAGGCTTCCTGTGATGACCTGGGCGGGGCAGGAACAGGAAGTAGAGATGATAAAAGCAGCCAGAAGGAAGAGTCTGGCCCTTAATGCAGACATGAGGAACAGGTAAGCCACCAGACATTATTGCATATCCATGACAGTACCCTCCCTCTTACGAGGCCTCCCCCTTCCCCGCCCGGACCCGGGTTTAGAGGGAAACTTCAGATGAAATCTTTTTAACAGACGAGGTGCAAAGACCTCCGATGCAGGGACCCAAGATCTCTCCTCAGGACCAAAGCCTTTCCAATGAACAAGGTACTGAAGAATGCCTCTACAGAGTCGGGAATCCAGAACTTGACTGACCTTGTATTCCTGATTATCCTCAGAGACCGGTGCCATGGTAGGGAAAGGACGAGAAAACTTATTGAGGACTAAAGGCTTCAGAAGGGAAACATGGAAGGAATTAGCAATTCTGAGGCTTTTGGGGATCTGAAGTTTGAAACAAACCGGATTCAGTTTAGAAATTATGGTATATGGACCAATAAATCTTGGAGCAAACTTCAGGGAAGGCACTCAAAGCTTGATGTTCCTAGTGGAGAGCCAAACTTTGTCCCCTGGCTGAAGAGAAGGTGGTTTACGCCTGCGGCGGTCAGCAAAGCCTTTGAATTTGTCGGCAGCTGCCCGGAGGGAATCATGAACGTCACTCCAGATAGAATTGAAGGACTCCTGAGCTGAAGCCAATGCTGGGATATCCGAAGAACAGGCCATGGGAAGCGGAAGTTGAGGATGTCTTCCATAAACTGCGAAGAAGGGTGTTTTCTGCGAACTGGTATTTACATGATTGTTATGGGAAAATTCCGCCCACGGAAGTAGAGAGGACCAATCGTCATGATGAGCGGAGACTAAGGTGCGAAGAAAAATCTCTAACTCCTGATTAACCCTCTCCGTCTGCCCATTAGATCGAGGATGGTAAGAAGAGGAAAAATCCAAGGCAATATTGAGGGATTTGCAAAAGGCTCTCCAGAAACGAGACGTAAATTGAACGCCCCTGTCGGAAACAATGTGAGAAGGAACCCCATGGAGGCGGAAAATTTCTCGAATAAAAATGGGAACCAAAGCAGGAGCAGAAGGAAGACCAGGAAGGGGAACAAAATGAGCCATCTTGGAAAACCGATCGACTATCACCCAAATGACTGTATTACCGTCCGGCAGTGGGAGATCGGTGATAAAATCCATGGCAATATGAGCCCAGGGTTCCTTAGGAATGGGCAAAGGCATGAGGAGACCAGCAGGAGCTTGTGTGGAGGATTTAGACTGAGCACAGACATGACAAGCCTTGACATAGTCTTTGACCTCTGAGCGGAGGTTAGGCCACCAGTAGTGACGGCTGATGAGCAAGAAGGAGCAGAGAACCCCTGCGTGGCCTGCCACCTTGGAATCATGCCCCCAACGAAGAATTTTAGTTCTTAGCTCAGTGGGGACAAAGGTCTTACCAGGAGGAATCTTCGAGTCCAGGGTGGTAGAATGGGCAATAATGCATGACATGGGGATGATCGGCTCAGGTTCAGGAGTGGACTCCTCGTCCAAAGTGTCAAAGGACCTAGAAAGTGCATCAGCCCGACCGTTACAGGAACCAGGTTTGTACGTAATCGTGAAATTAAAACGGGAAAAGACTCCACCTGGCCTGTCTGGGATTCAAACGTTTAGCATTCTGTAGGTACTGTAAATTCTTGTGATCTGTGAAGATCGTTATGGGGTGAGGAGAACCTTCCAAAAGATGACGCCACTCCTCCAGCGCCAATTTGATTGCGAGAAGTTCCCGGTCACCGATAGCATAATTTCTCTCTGCCTGAGAAAATTTTTTGGAAAAGAACGCACATGGTTGACGTTTCTTCTCAAAGAGTTGAAGAAGAACAGCTCCCACCCCCACTGAAGAAGCGTCCACTTCAATAAAGAAAGCATCCCCAGGATTAGGTCTCCTCAAGAGAGGCCCGGAGACAAAGGCCTGTTTCAGATCATGAAAAGCAGCGACAGCTTCGGGGGGCCAGATTTTGGCATTAGCACCCTTCTTGGTCAAGGCGATAATAGGTGCAGCAATGGAAGAGTAATTCCTTATGAACTGCCTATAGTAATTGGTGAAGCCAAGAAAGCGCTGTGTGGCCTTAAGACTAGCAGGAAGGGGCCAGTTGGTAATGGCTAAGACCTTCCCAGGATCCATACGAAGGCCCAAACTTGAGACAAAGCATCCTAGAAATAGGACCTCAGAACATTCAAAGGAACATTTCTCCAGCTTGGCATAGAGATTATTCTCTCGAAGGCGCTAGAGTACAGTGCGGACATGGTTTCTATGGACATGCAGATTTTCCGAAAAGATCAGAATGTCATCCAGATAGATGACAACAAACTGGTACAGCAGGTCCCTGAAGATCTCATTGACAAAGTTTTGAAACACAGCTGGGGCATTACACAGCCCAAAAGGCATGACCAGGTATTCGTAGTGACCGTCCCGAGTGTTAAACGCAGTCTTCCATTCATCACCCTCTCAAATTCGAATTAGGTTGTACGCCCCTCTGAGATCCAACTTGGTGAAAATGGAGGCACCCTTCAACCTATTGAATAGTTCAGATATTAAGGGTAAGGGGTATTGGTTCTTAATAGTAACAGCGTTTAAGCCTCGATAATCGATGCAGGGTCTCAAGGTACCATCCTTCTTGGCGACGAAAAAGAACCCTGCTCCTGCAGGTGATGAGGATTTCCGGATGAAACCTTTCTCAAGATTCTCTGCGACATACTCAGACATGGCCTGGGTCTCTGGGATGGACAATGGGTAGGTACGACCCCTGGGCAGCGTTGCCCCGGGAACAAGGTCAATGGCACAGTCAAAAGACCTGTGGGGAGGAAGCACGTCAGCTGATTTCTTACAGAACACATCTCGGTAATCGCTGTATGCAGCGGGAAGGTCAGAAGATACAGATGTGGTGGCAACGGAAATTCTCTCCTTTGGGGTCACCTTGGAAAGACATGATGAGAAACATGAGGGGCCCCAAGCCAGGATCCGCCCAGAGGCCCAGTCCACATGGGGAGAGTGGAGCCGTAGCCAAGGAAGGCCCAACACAATGGGGTTAGAGATTTTGGGTAGGATAAGAAAGGATATCCACTCCTGGTGAAGAATCCCTACTGACATCCTAATGGGTAGCGTCTGGAAGCGAATAGGGCCCCCTGGGAGAACAGTGCCATCAATTGCTGAGACCACCAGCGGCGTAGAGAGGGGTGAAAGGGTGAGCTTCATAGAACAAGCAGTTCTCCAATCCATGAAGTTGCCGGCAGCCCCGGAATCCAGATATGCAAGGGTCGGCTGAGGAGAAGTGCTTACGTGGAGGCACACTGGAAGAAGAATACGGGAAGGTGATGTTTCTGGGTCCAACATTCCACCTTCTAAATGTATTACCCGAGCGTCTCCCGGGCGAAGCGAACAGGAGACACGAAGGTGGCCCTTGCCTCTACAATAGAGGCATAAGCCCAAAGTTCTGCGTCTAGAACGTTCTTCGGGGGTAAGTCTGGTCCGGCCCAGCTGCATAGGTTCCTCAACAGGCAGAGGATGCTCCACGGGACGGAGTGAGGGGAGCTCAGACTGGCTAAGACCTAGGGAGTGTTGGCGTCTTTTTTCTATGGACCTCTCCTGAAAACGAATATCGATCTGGTTGCATAAAGAGATGACATCGTCCAGACCGACGGGGATG
Organism: Pelophylax lessonae; assembly: GCF_965119305.1. NCBI lineage: Eukaryota > Metazoa > Chordata > Amphibia > Anura > Ranidae > Pelophylax > Pelophylax lessonae. The sequence continues at coordinate 420,683,752 of NC_138772.1, read as the reverse complement.
GTTCTTCCCACTAATTCGTCCTTCACTCGGTCAGAGAGGCCATGCAAAAAGGTAGCGACCAGGGCCTCATTGTTCCAGCTCAATTCAGCTGAGAGGATACGGAACTGGAGAGCATATTGTCCCAGTGAACGGGATTCTTGGCGGAGACGTAAAAGAGCACTATCCGCTGAAGAGGCCCGAGCCGGCTCCTCAAAGATGTTACGAAAGAGCTTCAAGAAGTCGGGCAGGTTGGAAACTACCGGATCATCCTTCTCCCATAGGGGGGCAGCCCAGGCTAGAGCTTCGCCGGAAAGGAGGGAAATAATATAGGCTACCTTTGCCCGATCTGACAGGAAGTTTTGCGGCTGAAGCTCAAAATGGATGGTACATTGGCTAAGAAATCCCCTGCAGGCCTTGGAGTCTCCAGAAAAACGGATTGGAGGAGGTAGTTGCAGCGGATGCGAATCTGTGACTGGCGCGACAGGCCCAGCTACTGGTTGTTCTTGGGGTTGCAGATTCGGGGTCCCCAACGAGGTCTGAAGCTGTTCAAAGCGGGAAGCCAGATCCTGTAGGAATCGCATCACCTGAGTCTGATTAGTTTCATGCGTCTCGAGTCTGTGAACTAAGCTCTGTAATGGATCATCTGGGGGGAGTGGCACGTCAGCCGGGTTCATGGCTGTTCAAACTATCAGGTCACCTGTGGCCAGGTGACAACTGCACCCTGTTGGAGGCAGGGGTGCAGCGCAAGGTAGTGAACCCAATAGCAGACTGCTGCGGATGGACCGGAACGTGAACCCAAGATTCCCCAGGGCGCGGAGTCTAAGACCCAGCAGGTGTTCACCAGTGCCTCTAGTGGTGAGGATGGACTTCGCTGCAACTGGGCCCAGGTCGCGGCCCCTGGGGTCCCCCAGGTCACGCTCCGTAGGGAGTGAAGGGAAGCAGCCACTCAGGACACACAGAATGGTGATGGGTAAGCCGAGGTCGGGGTAACAGGCAGACAAGGGTAGTCAAGGTACAGGCCAAAGGTCAGGGTAACAGGCAAGCAGGAATAGTCAGAGGCAAGCCAAAGTCGGTACACAGAGGAGTAGTTACAAGCACACGGCAAACAGGAAACAGGAAACTAATACTGTTGAACAGCAAGGCAGGCCTGCAGTGCGCTGGTTAATATAGGCTTCCTGTGATGACCTGGGCGGGGCAGGAACAGGAAGTAGAGATGATAAAAGCAGCCAGAAGGAAGAGTCTGGCCCTTAATGCAGACATGAGGAACAGGTAAGCCACCAGACATTATTGCATATCCATGACAAGGGGATGGGAGAAGGGAATGAGTGGGATGCTCCTTGAGGCTTGAACTGATTAAACATGGGACTCTACTCCTGAAAAATGCCTGTTGGCGCTTCCTAGATGCCAGCCAACGCTCACTAACACTGTAAATATCCTGTAGAACACAGAAGTGCTGAATCCTCAACTATTAGTACAGAAGACTCAGGACTGAGAACTGTAGAACTCCTGACACTGTTGTGCTGTGGAAGTCACTGAATACTGTTCCCCGTTTTTTCTAGCTTGAGGTAGTATGAAGTAGAACTCTGTATAGCTGTACTTGCAACTGACACACTCTGTACCATTCAGGGCCCAACCGCAGGTGCCCCCTTTAACTTGAACTCTTCAGGGTCCACTGACTATGTACCCCCTCTGTAGCTTCAGGGTCCTCAACCTAGCTAACCCCTTTACAACTAGCTGACTCTGGATCCCAGAACATCTTCCAGAGTGGTCCCCTCTAACTTGAGGAAGACCCCCAGGGGCAATCCACAGTACTCATGACCTGTGTAGGCTTTCCTGGGACTGGGCCACTCTCTCTCTCCACAGGCTGTCGGCACACACTCGGCTTAGCTCAGCATTCCCTGGACACTCAGGCGACACCCCGAGACATCCACATTCCTCAGACAGTAGGAGAGACAGCCGCACTCTCCTTCCTGGGACTCTGCTCCCGCCAAAGACATCGTGTCATGTGCCACCCCCAAACTTATACCCACTCCCAGAATCCTTTCAGCACAATCTGCCTCCTGGGGTAGTTATAAGCCTGGCTGTGTCCCCTGATTTGGTTTCCTCCACCGCCCTATTAGAAGCCTCTCACAGGAGCCAGTGGGGAGACCCCCCCTTCAGCAGGCACACCTGGAAACCATGACACCCTGACTATCAAATCACAGCCCTGCTGTTAGAAAGACAAGGACCACTATACCTTTACCTAGCACCTACCTGTAGGGTGCTACATATATATAATGTTTGGGGGTTCTAAGTAATTTCCTAGCAAAAAAAAAGAAGCAAACTTTTACAGTTATGTGAGAAGTGGCTTGGGAAGTAAGTGGTTAAAACATCATTAAACAGAATGCAGTGTTCATTCATTTAAATACAATAAAATGCATTATTTTACCTGCATAAATCAGTTCCTGTTATATATTGTGATAATCTTGAATGGAGAAGTGGGATTAAGCGGAGATCACACCACCGTTTTTCCCATCTGAGGGCAGGTGATGCTGGCCATGAAGAGCACGACAATGTGTCCTATGAGGGGGAAGGCAGAATGTGATTATTTTATTGTAAAACTTAGTTAAGAAATTTTAGTAAGGCATCAATAATTTTTCATTTGCAACAAAAACAATTAGGTAGTCAGTATGAGTTTTAGGATCATTTATGAAAGCTCAAAGCGGTTGGAAACCACTGGCATTTTTTTTTTTTGGGAACCTGCAAGGTAAAGCCATATTGTGCTAGTATGCATCACATACTAGCACATTATGTTAAACTTACCTTAAAATGAAGCCCTCCCGTGCCGAGAAGTCAGCGCTGTAGGGGCTCCCATCTTCCCCCGTCTTGCTTCCGGGCTCACGGACTCCGGCTTTGTGACTGGCCAGATCCGCCATGACGTCACTCCTTTGCATGCGTGCAGGAGCGATCGTTCACAGCACAGGGCTCTGAAGGAACGGCACGGTCGGCCGTTCCTTCAGAGCGCATTCACTAGTGATGTTATTGGCTGCATGTAATGTAAATATCTCCTAAACTGTGCATGTCTAGGAGATATTTACACTACCTATAGGTAAGTCTTACTATATAGGCTTTTACCTATAGGTAAAAGCAAAAGATGGAAAGTATAACTAAAGGCAAAACTTTTTTTTTTTAGTTTTGGATAGAGGGCAGAGGGATTAGAATCCCTAGAAGTTTTTATTGGTGTCAGTGCCCCTGTTAAGGAGATTAATCCTCTCCCCTCTAGAAAATCCTACATTTTGGGTTGTCCCCAGAAAAGTAATAGAGGGGAAATCTTCCAATGCTGACACTAGTACTGGTAAATTTGGGGTCCCCAAGGAATTTCCTTTATTTTGCAGTGATTCCCCCTCACTTCTTATTTGGCTATGGGACAGGAAGTGAAGAGAAATCTCTGCATTGGCACATAATGAGGAAAAAAATCTGACAGGGTTATAACCCTTCCTTTTTCTATCCAAAATGTAAACAAAAAGTTTTGCATATAGTTCTACTTTAATATGTCAGTAATGCAATGGCCCCTGCTATATATTTTTTATAACAGAAATTTAGATGAAATACTCACTGGCTTTCATCATTATTATATTTTAAAGTAAACATAGCATAAGATAAAGGTTTCATATTAAGTGCATGCATACCAGGTAATGTGGAAGTATAACCCTTAAAGCCACTGTATTTATTACCTTTCAATTAAGTGAACAGTTATCACACTGACATTTCTTACTTCTGTTTTTACATCTACTTCCTGGACTGAGATGCTTGTGCAGAGATGACAATATTGTGTAAATTTTGTGTCTGTGTGTTCACAAATGTCTGACGCAGCTCAGCCCTTTCCTGACACAAGCATGACAGCATAAACGTATGAGTATCGGCTCCGCCCCTCGCCCAATCAGGACTGGTTATACTATATAAATGAGTATCCTTCCCTAAGGCGGCATTCCCTTTTGTTCCTCAAATGCTCAACCGGTTATAACTATAGAAAGAAGATTTTTATTTTTGCCCTCACCTTGCCGGACTCATCTGGCCAGCCGCACAGGTTCAGCCTCTCCTGTGATGAAGCTCCCTCCATTCGGGTTTAAACCGCCTATACGAGGGAGGCCTCCCCCAGGTCCAGGTACTGGGGTGTAGGATATTGATCTCTGGAAGTCTGGATGCAGGTAAAAAAGTTCTGCCTTTTTTTTTGTAGGGACTGATCCAGTCTCTCCTCCCTGGTAAGTTGTGGCCCCACACATTATTGGTTAGTCTGGCATTCTGTGTATGTTTTGTTTCCCTTTCGAAATGTTGGCGCTGTTGTTAGGGCAGCTGCCCCCTTCCAAGATGGCCTCTTGTCTTCTTCCTGTGACTGTACTGCGGGCTGCCCTTTCAAGATGGATGTGTGGATGGGGATGGCCTCCAGCAGACTTCCGGTCAACAGGGAGCAGCAAGATGGTGTTGGGATAACTTCCAGCCCACAGTAGTAGCGGCCAGAAGCCCAGGGAGGCTGACTGGGGGTGTATTGGTGGCCACCTGTTCAGGAATAGAGTCTCTCTCACAGTGGCGGCTGGTGCTCAAAATCTTTTTTTGGGGGGGGGGGGGCGGCAAACAGAAAAATGTAAAAGGCATTGCTTTGCGGCAAAAAACACTGTAAAAAATTGCGTGACTTTAAGGTCACAAAAGTGTGAAAGGGGCCTTCAGTAATCAAGGTATAGTGTGCCCCCTTCAATGCAGAGTGACCAGCGTGCCCCCTTTCAATGCAGAGTGACCAGCGTGCCCCCTTTCAATGCAGAATGACCAGTGTGCCCACTTTCAATGCAGAGAGATCAGTATGCCCCCTTTCAATGCAGAGAGATCAGTGTGACCCCTTCAATGCAGAGAGATCAGTGTGCCCCCTTCAAATACAGAGAGATCAGTGTGCCCCATTCAATGCAGAGAGATCAGTGTGCCCCCATTCAATCCCGAGAGATCAGTGTGCCCCCTTTCAATGCAGAGAGATCAGTGTGCCCCCATTAAATGCAGAGAGATCAGTGTGCCCCCTTCAATGCAGAGATCAGTGTGCCCCCATTTAATGCAGAGAAATCAGTGTGCCCCATTCAATGCAGAGAGATCAGTGTGCCCCCTTCAAATACAGAGAGATCAGTGTGACCCCTTCAATGCAGAGAGATCAGTGTGCCCCTTCAATGCAGAGAGATCAGTGTGCCCCATTCAATGCAGAGATCAGTGTGCCCCCATTCAATGCCGAGAGATCAGTGTGCCCCCATTCAATGCACAGAGATCAGTGTGCCCCCTTCAATGCAGAGATCAGTGTGCCCCCATTTAATGCAGAGAAATCAGTGTGCCCCATTCAATGCAGAGAGGTCAGTGTGCCCCCTTCAATGCAGAGACATCAGTGTGCCCCCTTTCAATGCAGAGTGACCAGCGTGCCCCCTTTCAATGCAGAATGACCAGTGTGACCACTTTCAATGCAGAGAGATCAGTGTGCCCCCTTTCAATGCAGAGAGATCAGTGTGCCCCCTTCAATGCAGAGAGATCAGTGTGCCCCATTCAATGCAGAGAGATCAGTGTGCCCCCATTCAATGCCAAGAGATCAGTGTGCCCCCTTTCAATGCAGAGAGATAAGTGTGCCCCCATTCAATGCAGAGAGATCAGTGTGCCCCCTTCAATGCAGAGATCAGTGTGCCCCCATTTAATGCAGAGAAATCAGTGTGCCCCCTTCAATGCAGAGAGATCAGTGTGCCCCCTTTCCATGCAGAGAGATCAGTGTGCCCCATTCAATGCAGAGAGATCAGTGTGCCCCCCTTCAATGCAGAGACATCAGTGTGCCCCCTTTCAATGCAGAGAGATCAGTGTGCCCCCTTCAAATACAGAGAGATCAGTGTGACCCCTTCAATGCAGAGAGATCAGTGTGCCCCTTCAATGCAGAGAGATCAGTGTGCCCCATTCAATGCAGAGATCAGTGTGCCCCCATTCAATGCCGAGAGATCAGTGTGCCCCCATTCAATGCACAGAGATCAGTGTGCCCCCTTCAATGCAGAGATCAGTGTGCCCCCATTTAATGCAGAGAAATCAGTGTGCCCCATTCAATGCAGAGAGGTCAGTGTGCCCCCCTTCAATGCAGAGACATCAGTGTGCCCCCTTTCAATGCAGAGTGACCAGCGTGCCCCCTTTCAATGCAGAATGACCAGTGTGACCACTTTCAATGCAGAGAGATCAGTGTGCCCCCTTTCAATGCAGAGAGATCAGTGTGCCCCCTTCAATGCAGAGAGATCAGTGTGCCCCATTCAATGCAGAGAGATCAGTGTGCCCCCATTCAATGCCAAGAGATCAGTGTGCCCCCTTTCAATGCAGAAAGATAAGTGTGCCCCCATTCAATGCAGAGAGATCAGTGTGCCCCCTTCAATGCAGAGATCAGTGTGCCCCCATTTAATGCAGAGAAATCAGTGTGCCCCCTTCAATGCAGAGAGATCAGTGTGCCCCCTTTCCATGCAGAGAGATAAGTGTGCCCCATTCAATGCAGAGAGATCAGTGTGCCCCCTTCAATGCAGAGACATCAGTGTGCCCCCTTTCAATGCAGAGAGATCAGTGTGCCCCCTTTCTATGCAGAGAGATCAGTGTGCCCCTTCAATGCAGAGAGATCAGTGTGCCCCCATTCAATGCCGAGAGATCAGTGTGCCCCCTTCAATGCCGAGAGATCAGTGTGCTCCCTTTCAATGCAGAGAGATCAGTGTGCCCCCTTTCAAAGCCGAGAGATCATCGTGCCCCCATTCAATGCAGGGAAACCAGCGTAGTGTGCCGTGCCCCCCCTCCCGAGACCAGTGCACTTACCTCCAGCTTCTCCTCAGTCCCCCGGCGTCTCCTCGAGTCCTCCCGCCTCCTCGGTCAATGGCATGGTTTTGCCTTTCGGCCAGGAGGAGGATCCGTGTGACAATAGCGAATTTTCATTTGCTACTGTCACACAATGGGTGGGCTCAGGGCGCACTGCTCTGCGCCCCGGGTCCACCCTTTTCTGAAGCCTATTAGAGCCTCTGGCTCTAATCAGGTGACTCAGAAAAAAAAACAAACATTGAGCTCCATGAGTCCGGCGCCCCGCATGCAGATTAGGGGGCCGGATGCATGGATAGGGGGGGCAGCGCCCCTGCGACCCTTGCGACCCCAACGCACCGGCCGCCACTGCTCTCTTATCACCTTAGAGCCAGTCAGGGATGTTTGCAGCACAGGTAGGTAACCTAAACCGTAGGCTGTCATGGTTTGTCATGATTATTATGCGGTTAATATGTCAGGTTGCAAAAGTAGGTTAATTTGCTGTGCATAGTTCTGTTTGTTTCATTAATGCCTCACAGGTTGTGTTTTGTCTGCAGTACTGCTTAATGCATGGCCTGATATACAAGTGTTGCTGTGCAAAGTTGAATCTTTCTTATTAACTCAGCAATGACTGGCTCTGCAGGTTTGAATTACTGTTTATGCTCTAATGACTGGGTTTGCTGTTTTTAGCCTTTGCAGACCAGTGGCCTAGTGCAGGTTATCCTGCCAGGGCTATTGTTCTGAGGTACAGTATCTCACAAAAGTGAGTACACCCCTCACATTTTTGTGAAACATTTTATTATATCTTTTCATGTGACAACACTGAAGAAATTACACTTTGCTACAATGTAAAGTAGTGAGTGTACAGCTTGTATAACAGTGTAAATTTGCTGTCCCCTCAAAATAACTCAACACACAGCCATTAATGTCTAACCTGCTGACAACAAAACTGAGTACACCCCTAAGTGATAATGTCCAAATTGGGCTCAACGTGTCAATATTTTGTGTGCCCACCATTATTTTCCAGCACTGCCTTACCCTCTTGGGCATGGAGTTCATCAGAGCTTCACAGGTTTCCACTGGAGTGCTCTTCTACTCCTCAATGACAACATCACGGAGCTGGTGGATGTTAGAGACCTTGCACTCCTCCACCTTCTGTTTGAAGATGCCCCACAGATGCTCAATAGGGTTTAGGTCTGGAGACATGCTTGGCCAGCACATCACCTTTACCCACAGCTTCTTTAGCAAGTCGGTGGTTGTCTTGGAGATGTGTTTGGGGTCGTTATCATGTTGGAATACTGCCCCGCGGCCCAGTCTCCGAAGAGAGGGGATCATGCTCGTCTTCAGTATGTTACAGTACATGTTGGCATTCATGGTTCCCTCAATGAACTGTAGCTCCCCAGTGCCAGCAGCACTCATGCAGCCCCAGACCATGACACTCCCGCTACCATGCTTGACTGTGGGCAAGACATACTTGTCTTTGTACTCCTCACCCGGTTGACGCCACACACACTTTACACCATCTGAACTAAATAGGTTTATCTTGGTCTCATCAGACCACAGGACATGGTTCCAGTAATCCATGTTCTTAGTCTGCTTGTCTTCAGCAAACTGTTTGTGGGCTTTCTTATGCATCATCTTTAGAAGAGGCTTCCTTCTGGGACGACAGCCATGCAGACCAATTTGATGCAGTGTGCGGCGTATGTGTCCATAAGCCTCCATAAGTGTCCATTTTAGCGATCCCTTGGTGGAACACAATATTTCAAGCTCATGATTATACTCATTCGGTAAGAAGCAAACCATATTTTATACCACGTGGTGATATACTAAGTGTGGGACAACACTGTGGTTCATGTACCTTTTCCAGTGATTGGATGTAGTTTATATGCTGCATGTCAGTGGGGAGTCGGTAAGGAGCCATCACACTTCAGTTTATGGGTCACCTGGTGATATATGGGAAGTTGGAATCTGCTGACCTATATTAAGAGACATTCTTACTATCAGGAATGCATCGGTGAAGATTCACTTTTTTTAGATTTATTCACATTGTGTTTGATTAAAATGCATGACATTATTTTTTAATATTGTGTTGTTGCACATCGTTCATCATTCACCAATATGCCTTAAAGTGTTTTTTACTGCACTTTGAATTTATGCACTTTATTGTGTTCTTATATTGCATATCACTGAGCGCACTAGCTTACTTTTCATCTTTATGTAATGCAACAATTCTTTTTTTCAGGTCCTAATAGAGTTCTTTGCCATGAGGTGCCATGTTGAACTTCCAGTGACCAGTATGAGAGAGTGAGAGCGATAACACCAAATTTAACACACCTGCTCCACATTCACACCTGAAACCTTGTACCACTAATGAGTCACATGACACCACATGACACCGAGTCACATGACACATGACATACATCCATACTGTATATTAGCCCTTCCTTGTGCTGCTTATGAAATAGTAATGCTTCAGTATTAATGACTGCTATGCGTTGTATGGCTGATATGTGTTTAATGCTTGCTTTTGGCTGCTAAACATTGATGGCTGCTATACGTTAAGGGCTGCTATGTGTTTAATGATTGTTATGCATTAACCTGTTATGTCTAAATGCTGGAGTAATGTTCAGTGCTCTGCTTAAGTTTACAGTGCCTTAAGTAATTTGTCTATTACATATCTATTGGTAATTACTTTTTCTTGGGGTTTAATCCTAGCTCACAATAGCATATAGGTCCTTTTTCTGCTTCCATGTCTGCAGATGGATGTGTGCATGGCCACTGATAGTTTATTAATGCTAATGTCTTAGCTAGTACTTCTAGGTATTTATTATGACCACAAACCTGCAGCTCATATCCTGAGCCATTAGCTTACCCAGAGACCAGCCATGATCATTAAGGTGAGGGTCAGGTAGGTATACTATCCCAAAAAATAAATAAATAAATAAAAAGAGTGCGCGGGAAGTATGGATGGTTAAACTCTCCAGTCCTTAATACCAGCACAACTCTCCAAAGGGAAAAAGGCAACTTGTTCCTTCATTGGTGACAAGTCCTCTCTTGCTCTGAAGAAAACCGCTATACATCCAAGGTGCTGCCAGGAGGGGAAGGCTAAAGGAAATTACAATAAGGACCATCCTGGGCAGTATGGGGAGTGTGGTTAGCTGAAGTGCCCGCCAAGATACTATGCATATCAGGTGGCAGTAAACAATAAGGCAGATGTTTTGACGCTGTTCAAACTGACTGGGTGGATCTCTAGTCACTAATTAAACAGCTAAGTTTGTTTAAAGGGTACCTCTGCCTCAAAAGGAGCGGGCCAAGGAGCTTTCATCAAATTGGCCAGATGTGTCTTCATGCTAGCAGGGGAAGCAAGATCCTTTCTGTAAAGCCCAGCTTTACTTCAGAGGCAGTTGGCCAAGGAATCTTCATCAGAATAGCCAGAAGTGCTAGTTTGCCAGTGAATGATGCAATATCCTTCGCAGAGGCATGGGAACGGCAATATGGATTTGGAAATTAAGGTTTATTCTACCATTAGGTTAGTTTTCTGTGGCCTGCATGGGAGTTCACTTCAGTAGCCAAGACTATATGGTTCTCAGCAGAAAAGTTGAAGGCAAACTGGACCAGTAATAAGTCTCTGTGGTGTGTGATCCCTGAGTGAAGTTAAAGTGACCAGCAATGCGGTATGCTGTTCTTCTAGTATTCTGTGTGGTTAGTTTACCCCTGACTGCATATGCCTCTTTCTAAGTGAATTGATTGCTATTCAAGATGCAATCAGTGATGTCTAGATTCAGAACTAATCCCTTAGGCAAGTCACTTAGGCCCAGAACCATTAGTTGGTGACAGGGTCTGAGAAGAACTATAGAAGAGATTGAAAGAGCCATAATTGTCTTTCTTTGGTCACCTAAATCAAAGTCTGCTCCTCCCTAGGAGCAGCAAAGTTCCTTTCACTCAAATTTGCCCAGTAGGTGTTATTGCAGGAATTATCGCAAATTTGGGCAGAGGAGGCTTAGGATCAGTGGGGCCTGTGCAGTAAGGAAGTCATTGCAATTTTATTTCCACTCCTCCATCTCCTTTAATTCCCACTATGGTTCTTTAAAGCTTTAAGCAAAATGTTACCTAATCTTGTTCCAACAGTGAGTCATCGATCCATTGTTCTTAGTCGAAAAGCAGATTTAGGCAGGAAATGGAACAAAATCAAAATCCAAAACTTCATATGGAGCCATTGAGAACAATCACTCAAACATCAGTTAAACCAGCTGTAGTTTTTCTCTAGATCTAGCGGATGCGTACATACACTTTTTGATACACCCTACTTCTGAGAGTTTTACTTCAGGTTCTTTCAACAACCTTTGGCCTTTCCACGTACTCAAGACATTTCCCAGCACATTGCTTCTAGTAGTCACCATCTTGCTGAAACAAGGGCAGCATGTTCCATAGCTTGACAACAGCCCGCGGGTGGCTCAACATCCTCCAGGCCCAGACAAATTCTGATTCAGACTCAGATCAAATTTAGATGGATCATCAGCTGGGGAATGTCAACTCATCTCATTATAATAATGACAGTTTGAACACTCAGGAGAAAACTGTAGAGTTGCCTCACAGAAGGTAACAATATTAGGTTCTCACTTGGGGCAAGTCATAGCTCTATCCAGTCTGCTTATATCCCATTGTCTCAAATGGTCCAGAAGTAGTCTGCGGTAATACATGCAGTTGGTTGGACTCACTGGAAGATTGAGAACATTAAGGGTGGCACAGTGGTGTAGCGGTTAGCACTTTCACCTAGCAGAAAAAGGGCAGCTGGTTCAAATCCCAACCATGACACTACCTGCCTGGAGTTTGAATGTTCTCCCTGTGCCTGCGTGGGTTTCCTCCGGGTACTCTGGTTTCCTCCCACACTCAAAAGACATGCTGTTAGGTTATTTGGCTCCTGTCTGGCCCTAGTATGTGTATGTATGAATGAGTTAGGGGCCTTAGATTGTAAGCTCCTCGATGGTAGGGACTGATGTGAATGTACAATGTATATGTAAAGCGCAGCATAAATTGACAACACTATATAAGTACCTGAAATAAGTAAATAAATTATATTCTGACCTTCTAAGGTAATGAAAGATTCACTTCCTACCCCAGAGAAGATGACCCCACATATGAGAATAGTCCTATTGGTGGAGGCTAAAGATAGTTAATCTTTTCAGCTTCCTGGCATACCAATAATCACAATTTATTCACTTTCTTGGTATTCACCTCAGTGACCTCCTAGCTCAAGGTCAATGACATATGCCAATGGAGGACGAAGTGGCTAAAATCAGGGGTGCATTGATTCCCAAGCATTGAAGTTGTTTGGGCAACACTGCCTAGGAGGCATCAGTTATGCTCCAAACAGACGGCAATGGTAATCTCCTATCTTCATAGCAAGAAGGAATACCATATTATTAAACTCATGTCAAAGGTATCTCCCATTCAGGTTTGCCAACAGTAGAACCTGTCTTATCTCATTGTTGTCTATGTTCTGGCTTCCCAGAAGTTCTTGTCAGACACTGTAAGATACAAAGTCTTGGATGTCAAGAGTATATCGTAGACCAACAAGCAGTTCAATAAATCTCAACCTGACAGTTGAGTCAGCAGGTTAGCCAATATAGCCACCAGACCCAGTGGTCTCCAAGCTCCTGATCAGGATCCGTACTCATCCACCTGTGATGAGGGCAATAATGTCTTGGTGGCCTTGCAGGCCTTGGTGTCCTCAAGTACAGTCTTTGGCCCAAGAACCTTCCTGAGATTTCAGACCTTACACAGCGGGGCCAAGTATATGCAAATTCAGCCAAGTTAGATCTAGCAGCTGGGAGACCAAGTATGGAAGGCTCATCTAGGGGTCTCACCTTCAGTATTCTAAACCCTGTGGAAGCCAGGACACCTGCTACAAACTTCAGGTATACTAGAACATTGGAAACCTCACATAATTTAAGGATGGAATCCTCTGCCCCCAACTGTAAATATAAAAATGTCTGCAAGTAAGCCCAGACAAGGGATTAGGTGGTGGTCAAATCTTGGTCAGGTTCTCACTTCCTGAGATCCAGTGACTGCTGCACATCTTGGTAAACCTGTACAGATCATTCTTTCCCCTTAGAACTTTCAGTGCAACTAGTGTTCTACTCCTCCATTCTTCTGAGCAAGACTTTCTCAATAGTTCTGTGACACTGAAACAGTACAGCTACAAAAAAACAAAACAAAATGGTATTATGTAACATATACTGTATTAAATAAATCCCATAAATTTCTGCATATTGCACAATGCCAGTTGACGCCTTCTGAGGGGAAATGTGTTAGGCAGAGCTAGCCATGTCGTCACCATGCACGGACCGCACTGCTTCCTTGATATAGATGTTCGTGTCAAGAGTGTTTATGTAAGTGCAATATTTTAAATAAATTGATTTTATGTGAAAGATAATGCACTAACAGTCCTCTTCTTTCTTGCTATTGTATCAGGATTCCCTGTTTTTCAGGGTAGGCGATATCCACGTAGCCCCCGCTGTGACGCAATTCTAATGGTTGGTTGATTGTTGGACTTCACCGAGACTTCTTGCCTGTCGAGGTAGGCAATTTTCACCGAGCCCCCGCTGTGTGTAAGGTTCTGGCACTCTCAGTGCCTCCTATCACATTTATTCCGGGTGATTTCCATCTACCTAGACAGAAGAAACACATATAGGTGTGTTTCCCTTTAAGGCTGAAGCTGTCATCACCCAGCGCCGGACTAGATGGCTATTTAGGGCGTCGGTTCTCACTCACATGTGTTCGTTCAAACACCAGTACCTGGATACTAATCTTGCTTGAAGCTTCCATGCTTGCAAGCTCTCCTCGCTGACGAACCTCGCTGCGCTGATCCCTGCATCCTGCTACTGGATCATCCGCATCTCCTGAGCGATCCTTCGGCTATCGCTATTAGTGCTAAGTACCCCACAGGGGAAATCTCTATAGACTTGTACTAGGCTTACACTATTTAGCTCTGCATAGCAAGGACTGTCTTTTACATCTGCATAACTAGATTGCTAGCTCTTGAGGCTACTGCTACTATTTCCTGCACTGGGTTGATCTCTCCTGTATGCACCTGCTACTCTGTCATCTGTATCATACATGATCGCTAACCCTTCCTGCATCCATCTGCACTGTCTCACCTCAAGTGTCTGTCACCTACCACTTCCACTCAAACCTATCCCTAAGACCTTTATCATTGTCTTACCACATGTATATAAAGTCACACTAGGAACCAGCTTAATTACTGTGTGTATTTACTGGCTGAAATAAGACCTTCCATACATGATGAGTCATTGAGGTTGGGATTGGTATCTCAGCATATCTCCTACATGACTACTGACGTGGAACTACTTCTGCAGCTGAAAATCCACACCTTATAAGAAACGCAAGAAGCGTTACACTGTGGAGCATTTCTGAAGGCTATGTGATTGCTGTATTCTGGTAAGCGGCCACCCATCCTTTCTTTGACCATGCTAGGGATGCATGCAGCACTCGGAAGAGATCACCACCGGCACCACTTTATATTTCATTATAGTGATTGAATTGTTAACAATCACGTTTTTTTATGGGACATGTGAAGTGAAAGCTGTGCTTTCTCTTTTATCATAGTTGCTCACACAACCGGTATTTGTGCATGTTTTTATCACTTATGTTAAGCTTTTCACATAAGATGAGATGTGAGCAGGGTTTGTTTACACTTTCTTCCCTCCGTTCACTATATTTCACATTGTGAATTCATTTTGCCACAGTTATTGTGTTATGATTTAATTTGTTTTACATAGCGCACTAGTTTTCTTTTATCCCAAATAAATATCCCTGTTAAAGAGATACCTTAAACTTACTTCCCTGGTGACCACACAGAAAGTAAGGAGAAATCTTCCCAATGGGCTCATAAACAAGCAATAAAATAACTGGAACCCTTCTCCACTTTACCCAAAGCTACAAAAAAAAAATGGTATTATGTGACATATACTGTATGAACTAATACCCATAAATCTCTGCATACTGCACATTTTTAGATTTAAAATGAATGTTAGGAAAACACTAAGAAAAGACCATTCAACTTTATCGCTGGTTAAATAAAAAGCTTTAAGAGGCATTCACATTGTTTTTACAATGTGCAACTTAAGACACACAGCTTTTTGCAAACTATAACTCCCATGATTCTTGGTTAACTTTATTAGGATTTTAAGCTCTGGGTCTCTTTGCCTTGATCTAATTATGTAGGACACAACAAGTGGTGCCAGGAAGGTATAAATAATTTACGAAGACAATGCACCATACTGCAGAGTTCTTCAGTGTACTGAATAAAGAAAATAATCCCATAATATCTTCATTAGATAACATGCAAAGCGAAACATAATTTTCATTCATCGATGCCAATGAACTCAAAAGACCTTTGACTAGTTTCTAACTCATATGTTTTAACACTACAGTAAACATATGGGCTGAATAAAGTTGCTACAATATTTTGCACTGTACAGAAGGCCCTTCAAGAGGTTTTCAGATCACTTCTGATGTCCTCGGATGAAAACCAGGAAGCTGCAATTAATAATTGGCTCCTGTGGTCATCAGGTCAGGCCCACCATCTGCAGTCTCCTGAACTTCATTAGTGCCCAATCACTGTTACAGGCAATCTAACTAGCCAATAGGTAGGTAAGGTAGAGGATGGACGAGGTCCTGCAGCCCTGGAAGCTGGGTAATGTTTGCATTTTGACGTTTTCTGGTTATCAAGGCTACAGTAAACCTACATTATTCTGAAATGACTCATAAGAAGTTGGAGGTGCCAACAATAGTTGCTTTAAAGTGTCTGTCCAACCAAAACCTTTTTTTATCATGTAGGAAGTGAGAAAAAATCTGCCACAATGTCAAATATAAAAAGCTGACAGGTAATCTAGCCTTCTTCTAAGAAAAAAAAAAAAAAAAGTTTATACACTTTAAGCTCATCTTGAGCCCTAAGGATGTATCTCATGTTAAAATACATGTTAGCGGGTCTGTGGTTGTGAGCCCTTAAAGATCCCCAGCTCAGAATTCCCCAGGGCGGGGAGTCTAAGCTTCAGCCTGCTTCTTCACCAGGGCCCCTGATGGTGGGGATGGATTTGCAGCAAGCTGGAATCAGGTCGCAGCCCCCAGGTAGGCCCAGCTGAAGATGTGGAGACCGCTGGTGTGTGCAGAGTAGGTAGCAGACTAAAGGATATCCAAGAGACAAGCCAAGGTCAGGACAGGCAGCAAACGAGCACAGATGGAAAAATGAAGCTGGGGTTGGTACACAGTAAATTCAATAGAATAGCCTAGGGGTATACGGATGGGAGCTAGAGAACAGTGAGGTTGTTCAGGCAAGGAGCACTGCAGTGAGCACGTGTATATATAGGGAAGCAAACAGGGAGGTGACCAAGGAAGTAATAGAAAGGAAAACTATATAACCCACAGTGGAGCAGGCGACACCCATAGGTGAACAGAGAAGCCAAACACCACATGTGAAAATAAGTAAGATTGAACCACTGCAGCAAGAAGGTAAGAGTATACAACAAAACTACAGGCTAACTTGAGACAGAACATTTAATTCCAGGTTGACAAGCTAGCTAATTCAATTTAGTAAATACTGCAGTAGTACAAACAACATAGATTATTTCAATCTAAGTTCTCTTCATTTCCAAGACAGTAGGAGTGTACTTCCTATATCTTGTGCTGGGTAACTTCCTCTGCCTTACTCTGCTTCCTTTCAAGGCAAATTGTAAATGTGTATTAGCTGTGTCTGTCTTAGATACCATAACAGCTATGCCATATGGTAATTAAAGGTGTTTAGGCAGAACTAGATTAAAAGGTACCTACAATTTGCAATATTGACAGCAGCACTTTTGAGATCTGAATACATTTTTAGTTCACTAAGACCTAATGGCTAAACTGAGGTAAAGGAAAAACTGATTTGTATTTTTTAACCTCCCTAGCGGTATTCCCAAGTGTGGCTTGGGGTTAATATTCAGTGCCAAAAGTGGTAACCCTGAACCACACTCGGGATTACCCCAGAAGGAAACTCACCTTCCCTGCAATCCCCTGCCTTCCTCCCCAGCCTTCCCCCAGCCATCCTCCCGCTGTGTGTTCGGCCGATGCCGGCACCTTCTTCTGGTTCCCTTCCATGCGAGCGCTGCATCGCAGGGGAGTGGAACCGGCAGGAGATTAAAAAATAAATAAAAATGACATGATACAGTGTAATCTGTTTCTGTTAGAATTACAATTACTTTTTGCGGTACTTTGTACCTGGAAAATTGATAACGTCCATGGCGTCCAAAAAGTGTTCTTTTAGCTAAAAAACGCTTTTGGACGAACTGGAAAACAGCGACAGTGAATCGAAAATATTTGAAGAACTGAGCGATAGTGATTCATGGGAAAATTCGTCATCAGGTACTAAAAGTGACAACAGCGACAATTCTGCGACTGAGCTCAGCAATGGTGCACTATTGACTGCGGTACGGAACAGGCAGCGCCCCCAAGATTCCCATTTACTGGAGCACCTTGTATGAAAGTTGACATTGACCATGACAACCCCTTGGCATACCTACAATTATTTCTGAACGATGAGGTTATTGAAAAAAATTGTTACCGAGACCAATCGGTACAAAGAGCAACAATGCGCTACGCATTGGAAGTTTGCAAGATGCAGAACGTGGGAACCAGTGACCAAAGATGACATTTGGAAATTTCTGGGCCTTATAATTCTTCAGGGAGTGGTGGGGAAACCCCTGCAGAAGTGGTATTGGACAACCAATACATTACTTACCACTCCATTCTTTGGCACAGTCATGTAAGAATACAGATTCTCCCTCATAATGAAATATCTCCACTTCGAAAACAATGAAGAATTTGATGAAATTTATTATAATTACATTATAATTTATGATTTCGTGTTTCAAACTTTATCATACCCGGGATGTCTACTAGACTCTTGTTTGGACAAATTTAAGTGAGTTATTCCTAAGAATTACAGGCCTAAAATATAAAACAACATATTTCCATGCAAAACAATGTACCGCTTTTAGCACAAAAATTCTGACATAATCAGACCGCCAGGGAGGTTAATAGCTTAATGTAGTATTGCAATGAAATCATGTGCACTAAGCTGAATTAAGGTCATTTGATACATTGATTCTTTACATTTTTGAAGATAAAGTTATTGTCTCTTTAAAAACAGGCTAATAAAGACCAGGTGAAGAGCAGAGGATGAGAAAGTGGAGTAGTATGAAGTAAGGATAAGAGATAGATCCAGGGTCAACAATGTAAAGATAAGTGGCATTCCCGAATCAGTTAAAACTTCAGATTTACAAAGCTAATTCACCAACATACTAAAAGAGGCACTCCCAGAGATACTTCTAGAGGAGCTTTTAGTGGATCTCAAACACAGGCTACCGAAATCTAAGCATTTACCACAACATCTCCCTAGAGATACTATTGTCAGAATTCATTTTTACCACACAAAGGAAAAGCTCATGCAAGTTACAAGGTGCAGAGAGAATCTGCCCCACAGTCTACAAGATCTGGTGTTTTTTGCTGATCTCTCAGTGTACAATATGCAACGACGGAAACAGCCGGCTAGTGGCTATTATTACCAAGCCTTTGCACAACCACTGCATTCAATAGCACTGGCTATACCCAGCCAAGCTCCTTGTGGCAAAAGCAGACAAAACTTATACTATCTCATCTGTTTCAGAGGCCCTAAATCTCCTGCAAGAATGGGGAATCAAAGACTCACAGAGTCCTAGTCATGATAGTTCGCCAGGACCTGCTAGAGTTTCCTGTGCTGAATCAGACATGGACTCTGCAAATCACTCCAACCTACCACGCATCGTTGCTCCGGTGAGCCAGCTAAATATGTTTTTTTTCTGCTCTTTGACCCAAATTATCTTAGCGGACTTAAATCTGCACAGATTCCATAAAGGATCATTCACTTTTTATATTGTTTTCTGTTGTCCCGGCACAACATTTGTGCATAGCAAGGGACATTACTGACTCCACCACATGGTGAAATAGGATACAAAGACTCTTTATCATATACCAGGAAAAGTCATTACAAGGTGATCACATCTGAAGACATCTCCACCTGCAACGACAGGTAATCCATTACTTCTCACAGTTTCAAACCATCTGACACCTATACAGCAGTACCTGCCCCTTACACTCACTGAACTACAATGACAATAAAAATGTCTTCTCTCAACTCCACAATCCTGCTAAAAGACACATGACCTAGGGAGAGGCGATTAATTTAGGAGACAAAAGAAAATAGGTGTACTACAAAGGTGGGTTGAGGAAGCATGTAAAAAACAGGAGACAGGACAACATCACAACTTCCCTTTTGTAATATCCAAACTTTGTCCTGTCAATCTATTAAGGAGGGATTTATTAAGGAAATTACAAATTTGCCTTGTACCAGGGAAGGAAGGTATAGAGGTGACAAGAATGAAAACACTAGAGCAGAAAAGACAAGACTTCTATTATTACTGTGTAACTGTGCAAGGATCACCGATTATAGCCTTAAAAAGGCTAATCAGAGAGTATTCAGGAGAAGGGGAGCCCCAGAAACATCCTCAATGTACATCATATTTTAAAAGAACACAGGGTACAGATGATAATTAGGAGAAGGGATTTCTGCAACAAGCGGAGATTAAATTCTTAATGGACAGACTGTATCTGGGTCCCAACGGTACCATGGTGATGAGTGTGGTATGCAGCCCCACCCTCAGGAAATTCTACAGACAGCAAATTTGTCCTCACATTTCACTCAGACGACCCACGGGGAAGTCTTGGGCGTATTGTGGGAAGGAACTAACTAGATGGACGGGGATGACACCTAAAGAATTGCAGAGGGCAGGAGTACTGTTTGTAGAGGTAGGGCAAGAGGTGATGGGCATTCCTGAACATTTTGTGTGGAAGTAGAACAAATGATCAGACATATTGCTGACAGAGGAGGAAGAGGGAGAACTGCCCTCGATACACTGGTCAGCCAGCAAAAGTGATGTGGGACTAATGAAAACTGCTGATGCAGTAGTCATAACTCCAAAAAGTTCCTTCCGCCCACACAAAAGACAATATCCACTGAAACTTGAAGCAGAAAAGGGAATTGAACCTATTTTGATGGAACTTATTACCAAGGGAATAGTAGTTGAGGCCCCAGATTCCCCATGCAATTCCCCTTTGCTTCCCGTTAAGAAACCCACTGGAGAATGGAGGTTGGTCCAGGACCTACAAGAGGTCAATAAAGCAGTGATTCCAAGGGCACCCACTGTACCAGATCCCTCTACCCTGTTGAATTCAGTTCCACCAAGCTCTGTGCATTTTTCTGTTATAGACCTGGCAAATGCATTTTTTAGTAGAGAAGTACACAAGGACAGTCAGTTTTGGTTTGCATTTACGTTCAAAAACAAACTATAACCTTCCCCAGGTTATTACAGTGCTATTGTGAAAGTCCAACAATTTTCTCTACTGAAATTGCAAAAAATATGTCCCTCTTCATATCACCAGAGGGCAGTATGATTCTAGTGTATGTTGATGATATCCTAGTTGCTTCACCGGCTGAGGGAGCATGTAAAAGAGATATGCTGGCATTGCTGACATTCCTAGCCACACAGGGACACAAGGTTAACAAATCTAAACTACAGTTGTGGAGGAAGGAAGTGAAATACCTGGGGTATTTAATAACTCAACAAGGACGGGCTCTGGACCCAATTAGGAAGCAGGGAATTTTAAATGCCCCCAAACCCATTACAAAGAAGCAGATGATGGCCTTTATGGGGACAATTCATTATTGTCGAAGTTGGGTGCCTAATTTTGCAGAAGCTGTTAAACCCTTACACCAGCTGATGTATGAGATGCCCCTTGTCCCAACCTCAAGACTGTCATGGACAGCAGAGGCTGGTGCTGCCTTTGATAATATCAAGCAAGTTATAGCCAGCACTGCAATGTTAGCACTACCAGATTACTCTAAAACATTTGTACAAATGGTAGACTGTAACCATGACCTCGGTCCTCACACAGGAGTATGGGGGAAAACAACGTCCTTTAGCTTACTATTCTACATTACTTGACCCTGTAGCCCGCAGTTTTCCTCATTGTGTGCAGGCAGTGGTAGCAGCCTCCATGGCAATACAAGCCTCAGCAGCTATTGTATTGTTTCACCCTTTGATCATGAAAGTACCTCATGCGGTTTCAGTAATTTTGCTACAAGACAAAATTTCCTTTTTGTCCCCAGCTAGACACCTGGCTTGCATAACTACACTCTTGAGTCAGCCTCACCTCACTATTGAAAGGTGTATTACCTTAAACCCAGCAACCCCCCTGCCTGACTCCACTGATGGTGACCCCCATGAATATCTGGAAACCATTCATCAGAATAGTCTTCCAAGGGCTGATCTGAAAGATAGCCCGCTCCCCACAGTGGACTTAGAATTATTTGTAGATGGATCTGCTAGTAAGAACGACCTGGGACAAAATCAAGTGGGTTATGCAGTAGTGACCCAGGACCAGACATTAACTAGTGGTTCGTTGCCTAGTCATTATTCAGCACAAGCAGCAGAACTTGTGGCGCTTATTGAAGCCTGCAAGGTAGGAGAAAATAAAAGAGTGAACATTTACACTGACAGTCAATATGCCTTTTCAACAGTACATGTGTAGTACATGTGTTTGCACAACAATGGAAGAATAGGGGAATGGTGACCTCTACAGGGAAATTGTTAGAAGCAATACAGAAACCCACACAGATAGCTATCTGCAAATGTGCGGCACATACAAGATGCCAGGACACTGTTTCACAAGGGAATTCTAAGGCAGATCAGGCAGCTAAGCAATCCACCGCCAAAGCACCAATTAACCCACTTTACGCTCTGGAGACAGACAGTATAACCCATATTGACCATGGCCTTCTGAAAACAATGCAAGAACAAGCCCCTAACGCTGAGCAACAGAAATGGGGGAAGAAAGGAGGTACACAAGAGAAGGGTCTATGGGTAGGCCAAAATGGCAAACCTATTTTACCTACCAGCTTATACAGGTATGCAGCATTATTGAGCCATGGAGTGAATCATGTCTCAACAGGAGGGATGATAGCCATAGTAGAGAAAACATTTACAGTGTATGGATTTTCAAATTACTCAAAAAAATGTTGTTCTCTATGCACCATTTGTCCCAAGATGCACCCCTCTCGGTCGCTTTCCAGACCCTCCACATCCTTTTCATTCCATCTGCATGGATTTTATTGAACTAACTAAGGTGGAAAACAAGCATTTTTGTTTAGTAATCATAGACATGTATTCCAAATGGGTTGAAGCCTTCCCACTTGCACACCCAGATGCAAGGTCTGTAGCAAAGTGTTTGCTAAGGGAAATTATCCCCAGGTTTGGTATACCTACTGTTATATACAGTGACAATGGTACTCACTTTGTAAACCAGGTAATATCAGACATGGCAGTGGCACTTCAGATTAAAAAATCATTGTTCATACCAATACTCAGTTTGCAGGGCGTGTGGAGAGACATAATGTTATACTAAAGAGCAAACTGGCAAAAGCTTTGCAGGAAACTGGAAAGAATTGGTTATTTTGTCTCCCTCAATAATGCTGCATACCTGTATGCATACCTGTAATGCTACAGAATATGAGGATTGTGCCAACCAAGAAGGGTCTGAGTCCATTTGAAATACTTTTTGGTAGGCCCTACACTCTGCCGCAGTTAGGGCATTATGAATTGTCAGAAGGGGAAAGCACATTAGCTGAGTATATGAGGAAAATGTTATTGTCAAAGCCTATTCTTTCTGCTAATTCACCACCAGGTCCTGCGACAGGAAGTGAACAACCAGTGCTGGTAGAGCCCAGTGATTGGATCTGGATCAAAGTACATAAGAGAAAGGACTGGGCATCACCAAGGTGGGAAGGACCCTATCAGGCACCACACCCACGGCTGTCAAAATCGCTGAAAGAAATACAGTGCCTTGCGAAAGTATTCGGCCCCCTTGAACTTTGCGACCTTTTGCCACATTTAAGGCTTTAAACATAAAGATATAAAACTGTAATTTTTTGTGAAGAATCAACAACAAGTGGGACACAATCATGAAGTGGAACAAAATTTATTGGAAATTTGAAACTTTGTTAACAAATAAAAAACTGAAAAATTGGGCGTGCAAAATTATTCAGCCCCTTTACTTTCAGTGCAGCAAACTCTCTCCAGAAGTTCAGTGAGGATCTCTGAATGATCCAATGTTGACCTAAATGACTAATGATGATAAATAGAATCCACCTGTATGTAATCAAGTCTCCATATAAATGCACCTGCACTGTGATAGTCTCAGAGGTCCGTTTAAAGCGCAGAGAGCATCATGAAGAACAAGGAACTCACCAGGCAGGTCCGAGATACTGTTGTGGAGAAGTTTAAAGCCGGATTTGGATACAAAAAGATTTCCCAAGCTTTAAACATCCCAAGTAGCACTGTGCAAGCGATAATATTGAAATGGAAGGGGTATCAGACCACTGCAAATCTACGAAGACCTGGCCGTCCCTCTAAACTTTCAGCTCATACAAGGAGAAGACTGATCAGAGATGCAGCCAAGAGGCCCATGATCACACTGGATGAACTGCAGAGATCTACAGCTGAGGTGGGAGACTCTGTCCATAGGACAACAATCAGTTGTATACTGCACAAATCTGGCCTTTATGGAAGTGTGGCAAGAAGAAAGCCATTTCTTAAAAATATCCATAAACAGTGTCGTTTAAAGTTTGCCACAAGCCACCTGGGAGACATACCAAACATGTGGAAGAAGGTGCTCTGGTCAGATGAAACCAAAATCGAACATTTTGGCAACAATGCAAAATGTTTTGTTTGGCGTAAAAGCAACACAGCTCATCACCCTGAACACACCATCCCCACTGTCAAACAGGGTGGTGGCAGCATCATGGTTTGGGCCTGCTTTTCTTCAGCAGCGACAGGGAAGATGGTTAAAATTGATGGGGAGATGGATGGAGCCAAATACAGGACCATTCTGGAAGAAAACCTGATGGAGTCTGCAAAAGACCTGAGACTGGGATGGAGATTTGTCTTCCAACAAGACAATGATCCAAAACCTAAAGCAAAATCTACAATGGAATGGTTCACAAATAAACATATCCAGGTGTTAGAATGTCCAAGTCAAAGTCCAGA
This sequence comes from Pelophylax lessonae, assembly GCF_965119305.1. Classification (NCBI taxonomy): domain Eukaryota; kingdom Metazoa; phylum Chordata; class Amphibia; order Anura; family Ranidae; genus Pelophylax; species Pelophylax lessonae. The sequence continues at coordinate 420,659,768 of NC_138772.1, read as the reverse complement.
CCTGAATCCAATCGAGAATCTGTGGAAAGAACTGAAAACTGCTGTTCACAAACGCTCTCCATGCAACCTCACTGAGCTCGAGCTGTTTTGCAAGGAGGAATGGGCAAAAATTTCAGTCTCTCGATGTGCAAAACTGATAGAGACATACCCCAAGCGACTTACAGCTGTAATCGCAGCAAAAGGTGGCGCTACAAAGTATTAACTTAAGGGGGCTGAATAATTTTGCACGCCCAATTTTTCAGTTTATTTGATAAAAAAGTTTGAAATATCCAATAAATTTCGTTCCACTTCATGATTGTGTCCCACTTGTTGTTGATTCTTCACAAAAAATTACAGTTTTATATCTTTATGTTTGAAGCCTGAAATGTGGCAATAGGTCGAAAAGTTCAAGGGTGCCAAATACTTTCGCAAGGCACTGTACCTGGATACACATCACGCAGTGTAAGAAGGCCTTAGGCCTAACAGTGAGCGAAAGTACAGACCCTGATATTTCCAAGGACAGCAAAGAGTCTCCAAAATCATTAGAGTAGAAAACAAATCTATGTTAGTGAGTGTTGTGAATGGGGGCACATCTCTTCTTCTAAATAAAGGGATTCACATCCTGGAAGGGGAGACCACCTCCCACTTACAAGAGGTGAAAGTAACACTGTGAACTCAACACATGGGAATAGGTAGAGAGGAGGTGACCATGATTTCTCTGCTGTCCATGGGGTACCACAAAACCCCTCAAGGAAAGTTCCTAATCATTGGTTGTACTTTGTTGGCTGTGGGTTTTGGTACCTATTGGCTTTGGGAGACGTTGACATCGGAAGAAAGTGTGCTAGATCTCTCTAAGAGGAGGATGAGGAGGATGTCAGCAGGGGAAATTAAGGGGGTGGGGTGGGGTGTACAAGAAACACCAGTGTTAACTACGGAGGTTTCTAACCAGACCATATCATTTACCTTAACAAGGAGCCAGGTTTTTGACCCAGAGAAAGTTACTTATGACCTTGGGGCTTATAATATATATATGTGTGTGGGAAGGATAAGACATGTGGTTACTGGGAGAATGTATGGTGGACAACAGACCCCCATAAATGGGAGACCAGTTCGGCTAGGATTCCTCCAGATGACATATCTACCTATCAAAGGATCTCTTTAGTGAAGGGAAGTCAAGAAAGCATTATCTTTACAATAAGAATCCCAGAGGTCAGGGACAGTGGGGTATATAGGCTGGGAATAACTAATTAAGGAAGGGATCCATGGGCTGAAGTCAAACTCTAGGTTAACCCTTCCCAAAGTGTCCCTGCCAATGCTACAGGTAGCTCACTCCCTAAGGTTGGAGATAGACAGGACAGTGAGGTAGTTGGGGTAGTGATACATCCGGAGGATAGATTAAGCATAGAGACTGGCTACTTTGACAAGAATGAATGGTTGGAATGGATGAAGTTTACTGCCAATTCTACTAATGCCTCTGACTGTGTAGTGTGCGCAAGTGGAAGACCAAGGCTAGCGACTGTTCCAATTCCCTTGACTTTTAATATGACATGTATCTTATTGATTATGCAGGGAAAAGCAGACAATGAGATCTGCAAAACAGAAATTGATAAATTTCCTGTGACTAAAATGAAAATAAGCCAGTAGGTGTGACAGTCTATAAGGGGAATTATACTTGTTTTAATAATACTCTTAGACCGGCTTCACAAGAATTTAGGTATTGTAAACTATATATCAGGTCAGGAATGATGGAAGCTTCCCAGACTCACTGTTTACCAATCAAATGCAAGCTTTAGCAGACACCTGGAGATAATAAACTAAGTCCTTTATTAAGCTCAAACTGGGATGGGACATGCACGCTAGTGAAAGTAGTTCAACCCTTTTTTAATCTTACCCGCCTGACTAGGAGGTGTTCCTATATGGGATGAGGCCCTAAGCAGGAAATTAAATGAGCTAACCAAAAGAGACATCACAGAGGGAAGTTTTGATAGATTAGTATACATAGATGCTAGAGGAGTCCCAGATGAATTTAAAGCAAGAAACCAAATAGATGCAGGTTTTGAACCAATTTTTCTGTTTATATCTGTAAATAAGAACACTGAGTGGATAAACTATATATATTACAATCAGCAGCGCTTTGTCAACTACACACGGGATGCAGTCAAGAGCCTTGCCGAGCAGCTTGATGCCACCTCACTGACAGCATGGCAGAACAGAATCTCCTTGGACATGCTCCTGGCCGAGAGCGGAGGGGTCTGTGTAATTTTCGGTACCGGGTGCTGTACGTTTTTAATAATACTGCCCCAGATGGCAGCGTCTCCCGAGCATTGAAGGGCTTGGAGATGCTGTCTCAAGATTTGGCGGAAAATAGCGGGATCGAGGACCCCTTCACCGGATGGATGGAGCGCTGGTTTGGCAAATGGGGCGAGTATTTGACCACCTTAGCCACTGAGGTTGCAGTGGTGCTGTCAGTATTATTATGTGCAGGCTGCTGTCTGGTAGGTTAGAGCTGCAAGCGATGTAATGTATACAGTTCTGTCCATGCAGGACCCTGACTTACATGATAGATCAAGTTCAGCCTCATTGCCTGTATGAGCGAGTGAAGCTGTTTTTATGAAGGCCCCCACAAAAACAGACAGACTTCTGGAGTGGGAGCTCGAGTAAGAATCTACATTTGTAGGTTCAACAGGAGGGAGATGTTGGAAGAATGGGCTGAGTCAGGAATCTTTCACTAAATGTAGCCATAGTAAAATATATGTGAACCTAGAAATGTAGATAGAAGTAATACTTTATATAAATCATAGTAGTTAGAGTGATGCTTTATGATGAACCCATTTCTAGTGAATGTTCTTGTTACAGGCTTCTATCCCCTTCGACTGCATGAAAGGGGAGTTTGTGTTTTCTTACTTCTGCATAAGGAAGACCTTGAAAGATAACAGAAACGGGATGCTACATTCCAAGAACCAGTTCGAACCAGTGAGATTGCCATCAGACTAAGAGTTGGGCCAGCTATGGATGAAGACGGCTGGTTAACCATTAATTTACCAGAAGAAGAAGTGGACATTGATTACAGTCATACATTGATTGGATGAAATATATTATTACACCTCGGACCAGCCCAGAACACACCTATGCTTCATACATATTCATTACTATAAAAAGTTCCATGTCTATTGTCTGATTTAGATTTGAGACATGAGGCAGATTTGCCCTGTCTGGACTCCAGCCCCTGTATTCCAACCCCCTCTGCACATATGCTCAAAGATGGAATGTATTCTATAGAATTTCAGATAACAAACGGCACTCGTCAGGGGTGCCCTTTATCCCCCCTCATTTTCAGCATGCTCATGGAGCCCTTGGCCAAAAAAATACAAACCCATCCTGACATTAAAATAATTAACTCCCATGGAACCAGCATACTATCACACTATTTGCAGATGACATTATACTATCACTATCGGATCCACTTCACTCCTTACTGGCAGTTCATGAGGTTGTAGAAAACTTCAACAGTGTTTCGTACTATAAAATCAACACCACTAAGTCTAATATAATGGGCATAGCAGTAGGCAAGACCATACAAATGACTCTACAGCAGGAATTTCCCTATCCGTGGACTACAAACTCACTACAGTACTTAGGCATTAAATTACCACCCTCTACCTCAGGCATTTATGCAGCCAATTTTCCCCCTCTCATACATATGATACAACAAGAGATGTCTTGTCTACAAAAATATTATTTGTCTTGGTCAGACAGACTAGCCACATATAACATGTTGCTGCTACCTAAAGTATTATATAATTTTTGCTCACTATCCATTCATATCCCAGCTTCCTTTTTTTGCTAGCTTTCAAGCTCAACTAAACAAATTTATTTGGACTGGGAAAAAACTAAGATGCTCAACTCAAATACTAATAAAACACAAATCAGTGAGTGGAATGGGCCTATCTAGTCTGAAAGATTACTATGCCACTTTACCGGACCAACTAAAATATTGGTTTCATATTTAAAACACTGAAGTAGTTTGGAACATGAGTTGGCCCATACATATAACCTTAGCATACCATTACTGATCAGTGATTTAGCAGGATTAAAGGATTTAAGGGACCACCCCTCTATCTTGGCAGGGATACTTGCTTAGAAATATCTAAACTCACATCATGAGCTACCATCCAAATGCAAAATAATTCTTCTTGAGTCTTTGGAATATTTAGCTCCAAATATTTCATTTAAAAACTTAACAGCAAGGGGCATTAATACCCTTCATGATCTTCTCAAGGAAGGACACTTATTACAATTCAAATGTCTGAAAATATTCGCTACCAAATAGGGAACAATTTACATACAACAGCTTGTCATCTATTCTACAATACCGCCAATTTGCTCCAGTCCAAATTTCTGAAGCAGTATGGAAACACTGGACATCTTAAGATCTTTCATTGAAGGGCATATCTACATTCTATGGCCTGCTACAAGACAAAACTTAAGTTTGTTAAAAATTCCCATTTGTGCAGATGGAAAACAGAGCTGAATAAAGCCTTTACCGATACCCAATGGCTGAAAGCGATTAAATGCAACTACCAATATTCTAAATGTGCAAACTACTGGGAGATGGCCCAAAAAATCAATTTAATTTGGTATTATACACCATACATATTCACTAAATTTCAACCAAATAACACCAACGAATATTGGAGGGGCTGCAGCCAGGTGGGCACGCTGATACACATGGTCTGGTCATGCCGCCACCAACATAGTTTCTGGGCAGCAATTTTCAAACTAACTTCCCAAATTTCAGGGTTTTTGATAAGGCCTAATGTTGAACAAGCCATCCTTAATGTCAATTTGTCTGCAATCCCTACCCCTTTAAGACTGATAACCATAAATATCTGGTTTGCTGCTAGAACTGCCATACTGCGGAACTGGAAATCTTATGTAACACCCATTGTAAGAGAAGTTATACGTGAAGTGAATGAAATCTATAAATACGAACAAGTGCTAGCATACAAAGAGGGTAAAATCTCTCAATTTGAAAATCAATGGAGTCCCTCGCGCTCTGTATGCATAACCTGAGCACCTAGCTGGTATGAGAACGTGTAGTTTTACTTTTTTATTTTTCGTTTTGTCTATCAGTTTATTTTTGTTATAGTTTTCAAGACAATTTTTAAACTATGCTGCGGTCCACTCATCTGACTTTAGTGAGAATGCTCCAGATGAGGAGATGAGCAGCTATGGTTTATGAGGTATTCCTTAAGAGCCTCAAATATGTTCAAAGGATAATGTAACTATTAGTCTAAAATAGTTGTATTGTTTTAAAAATAAATAAATAAATAAATAAGTAAAAATCCTTTTCACATGGCATGGCCATACCAAGTTAACCTTTTGATGCATGTATAGCTCTTGTATACTAATGGCTAATATATATATGATACTGTATATATGAAACCACGTGTCTGATCTGTAACAACAAATATTTGTATTCCTTTTGATTTATCTGATTAGGAATGTTTCTACTATTTGTATTGTTGAAAACTTAAGAAAAAACATTTGAAAAAAAATTAATAAATAAGGAAGGCATATTTGACTTGTTGGTCAAGGTTCACACCCCAAAGATTAGACAGTTGTGTGTCACTTTGTTGTAGAATTAAAAAATGTGTCTTCCTTGTGGTTTAAAAAATAATATTTTTTGTAAGAAAATAATTTCCTGCATCTACTGCTGCTGATCTTCTGCTGGTGTTAACTTAATAAAAAATACCAGAGCTTTATTTCCAAAGACACTTGTTTTAACCAAAATATTTTACCATCCATTCAAAAAAAAAAACCTCTTAAAACTCAAAAAAATACATTTTCATTAAAACCTGGTGTAAAATATATTTGGACAGATTTAATTCATAACTTGCCACAACAACTTTCTATTTACTCAAAACAAGAAAATATAAATTCATCTTAAGAGGATCCTTCTAATTTTTTTTTACTTATTTTGTCTACATCTGGATGACTACAGGATTCAGAATTCAGCTAAAAAAAAAAAAAAAATTGCAGCTCTGAAAAACAGGATTGTATGGATCCCTAAATGTTTTCTTATGTCCACCTAAGGTTTATAAAGGGTAAACCTGGATTGCCAATTCACTGCATGCAACCAGGGGTAAAATAGATGCAAAAAAAAAAATAGATGTTTTTTAAATTTAATTTACCTCGAATCTCAATGACTGTAAGTAAGTAATCCCTTTTATACATTTCCCAGTTTTTCATGTTTTTTCAGGTCATATCTTCTTCACTATTATTTTCTATTTACAAACACTAGCATGAAAACTATATAAAACTTGCAGTATATACACTCTGGTGTCCTGAAACAATTTCACTCAACGTATCCCAAAAATGTGGGGTGTATTGGGCAAGTATATACAGTATCTCACAAAAGTGAGTACACTCCTCACATTTTTGTAAATATTTTATTATATCTTTTCATGTGACAACACTAAAGAAATTACACTTTGCTACAATGTAAAGTAGTGAGTGTACAGCTTGTATAACAGTGTAAATTTGCTGTCCCCTCAAAATCACTAAACACACAGCCATTATTGTCTAAACTGCTAGCAACAAAAGTGAGTACACCCCTTAGTGAAAATGTCCAAATTGGGCCCAATTAGCCATTTTCCCTCCCCGGTGTCATGTGACTGGTTAGTGTCACAAGGTCTTAGGTGTGAATGGGGAGCAGGTGTGTTAAATGTGGTGTTATCGCTCTCACTCTCTCATACTGGTCACTGGAAGTTCAACATGGCACCTCATGGCAAAGAACTCTCTGAGGATCTGAAAAAAAGAATTGTTGCTCTCTCTACATAAAGATGGCCTAGGCTATAAGAAGATTGCCAAGACCCTGAAACTAAAATGCAGCAGCATGGTGGCCAAGACCATACAGCGGTTTAACAGGACAGGTTTCACTCAGAACAGGCCTCACCATGGTCGACTAAAGAAGTTGAGTGCACATGCTCAGTTTCATATCTAGAGGTTGTCTTTGGAAACTATACGTATGAGTGCTGCCAGCATTGCTGCAGAGGTTGAAGGGGTCAGCCTGTCAGTGCTCAGACCATATTCCGCACACTGCATCAAAATGGTCTTCATGGCTGGCGCCCCAGAAGGAAGCCTCTTCTTAAGATGATGCACAAGAAAGCCCACAAACAGTTTGCTTAAGACAAGCAGACTAAGGCTATGGATTACTTAAACCATGTCCTGTGGCCTGATGAGCCAAATATTTGGTTCAGATGGTGTTAGGCGTGTCTGGTGGCAACCAGGTGAGAAGTACAAAGACAAGTGTGTCTTGCCTACAGTCAAGCGTGGTGGTGGGAGTATCATGGTCTGGGGCTGCATAAGTGCTCCTGGCACTCTGCAGTTACATTTCATTGAGAGAACCATGAATGCCAACATGTACTGTGACATACTGAAGCAGAGCATGATCCCCTCCCTTCAGAGACTGGGCTGCAGGGCAGTATTCCAACATGAAAATGACCCCAAACACACCTCCAGGATGACCACTGCCTTGCTAATGAAGCTGAGGGTAAAGGTGATGGACTGGCCAAGCATGTCTCTAGACCTAAACACTATTGAGCATCTGTGGGGCATCCTCAAATAGAAGGTGAAGGAGCGCAAGGTCTCTAACATCCACAATCTCCATGATGTCGTCATGGAGGAGTGGAAGAGGATTCCAGTGGCAACCCATGAAGCTCTGGTGAACTCCATGCCCAAGAGATTTTATGAGTGAGTTTATGAGTTTAAGAGTAGTGATGTCACGAACATAAAATTTAATGTTCGTGAACGGCGATCGTGAACTTCCGCAAATGTTCACGAACCGGCGAACATTGCGAACCGCCATAGACTTCAATAGGCAGGCGAATTTTAAAACCCACAGGGACTCTTTCTGGCCACAATAGTGATGGAAAAGTTGTTTCAAGGGGACTAACGCCTGGACTGTGGCATGCCGGAGGGGGATCCATGGCAAAACTCCCATGGAAAATTACGTAGTTGACGCAGAGTCGGGTTTTAATCCATAAAGGGCATAAATCACCTAACATTCCTAAATTGTTTGGAATAACATGCTTTAAAACATCCAGTATGTGTATACGATCAGGTATGATGTTGTATCGATCAGGTAGTGTAAGGGTTACGCCCGCTTCACAGTGACAGACCAAACTCTGACAGACCAAACTCCCCGTTTAACGCACCGCAAACATCCGCAAACAGACCAGAACCGACCAAAATGGGACAGGAACTGGGCTTTAAGGGTTAGGGTTAGGTTTAGTGTTAGGGGATAGGGTTAGGGTTATGGTGAGATACTTAGGGTTAGAGTTAGTAACCCTACCCCTACGCCTCTAACCTTAACCTTCTAACCCTAAGCACTAAAAATAACCCTAACCCTAGCCCTAGACACCAAATCACACAAAAAAATCATTTTTGATAGAGAGCAAATTATTGGAAAAAAAAAAAAAAAAAAATTTCTTTGGATTTAGTGTCTGGGGGGGTCTAAAAAGTGTACCTGTGAAGTTTCAGCTCTGTAGCATGTCCGAAACCAGAAAAAAATTACGAATTAGGGTTAAGGCTAGGGTTAGGGTTAGGGCTAGGGTTAGGGGGTTAAGTTTAAGGTTAGAGGGTTAGGGTTAGGGTTAGGTTTAGGGTTAGGGTTATTTTTATGGCTTGGCTTAGAGGGTTAGGGTTAAGGTTAGAGGGTTAGGGTTATGGTTAGAGGGTTAGGGTTAGGTTTAGTGTTAGGGGATAGGGTTAGGGTTACGGAGAGATACTTAGGGTTAGAGTTAGTAACCCTACCCCTACCCCTCTAACCCTACGCACTAAAAAATAACCCTAACCTTAGCCCTGACCCTAACCCTAACCCTAGCCCTAACCCTAATTCTAATTTTTTTTCTGGTTCTGGACATGCTACAGAGTTGAAACTTCACAGGTACACTTTTTAGACCCCCCAGACACCAAATCACACAAAAAAGTTCTTAAAAATTGTCATTTTTGATAGAGAGCCAATTATTGGAAAAATTAAAAAAAAATAAAAATAAAAAAAATAAAAAATGTCTTTGAATTTAGTGTCTGTGGGGTCTAAAAAGTGTACCTGTGAAGTTTCAGCTCTGTAGCATGTCCGGAACCAGAAAAAAAATATGAATTAGGGTTAGGGCTAGGGTTAGGGTTAGGGCTAGGGTTAGGGGGTTAAGTTTAAGGTTAGAGGGTTAGGGTTAGGATTAGGGTTAGGGCTAGGGTTAGGGTTAGGGTTATTTTTATGGCTAGGCTTAGAGGGTTAGGGTTAAGGTTAGAGGGTTAGGGTTATGGTTAGAGGGTTAGGGTTAGGTTTAGTGTTAGGGGATAGGGTTAGGGTTACGGTGAGATACTTAGGGTTAGAGTTAGTAACCCTACCCCTCTAACCCTAACCCTCTAACCCTAAGCACTAAAAATAACCCTAACCTTAGCCCTGACCCTAACCCTAGCCCTAACCCTAGCCCTAGCCCTAACCCTAATTCTAATTTTTTTCTGGTTCTGGACATGCTACAGATCTGAAACTTCACAGGTACACTTTTTAGACCCCCCAGACAATAAATCCAAAGACATTTTTTTTTTTTTAATTTTTTTTTCTTAATTTTTCCAATGATTGGCTATCAAAAATGAAAATTTTTAAAAACTTTTTTTGTGTGATTTAGTGTCTGGGGGTCTAAAATGTGTGCCTGTGAAGTTTCAGCTCTGTAGCATGTCCAGAACCAGAAAAAAAGATCATTTTTCTGTAGAGCAGGGATGGTTGGAACCCTCCTTTTATAACTATATGATCTTTTTTTTCTGGTTCTGGACATGCTACAGAGCTGAAACTTCACAGGTACACTTTTTAGACCCCCCAGACACTAAATCCAAAGAAATTTTTTTTTTTTTTAATTTTTTAAATAGTATGGAAATAGTAGCATAATGGATATAACTTACACCATCTTTCTGGCAGAAAGCTGTACAAATGCCTGACTGGCAAATGGAAAACTTTAAAAAAAAAAAAAAAAAGTGGCTATTTTATTATTCAAAACTGTGGGCAGAGTTACAGACAGATTATGAACGTTACAGCGAGTCCGTCCATTGCCGGGACCGGGAGAGCGGGGAATACAGGAGGCCGGGGAGATCGAGAGCCTGTGCGGGATCAGGGACACCGGGAGAATCTGGGACACCGGGAGAATCTGATTGGTGCTTCCCATGCATCTGGGAGAGAGACTAAAGAGTCCAGCTGAAAGAATGCCGCGTAGTATCTTTTTGCAGCGCACTGAATATCCAAAATATTATCAAATCTAGCAAGCAGACCCAAGGATCCCAGGAAAACAGACAAGGCATCCCATGTAGGCGGAATTTCTTGCTCAGATATATGATTCTTCTGGTAAGAGGCTGACCTGTCCTCTCCTGATTGGAGAGTAGTATTTTGGGACTTTTTCTCAATTTCCCTGGGCTACACAATACCATTGGATCTGATAATGCACACGCCCTTGTATTATCCCATCTGGTAAGGGGCTTATTCATTCACGGTGGAGGTCTTCGCTGCACCTATCTATTGTGTTGAGTTTTGCACCTTGGAGATACATCACATGCATGTTGGATTCATATGGACTTTCATATTTTGCTTATGGACTTAATTTCTGGATTCACTATTGTATTAATTTGTATCACTGTTCACCTTTTGTTCACCCATTGTTGAGCACATGTCATTCATCTTTTGGTTTTTGATTTAAATTGAGGTGGAGGAGTCGTCCCCCAATTTATATTTCACTCATTTTTTATCATCAATTTTTATTATTGATATATTACTATATCATTATATATTAGATACCTATCAACAGATTAGCGCACCTGATACACACCATTTGTCTATTTTATTATTAGCTCCTTCCCAGGCCTGACCGTATTATGCTTCATACACAGTATGTGGAGCCAATTGAGTGTCAGACAATCTCCAGTAGTTTACAACTGTTGATGAGATCTGCCAGCACAGTACAGACAGGGTAAATTATGGTAAGCACAGCTGCACATCTGCCTCATAAAATAAAGGAACTACAAAAATATGATATTCCAATTTGGCTGTAAAAGTAGAAATATACTTTGATGCAGACACTCACTTCCAAAATGGGAGTTTGTTCCCCTCCAACCAAACCCACCTCCACAATCAGAAACAATGTTTTTTCAGTGTTTGTTTACATGTATTTTTTGTTTTCTGTGGGCCCAGTGTGCATCATCAGGGACTGGCTGCCTGAACCAAGAAAAGGCAGACAACTCCCATTAGTGAGGAAGACCAAGATGGTGGCACAGGACCTGGGCTATGTCTCTTAAACATCAGATCACAGTGGGACAATGCTGGATTTGCTGAGTGGGTGGGTGTATGTGTTTTGAAGAGAGCCATACAAGACAGGTAAGAAGGAAAAAAACACAGGGGGGAATTAGGTTCCTCTTTAAGTTAACAAAAAAAAAATACATTTCAACGTTATAATGATTGCTAAACTTTATGACTATGGTTTAAATGTGGATTACTATAGCATAAATTCCAAGGAGCCAGGTTATAAGGGTAGGAAAGGAAAGAGGTGGATGAGAGGTTCTTAGAGACCTGTGGAAACTGGACTCTGAAAATGGTGGCCTAGGTGTTAGATATAGAAAATTGTCAAAGGGAGTAGCAAAGAATCATTAAAATGTGGTTGCAAAAAGGGGATTACCCAAGGCTGCCATATGCATTTGTACTTCCTGATCCTGTCATAGTAAAGCACTTCAATTTTAGCATAAATCATGGCCTGGGTGACTCTGTTTTAGTTTGATCTCCTTTAGAATACTGGGCTCAATTCACTAAATGATATTGGATGCAATATTTCGGTCATGTGACACATTTTTTCAAAATATAGCATGTGACTTTAAAAATTTTAGTTGGCTATGCCTTAAAAGTGAAGTATGGGGTTTCCTTTTTTTCTCCATTTATACTTACCAAGGTGGATGCAGAATCCGTCTGATGCTGCATCTGTCCCCCGATGCCTCTACATTTTAAGCCCCGGAAGATTTTACCCCCTTCCTGACCAGGGCCTATTTTGCGATTCGGCACTGCGTGACTTTAATGGACAATTGCGCGGTCATGCGACGCTGTACCTGAACGAATTTGGTGTCCTTTTTTTCCCACAAACAGAGCTTTCTTTTGGTGGTATTTGATCACCTGTGCGATTTTTTGATCATGCGCTATAAACAAAAAAAGAGCGTCAATTTTGCAAAAATAACAATATTTTTCACATTTTTTTATATGAAATTCCCCCCAAAAAAATGTAAAATCAAAACTTTTTAACATTTTAGGCCAATTTTTTTTTTACCATATGTTTGGTAAAAAAAATCTCAAAAAGCGTATTTTGATTGGTTTGCGCAAAAGTTATTGGGTTTACTAACAAAGGGAAAGATTTTTGTCATTTTTGTTGTTTTTTTTTAACGCGTAATGGCGGCGATCTGCGATTTTTTTTGCGGGACTGCGACATTGGGGCGGACAGATCAGACCCTTGACTGACATTTTTGGGGTTACCATTGACATTACTACAGTAATCAGTGCTAAATATATACACTGTTACTGTAAAAATGACACTGAAGGAGTTAACTGTATTGGAGAGGGAGGGGTTGAGTGTGTCCTAGGGGCGTGTTTCTAACTGTGATTGGCTGTGGCTTGATGTGTAAGAACAATGATCAACGGTCCTACATAGTAGAACCGTTTGATCACCATTCTTACACAGGGAGAACTGACAGGCGGCTTTTTTTACACTAGCCGACTGCCTTTCTCCCGCTGTCACGGACGATCGCGAGTGCCCGGCGGACATCGGGTCCGCCGGGTACACGCGCGGGGGGGTCCATGACTGAGCGGGAGCGCGCATCCAGCGGCGCGCGCTCGCTCCCAAAACCCTTACAGGCTAGCGACGTAGCCCTATGTCGCTCTGCCTGTGAGGGGCTGACTGCCGACGTAAATAGTCGTGCGGCAATCGGCAAGTGGTTAAGAACCGAGAGATCGAACACCGCCAATCGCTAATTTCTGACAGTTCCTTAACCAGAGAGCTGCTGACAGACTGCTCTGAGCTGTGGAGGGGTGGGGAGGGGCTGGCTCAGTGGCTCACTGAGCCGGGTGTTGGTTTAGGCACCTAGCGGATCCCTAAACCAAAATAGTATTAAGGATAATGCAGTACCTGGACTGACATCTGTGGCGTCAGCAGAGAGAGTGGACTTCACTCCACTCTCTGCTGAAAATGGGGCACAGGAGTGCAGAATGAACTGTTTTAACTGTTTTTTCCTTTAGACTCTCCTCCTCTCGTCCCTCAGAAGTGCCCACTGGAAAATAAGTAATGTCCGCTGGATACTATGTCATGCAATAAAATATTGATCGATTTCATGAAATAAGGACCAAACATTTTTGAAGGAATAAGGCATGCCTTATTTAGGAAGCATTTTTTAATGGATGGCAACATTTTTTGGAAAAACTTTATGTGCTATTTTACTGCTAATCCTAAAGCGGTAAATACTGTTTCATAAATTGAGCCCAGTGTGTCTAGTTTTGGAGACCCCACTTACCAAAAGATATTGATAAAATAGAATCACTCCAGAGACAAGCAACAAAAATGGGGAAAGACCTGAGGGATAAAACAAATCAGGACAGACTGCCTTACATTCGTGAAGACAGAAGTAAAAGAGGAACATGAGAAAATCTCTAAATACATTAAGGGTATCAATTGGGTTCAAAGGGGCATTGTTTTCAATATGAAGGCAAGATCAACAACACGGAGACATGTTAAACTAGCAGGAGGAAAGCTCAAAAGTAGCTGTAGAAAGTATTTTTTACCGAAAGAGTGGCTGATGCTTGAATCAGGCTTCCAGCAGAGATGGTGAAACCATCAACAGTAAGTCAATTTAAACAAAGGAGTTTTAAAGGCAGAAGGTTTTTTTTTTATCTTAACCACTTAAGCCCCGGAGGATTTGGCTGCTCAATGACCAGGCCCTATTTTGCGATTCGGCACTGCGTGAATTTAATGGACAATTGCGCAGTCATGCGACGCTGTACCTAAATAAAATTGACGTCCTTTTTTCCCACAAACAGAGCTTTCTTTTGGTGGTATTTGATCACCTGTGCGATTTTTATTTTTTGCACTATAAACAAAAAAACAGCGACAATTTTGAAAAAATAAAAATATTTTTCAAATTTTTTTATATGAAATTCTTAAAAGAAAAATGTAAAAATCAAAATTTTTTAACATTTTAGGCCAATTTGTTTTCTGCTACATATTTTTGGTAATAAAAATTGCAATAAGTGCATTTTTATTGGTTTTCGCAAAAAGTTATTGCGTTTACTAACTATGGGAAAGATTTATGTCATTTTTATTGGTTTTTTTAAACTAGTAATGACGGCGATCTGTGATTTTCATTTTTGCGGGACTGCGACATTGCGGCGGACAGATCGGACCCCTGACTGACATTTTTGACATTTTTGGGGGGTACCAAATGACACTGGCAGGGAAGGGGTTAACTTTATTGGTGATCAAGGGGTTAAGTGTGTCCCTAGGGGCGTGATTCTAACTGTTAGGGGGCGTGGCTAGTGACGTAACCACAGAGACATGTGATCCTATATAGCAGGATCGAATAGCCTCTGTGCCTACTTTAGTGAGAATGACAGACGGCTGTGTTTACATCCCTCAACTGCGGGAGATCGCGAGTGGTCGGCGGCCATCGGAGCCGCCAGTCACACGCGCTGGCTCAGCAGGGAACGAGCGGGGCCGGGAGTCCGCCACCGGCGGCGCACGCTTGCCCCCTACAGGCTGGTAGGCGAGCGACATAGGTCTACATCGCTCTGCCTGTAGGGGGCTGACTGCCGCAGTAAATAGTCATGCAGCGGTAGGCAAGTGGTTAATGCATTCTATGTATTAAGATAAAAAGCCTTCTGTGTGCAGCAACCTCCCCAGCAACCCCTAATACCTACTTGAGCCCCATCTCTGTCCAGCAATGTCCACAAGTCCCTTGGCCATCAGGACTCACCCTCCTGATTGGCTAAGACACAGCTGCGGTGTTATTGGCTCCTGCAGCTGTCAATCAAAGTCAGTTAGACAATCAGGAGAGAGAGAGGGGCAGGGCCGAACCACGGCTCCATGTCTGAATGGGCACACGGAGCTGCAGCTCGGCTCAGGTGCCCCCATAGCAAGCTGCTTGCTGTGGGGGCAATCGACACGAGGGAGGGGCAAGGAGCAACGAAGAGGGACCCAAGAAGACGAGGATCCAGACTACCCTGTGCAAAACAAACTGCACAGAGGAGGGAAGTATAACATGTTTATTATTTATAAAAACAGAGAAAAAACAAGACTTTTCAATCACTCTAACGCCCCTTTCACACATTCTGGTCCGTCAGCGGACTCTGCTTATCTCAGCGGGGGATCGATCTGCCGATCCCCGCTGAGCAGGCCGATGGCAGCTGTGTATCCGCTCTGTGTGCGGAGACACAGCTGTCAGGTCCCGCTGTTCTCTATGGGGGAATCGGATGGGAACGGACCGTCTGTCCGTTCTCATCGGATCCCATCCAATCTGCTGGATGGATGGAAAATAGGGTTTCTCTCTTCCTAGATACCGTTTATGCTGATTGCTTTGCGCTTTGGAAGCGCCACCTTTGTGAGTACCATTCCTTTTACTCAATAAAGCGGTTTACTGAAACCATACAGAGAGCACTAGATCTCTTCCTTTGTTCCTCTTTTATGTCTATCGGTGAGAATCCCTCTAGGGGTGATAGGCTATACATAGCCTTTACTATCTGAAGGTCCCTGTGTATATACAATGCTGTGATTGACCCAGCAGTGGGTCTATAGTTGAGGTGAGAGACCAATTCACCTGGTGGTGGGATTGCACTAATCACGAAAGCACTAATTAAGTTTTGCACAAGATTCTTTTGGACAAGTGGATTCACCGTTTATTTGATTGATTGTATGGACATTGGAACATGTATGGACACTGATTTTGAGTTTTATTACACTATGTGTGCACATGACTGGCGCAACACTACTTTTTGATTTATTTAGCTTACATTGTGTGGTTTAGACACTTTTAGTGTGTGCAGCCGGTCTTTATATTATTTGTTTATTGCACCATTCACTATTGATATTTTTTTGCGCTGATAGTTTTTGTTATATATTTATGCCATTAAGGCTAGTGACCAAGAAGCAGGACGGAAAATACAGCCTTTGAAAAGTAGATATGGACGGTTTGAGATGGTCTACGATGTATCTGATAGAAGCCATACCAGATCGGTGTACCACATCCACCTGGGCCAATCCATAGTAAATGTGG
Organism: Pelophylax lessonae; assembly: GCF_965119305.1. Lineage (NCBI taxonomy): Eukaryota > Metazoa > Chordata > Amphibia > Anura > Ranidae > Pelophylax > Pelophylax lessonae. Next base: position 420,643,448 of record NC_138772.1, on the reverse strand, counting down.
ATCACCAGAACAACCTCCATCTCGATGATGCAGAGCAGAAAATAAAGACGTTTCAGTCGAGAAAAGGAACTGATCAGAGTGTACTGATCCCATTGGGTCACCAGATCATACACTGCTTTTACCAGTGGATCCCTGCTCCTAGATACAAACCTGTTTAAGTTGGTGGTTTAACCTGGTTGTGTCCAAATCCAGTGCCCCCCACCTGTGACACAGGTGCTAGAACACATCTGGGTATAGAGACCACTCTCCCAGGTCCAGACACTGCCAGCTGAGGAAATCTTCCTGCCAATTGTCTGCATCCGAAGTGTGCACAGCTAACAAGGCAGAAATGTACATTTCTGCTAAGGAGTGTATCTGCTCTACTCATCTTTCTGCCCCAGGACTCCAGTTTCTCACTGATGGTTGATATATGCCATCCCTGTGACATTGTCTGACAGAATCCAAATTGAATGGTCCTCCAACAGCTTGGTCCAACACTGAAAGGACCGCCATACTGCCCGAAGCAGCAAGAAGTTTATCGGGAAATGAGAGTGAATTTCTAAATCCAAGACCAGCTTCCTGAGGCATCAAGCCAGGGATAGCTATTTTTCTTGGTGGTAATGAATTAGCTAGGACTGATTAGTACACTGATAAGAGAACATTGCATTACAGAGGACTAGAGTGAACTGAGCAAAAGCAACTACCTTGAAGAAGGCTACCCCTAGTACTAAGAACATCATACAAACGCGGAGAGTCAGGTGGCTTTGGGACTAATAAGCCTGATCATGAAGCAAGAAAATCTGAAGCTACTCCTGAGGAAGGAACATCTTAGCTAAGATGTGTCCATGACCAGACCCAGATATTCCAAATGATAAGACAGTTCAAGCAATGTTTTTAGGCTCCACTCAAACTTCTGTTTGTGTCTACAATCAGAGATCCACTGCCTGAAAGAGTCCTTACTGGCTGTTTCCACAAAATGAAATCATCTAAGTATCTTATCATGGGGAGGCCACAGAAGTGCTACAGGGCCAACACTGGAGCCAGCAACTTAGTGAACACCCAAGGCAATAAAAATGGCAGGGCCCTACAGAAAATCTCATAAAATCTTGGTGCACTGGAAAGATTGGTACATTTCAGGTTTTACAATCGATTGAAGAGAAAAAAATTGGCTAGAAAATCACAGGTTAGTCTTTATACAACAGGGCAGAAGAAAAGATGTCCCATCTTCCTGGAACACTAGCAACTTAATTATGCTGATAGTGGGAGGGATTGATCGCTGGGTTAGCCTACAGTTTGTCAGCGTTCAATCCTCCTGTAGGTGGCAAGGTAAAAGAACTCCTGTTCCCTCAATGGATAAGCAAGAAAGAGGTTTAAACCATATGAAAAAAAGCTGACCAGTGTAAACGCCCCTGGCATTGTAACATGGTTTGTCCCAACCCCTCTGATTGCAACTTTTGCTGGACATTTAATCTGCTAAAAGAAGTGTAAAAATAGAGGATCTAATGACAGGATCAAGAGGTAGAAAAGCTATTGAGGGGGGGTTGACTGTTGTAATTTGTTGTTGTTATTTACAGCCTGCAACATACAGTATTTGTAGTTTTTTGCATATATTATTTTGCATGTATTTTGCATATAATATTTTGCACATAGTTCCTCCTCTAACTATTTTTAAATCAGTTATTTAAAAAGGGATGCACTGGTACAAAATCTATTCAAGAACAGTCTTTCAAATAAACATTGCATTATTATGCTATTGTTAAAACAGGCAGGTGAAGGGTGAAAAAACAAATAAAAATGGCATAAAATAGGCACACAACGAGAAGGAGCTATTTGTGTTTAACAAAAAAATATACACTATACAGAGATATCGAATTATATCTTAAGAAAACTAAATCTTCAACATAAATTTGCTGCTCTGTTTCCACAGCAACAGATAAATACTGTAGAGACATGGATGTGTCAGTTGCCCATCCTAAGCATTCCTTAGTCAAGGCTTTCAATTACTCATTGACAAAACATTCACAAATAAATGTTTTAGTGTTGACAGGTACAGAGACTGCAGTGGCAATGGATTTACTGAAAATAAATACCAAAACGTAGACCTGAAGAAAATGTGTCATCAATATTTCAAGTGCAAATACAAACCAGGAGTAAACATAATACTATGAAGGAGGAGGGTGGGGAATCAATCTCTCTACACTAATGTTTTTTAGGACTTCAAAATAGAGACGTTTAAAGCATGTGTTTAAGCCCTGGTACCTCCATATTTGCTGCATGTTACCATGGAAGCGCTTGAAGGTTAGGTTAGGTGTAAGGGCAGCTAGGGTTCTGGGAAAGGATAAGCCTTAGAGAAAAAGCTGTAGAGAGAAAATATTAGTTGTCACCAGGTTTTGTTTTAAAATACTTGTCGCTGTAGCTTGCTTTGTATTACGTATTTAGAGCATCACTGTAAGGGGCATCTACCCCTCCCAAAAGCTGCTCAAAACTTATATGGCATTGTGCAGATCGTATGGCTACTTTACAGGTCTGAGCTTATTAAAGCAGACCTTCACGTCCTTTCTTAAGATCCTCTCTCTTGCCTCCTCTCCCTCCCTTGCAAAAACAGATTATTTTAAAGACAATACCTGTTTTTGTTTTCTCAATTTTTGCCCTTTGCCCTTGGGAGTCTCTGTGTCACATATGCCTCCTTGGATATCTACATCACACATTTTTCTAGGACGCAGTATGTGGGATCTTGCATGTTAGGGATATTAAGTGCTTGGGAATGGGATATAAAATGTAATTTTGGATAGGTAGGGTGGTTTTTCTCTTGTGACATGAAAGGTGAGATTAAAGTGTAAGTATAGTTATAAACTCCCCTTCATCTATCCTCCCTGTGCCATCCTCATCAGAGCTAGCATTAAAATCATACCTCAAATGCAGACATACTACCCCCCTGCTCAAGTTCAGAATGCCTAGTACCAGTGTACTTAAGAGAGGGTGCAGTGTGTCGTGAGATACAGCTATAGGGAATAAGCTGTCCCAGGCTGGCACATTGGTAGGTGCTACTTACAATTTTCTTTGATTCAGTTACCATGTGAACGGGCTTAATGTATATTAAAAATAATGAACTGCTTCGGCCAGGTTTGTGTTTGTGAATGTCACTGCAGTAAATTACGCATGTCTGGCATTTTTAACTAGATTAGGCACCCCTTTACTTGGGGCAATAAAACCACATTTTACTAGTGGTTGAGCCAGCAAGACAGGACAAAAAGAGTGAAAATGAATTAATAAGTATAGTTAAATATACTGCATATGACAATTTAAACAAATGGCAGATATTTTATGTGCTTGAGCTTTAAACTTTCCTTTTCAATTAAGTCCCCAATTCATATAGGCCAATGTAGTTGGGTATGCTGTCAGTTAGCATACACATTAGTACAAGAACGTCCTTCACAATCCATTTAATATTCTAGTCAGTTGGTTCTTGCACTACAGAATTGTTGCTAAACATGCAGAGGATTACACAATGGGATCTATACCATTCCACAATCCAATGCAAGCTTCTAAGCAGCCAATGTGGTAGCGCCAACGTTAGATTGTGGGAGGGTGGAGAGTAGTATGACCTTGTTGATATGTTATCAGCATAAAAAAATCTTCTACATAACAAAGACATACCGTGTTATTTGGATGATAGTTTAGATGTAATCCACTGTCACACAGAGGGGATGATGTACCACTGCTTTGGTCACTAGGCGCACCTGTTAAAAAAAATATGAATATTATTTTATTATTTTTACCTTTTCTCTTTCATTTATCTGCCACTTTAGAACCTGTTGCAGTGGTTATTAACCAAAGGTCCAAATTCTACCAAAATTTATTTTTTTTTAATAAAAGAGTTAAAATGTATGTCAAATTTTAAATCCTGACTGTTTCTGTTGAGACTTTTATGTCAGACATTAATGGAACAGAGGGGAAATCTCTGTTGGGCCTAATACAGCTTTTAAAATCCTTCTGCTTATTTTCACCTGGAGAGGAATTAGGGGAAATCCTACTTACTGGGTCACAGACCGTAATAAAATCCAGACAGGGGTTATAATCCTTTCACAATCTTTTTAATAAAAAAATGTCCTTAGATAAACTTTATCACTTCTCTTGTATGTGTGTTCACAGGACATGACCCATACTAGCATCAAATGAGAAAAACAGGATTTTATATTCTAAAAGAGTCTTGTTCTTGACAGTATGAAGTTGTCAGTTTGTTATTTTAATTTTTCTACTGCAATATTAAAAATAGCAGGTCTCTATAAGCAGTTCCGTTCACTGATGTTAGTCAGTAGAAAATGTATTATGATTGACTGCTGTGGATTAGTGCACTTAAGAATTAACATTTGAAGTGTGACAATATCCAAAATAATATTTTCCTATAGACACTATCGTTTCTGAAGGAAATAGCCTCATAGGTAGCAGTCACTATAATTTCTGCTCCATTGAAATATATCCCCTCACCTCCTATTCTAGCGATGCCAAAAAAATATTGGATTTCCCATCATTTTCTGTTATGGTGACAATCCCATGGGAATGCAAATTGCAATAAAAGCTTGACAGAAGTTCAATCCCTTCCATACTCTATATAAAACAAAATAAAACAAGTTTTGGCTAGAGATATCCTATAAGGATTAGCACTCCTCATTGAATAATGTTTTATTTTTTAAACTAGTAAAATAAAAAATAAAAAAGTAAGGGTCTATGTTGATAGACTTTTGTTCATATCAAACCCATTTTTCATTCACATACATGTCTATGTGAATGCAAAACTCACTTAAAGCAGGTCAGGAAGCAAACTGAGGGTCATATGTACATACCAATTAATTCTGAATGATCTCAGAAGTGGCTGAAACACAAATCCTAAATGTTACAGTTTGTTTGGGGCAATGGATACTGCATGCATTTATTTGCTGCAGCCATGCTGCATTAAGTTGAAAAAAACCTGGCAAATAAAGATTACCAGACTGCATCTGACCTCACGACCAAAGTTTGTGAAGACTGAGTTTTAATGTTTATGGACTGGCACCACTGTCCACTCCTCAAAGAACTTAGGAAACTATATTTCTTTAACATAAAGTAGATCTAAAGTTCTGTAGCTAGATCAGTATACCTCCACCCTGCTCTAATTCTGATCTGTAGACTGGCCTCTCAGGTACATAAAAATCTATGAAGATGCAGATTGCACACATAGTCACCTTGAATGGCTTAATCATGAGCTTCACTCGGTCATCTTTATGTCATCTACATCATTTTAGACTTGTAAGTTTTTCTATAGGCTGCAAGCAAATATGTTGTTTGGTTAAACCAGGAGGTGGCTAAACCAAAGAAATTCCAGCCAGCCCCTTCAAACTCCTCTCGATACACTACTCTACTGTAATATGCTAGACCTCCCAGAATTTCAACCTGTACTTACGTAGCACTGCTAAAAGCAAAAAAATATTTATATATATATATATATATATATATATATATATATATATATATATATTATTGTACTTGCTGTATAATCTGTTTTTAGGAATTCATTAAGGAACCCAGGGCGCAGAGATGATTGGGCTGTACTGCCACTTATAAGAGGGATTGGACGCTGGCTACAAAAAAACAGTAACCACCCTGGTATAATCCCTCCCACTCCTAGCATACCTCACTTTGTTGGAATAAGGTTACGAAACTCAGAGGGCTAGGATCTGCATCCTTTAATGCAGTGTTCCTCAACTCCGGTCCTCAGGGCCCACTAACAGGCCAGATTTCAACTATTACCTTGGGGAGATGCAGACTAGAGTACTGCAATCATTGAGCAGCAAATGATATCACCTGGGATGTATTTCAGTTATATTGCAAACCTGGCCTGTTAGTGGGCCCTGTAGGCCAGGGTTGAGGACCACTGCTTTAATGAAATATATTTTAGGGTAAATACAAAAATTCTCTTTTATTTCTATCTCATTAAGGAACACACTATTTAAAGACGACTGGGGCAGACAAAAGTCCAACTGAGATGTAAGCAGAAGTGCAGTATATCAAAAAGCCCAGCAAAAACTATAGGGTGTTCTAGAAACCAATGTATAACGCAATCTCATGAAATTAATAACGTTTATTTTGTCCATTAATAGATAACCAAAAGAGGGAGGAGGGGAGGAAAGGAAAACGTGGGTTCAAATTGTTGGACATTACTGGTACCACAAGGAGGATTATACACAAATGTTAAAATATCAAAATGTATTGTACAATATCTCAAAAATGACTTTGTTGAAAATGAAAAACATAGCTCTTGTACAGTTTATACCAAGCAATCTAGCAGTCACTGTATCTATGCTGTATATTACAAGAGATTGACGCGTTTCACATATAATTGCTTATCAGGACCTAGGTAACTTGGCAGCACAGATAATTGTCCTAGGTAACAAAAGAGAGACATAATATTTAACAACTCTACATATTTAAAAATTAGCCATGGGCTGTGTCAGTGCATTGACTTACAAAAATACCGTCCAATAATGATGGCTGGATAGCAGCGTCTGTAAAATGTCAGGCGATTTTGCAAATATTGCATATGATTCCTATACTGGAAATACTGAAATATAGCCCTATATAGGGTCAAACAAAATATAATTATAACATCAAAAAGCCATTTCTACAAAATCCCGCAGAACAACATTTTAACATTTGTGAATAGCCCTCCTTGTGGTACCAGTAAAGTCCGACATTCTGCCCCAACATTTTATTCCCCCTCCTGCTTTTGGTTATCTGTGAAATAAGGATAAGGTACTAGATATGTCCCTCCCTGTTTGTGTTTTAATATGTAAGTTAATAGACTAATATCCCTCCCAATTTGTGTTTTAATATGTCCATTAATAACTTACATTAAACAGTTACTATTGCAGTCGTGCTGTCCTGAGAAACACGCTCACATTTTCTTCACAACAACAGAACATATCGTGTTGTTTATATTCTTTAACATTTATTTGGGATATGTTGGATATACATTTTGAGAATGATATATATTTTTACAGTAACTCGACTGCAATAGAATATTTTTAATGTAATCTTTTAAAGGACATAATAAACTTTACTCATTTTATGACATTTATTATACATTGGTACCTAGAAATTCATGTAGCTTCTGCTAGGCTTTTTAATATACTGTACAATTTTGAGGAACAGGTACCTTGACAGACAAATAGTAAGATAGTATTACTATCCCTTCTCTTTGATAACTTTGCTATACTGTCAGGACTACATAAAAAAGAAACGGGGGGCTGCCTGCAGCGAGCTCAAAGAGCTGCCTGAAGAACTGACATCAAATAGGCTTAAACATCCACTTGGTAAAACTTAGAAAATATCTGAATACAAGACTGGGTGGCAACTTTTCAAATCTGTTAAACAGTTGCCTTAAAGTGTAACTCCATTTTTGTTGAGAAAAAAAACATTCCCCTCTGGGTGCTCTCTGTACATTACAAGGATTTTAACAACCTTTGTTGCAGATTCCTAACTTTTGTTTTTCTGAAGAAATCCCTGTTTGTTCCTCTGTGCCTCTGAGCTGAATAGGTCTAATGGGAGTGGTTACATAAATATCTATCAGCTGTGGCAGCTGAAGAGCTCTAATGAGAAAAGCTGCTGGGCCTGCATCCCTTTAGACATGTTTCCATTGGGAGTATCTCACCAAAAATGACATTTTTGTTGCAGGGGATGCCAGAAATCTGACGTGTATCTAAAGCCCTGTACACACGATAAGAAATTCGGCCGGGAAAATTCGTCCGACGACCGATCTGCCGATTTTCGGATTGTTAGTATGGTGCTTTCGACAGCTGACTCAGACTTTTCGGCTGACAAAATCCTGGTGTGCAGGCATTAAAATTTTTGTCCTCCATCAAAACACGTCCGATTTTCGTCTCATTAGTACAGATTTTGATGGGGAAAAATCTTATGAGCAAGACTAGGCATGCTCAAAGAGAAAGAACACAAAGAAAGCAATCCAACACATGACATCACTTCTGAAGTAGAATTCTGTCCTACGGGAAAATTCATGTGCAGTCTAGAGCACATTCCAACCAACAGACACGCACTCTGGACAAAAGACGGACGACCGGTCAGCGGAAATTCGTTGCATGTGTTCGAGGCTTTAGTGCAGACTTCTGCGAGAATTAGTGAGCCAATCACACAAGCAGGAAATTATGTTTCTGGTGCTGTTCAGTACACATTCTGTGTACAGAACAGCTCCAGGTAGCCATATTGTATTGCATTTTTAGAAAATTACAGTGGCTGCAGATTGAAAAGTAAAGGTACATTTTAATAACATTCAATCACAATATGACTGTACAGTTTTATACACTATATTGTATATTTTCTATATTTGCTATTTTTTTTCCCCACGAAAGTGGAGTTACCCTTTAAGCTAAAAAACCAAAGCGGCACTCATACAGTAGATTTTGTACAGTGACATTTATCAGGAAAATGGTGGAACCCAATCTTTAAAATCATAAATGTAAGCAATAATCTGTCTAAACCACACAGAAATAGTGGAATAAGATGCTGACTCCCCATTAAAGTGACAATTAGGGGTGACAGAAAAAGTCAGTCCTTCTAAAGCAGGCATTAGCTGCCAGGTAAACCCACACGGCATGAGCTACATCCAGAGAGTGAGAAGAGATTTTTTTCTGATGTACTGGGACTGTACAGGGAGATGGAGCAATGTCCTGATTTAGTTAAAAAACCAAAAAAATGACTTTAGAGCACTTTAACTTTGTGTAAGACCTGAAATGGTTCTTTACAAGACAAAGCTGCCAGTTCTGACACACAACTCACAGAGAGAAAGGGTCGGATGGAGATTATCCCACATACATTCAAAAAGTCTTTGAGATGCGGACAAAACCAAATTCAAATATCATGATGTCATGGTAGGGAGGGCATACATGAGAGACCACTTGTCAAAATATCTTAACCAAAGAATGAGAGGCCAGTGTTCTTCGAAATAGAATTGCAAAGGCTAAAATTTGCACCCTGATGGAACCGATAGCCAAATGTTGATCCAGGCTTTACTGCAAAAAGGCCATTTCTTTTAAGTATTTTCTGGGGTAAAAAAATCCTCTCTCACACCTAGCAAAGTGTGATTTCCATGTGCAACTGTAGACCTTGTGGGAGGTTGATTTTTTACTTAGTGTTTAAAATGTCATTAAAGGTAGTGACTGTAAAGCAGGGTGATAAACTGGCCCTTGGTATGGAAGATCTGCTTGTTTTGGAAGAGCACACTGGTTGTCTACTAGCAGTTTGATAAGGTTGGAGTACCACATCTGTCTGGCCAGTTTAGAGCTATGAAAATTATATGAGGGTACAATTTTTAGCCACTGGCTCACAAGGTAGGTCAATTGTTCATTGTGTGATCGCTGTTAGGGAGAGATGAAGGAAGAGAAGCACTATTTTGGATTGCATTAGTAAATAAAAGAGGAGGATGCACGATTGCATTTGAGGATTCCTTTGTGTTCTGTATATGAAAGGGAAAGTGTCATTTACCTTTTATACTATAAAGGTTCCTCATTTAGGTAAGCATGTGTTCACTTGGGTGATTGAGGACATGCAGAGAAACAGCACAGGAAAGAAATGCACTATATCAGCAAACCTCTTTACACAATAGTGTCGTGCTGTCAGCATGAGCTCTAAGTACTCAACAAATAGGGTCAAAGTAGGAATGAATGCTGGATAATTAAACATGATTTTAATCCTAAGGTTTGACACACTAACATCACAGCCATGTCAGGCTGCAATGCTGAGCCTGTCAAAGAAAACAAGAATTTGGAAAGAGCTTCCAAATGTTTTGCCAATGTGATCTTTTAAGGAGTAGTTAAGCAACAGGAATGGTGAGTGCTTTATTAGGGTGGGGGCAACAGTGGGAATGGCTTCCTTCTTGATAAAGGCCTCCTCAAATGGATATTGGTCTGTAAATTGCTTGGGAGGTGTGAATAGTTATCAGAAATGTACCAGTCTCTGTACAGAATGCCTTTGAGTAAAGAGTGTAGTGTAAAACCTTTGAAACTTGAGGCCTCTCAGGGATTCTAGACTAGTAACAGAACTAGTAGAAACTGCAAGCTGCTCTTTCATTTATAAAGATGCACATACCATGTCAAAAGGATACAATATCAGTTCCTTAAACCTGGTAGCTATGGCCGCTGCCAGAGACTAGGGATGATCGAACGGTTCGGGTCGACCATCGGTTCGACCTGAACATTGACTGTTCGAAATTCGGCCGAATTTCAAACTTTTTGCTGAAAAAGTTCGGAATTCGGCAACCAGAACCGACCAAAATGCAATGGGACAGGAACTGGGCTTTAAAAGCCCGTGATTGGACCAGAACCATCAGTAAAAGCCAATTGAGGGGGCAGGAGAATGCTAGGAATGTGATTGGAGTGACTAGGGGGTCCAGAGGCCAATCATTAGTGAATACGCCCCGCAGTATATAAGATAGCCCCGCCAAATCTCTAGCATTGTAATACAGGGGCTGTGGAAGAGAGTGGAAGCAGTTATGTTACTCCTGCTTCAAAGTGTCATTTAGCAATTATTAGTGTGAGGAAAGGGATATCTAGTGTAGTTAGGGTACTATTTTCCACTATAGTTAGATTCAAAAATATAGTTTCTGTAGGAAAAGTTTTAAGTGTCAGGGGACTGTAGTGTAGTGTAGGGTTAACTGACTCTGACTGCTATGGCAGGGGGACCAAACTCTTCCATGTCAGGGTAACCGCTATAGAGAAAAGATTGTTTCTCTTAGATCTGCAATAGAACAGGATGGTGGCTTCGCCCCTGGCTGTCACACCCGGCTTTTTGTTGCAGGCCTTTATAGGGCTTTTTTGTGGACCTGTTTGGAGGCAGGCATAACATCAGAACTTCTGTGTAGGGGTATATATACACACACACATGTATGTATATATACACATACACATATATAGGTGTGAAAGTAGCAGAACACTATGCTTGCGCTAATGAAATAATTAACACCCATATGGCTTCGCTCCTTTCACACCTATATGTGTGTATGTGTATAAATACATATAAGTGTGTGTGTATATATACCCCTATACACAAGTTCAGATGTTATGCCTGCCTCCAAAGACCCCCAAAAAATGCCCAAAAAAAACGCCTGCAACAACACACCTGGGCGTTTTTGTAGCAGGAATTTTTTTTGGGCATTTTTTGGGCGTCTTTGGAGGCAGGCATAACATCAGAACTTCTGTGTAGGGGTATATATACACACACACATGTATGTATATATACACATAAACATATATAGGTGTGAAAGTAGCAGAACACTATGCTTGCGCTAATGAAATAATTAACACCCATATGGCTTCACTCCTTTCACACCTATATGTGTGTATGTGTATAAATACATATAAGTGTGTGTGTGTGTATATACCCCTATACACAAGTTCAGATGTTATGCCTGCCTCCAAAGACCCCCCAAAAAATGCCCAAAAAAACGCCTGCTACAAAAACGCCCAGGTGTGTTGTTGCAGGCGTTTTTTTGGGGGCATTTTTTGGGGGTCTTTGGAGGCAGGCATAACATCTGAACTTGTGTATAGGGGTATAAATACACACGTATATGTATTTATACACATACACACATATATAGGTGTGAAAGGAGCGAAGCCATATGGGTGTTAATTATTTCATTAGTGCAAGCATAGTGTTCTGCTACTTTCACACCTATATATGTGTATGTGTATATATACATACATGTATGTGTGTATATATACCCCTACACAGAAGTTCTGATGTTTTTCCTGCCTCCAAAGACCCCCAAAAAATGCCCAAAAAAACGCCTGCTACAAAACTGGCAAGGTGTGAAAATAGCGGAGCCACTATCCTGTTCTATTGCAATTCTAATAGAAACAATCTTTTTTTTCTGGTTCTGGACATGCTACAGAGCTGAAACTTCACAGGTACACTTTTTATACCCCCCCAGACACTAAATCCAAAGAAATCTCAATCTTTTTTTTTTCAATAATTTTTTTCAATAATTGGCTCTCTATCAAAAATGACAATTTTTAAGAACTTATTTTGTGTGATTAATAGTCCCTGGAGCATGACCCAGAACCCTAGGCACTTTTTAGGGGCATTTATTGGGTTTTAGGGCTTCAAAATTGTGTTTTTTGATTACCGAAGTTCGGGTCCCATTGATTTCAATGGGGTTCTGAAATCCCGGCAGAACTTTCGGGTAGTTCGGGTGTTCTGGTCGAACCGAACTTTTCAAAAGTTCGATCATCCCTACCGGAGACACCTCAAATACTAAACCACCCAGTAAGGAGAATCTTCATCAGATAGTGTTTCCACAGCAGAAGGCTCAGAGGTTCCCACAGGTGCAGGTAGGTCAGACAAGAAAATTCAGAGGAGTATAGGCACGTGTGGGCTGGGGACAGGAGCATGAGACAATGATCCAGGCTGTATATGTCAGGTGGAGAGAGGGTGTATTAGAAGGGGCACTGCAAGCCCCTTCTGAGCGGTTAATGGACTGTGAGCTGGAGAGATCCAAAACAAAGTGACTGTCCTTCTTTGTGCTTGGAGTTCAACATGTTGCACTGTTTGACAAAAAAACTGAGAAAAATGAGTTGGTAAAAAAACTTTGGCTTTTATGAACCAGTTGAGAACGGCAAGGATTAACCAAAGAGGAACCACATGTTTCTTACGATTAAGAGCAATTGTGAGAAGATGCCACCTCATGCTTAAGACCAGAGAGTGTTCATATGTGTGTCACCCCAGGTAGTGGCTCAGTTCTTCAGTGCTTTGATCATTTTCATTGAGACCAATGGAAAAGATGGGGTAATAGCATCCAATAGTTCCAATACATATAGTAGCTAACGGTGCTCAGGCCACACAGCCTACTTATAAATGGGTGCTATGTAGACTGTGCCAGAGCTCTGGACATGGAAAAGTACTCTGCTACTAGCACACACAGTAATCAGAGGTCTCAAAAGCACCACAAGCAGACCTCAAGTGCTCCTCAGTGCTCAAAGGTCACATTAGAGGCAGGCACTTTAGTCCAGAGGGGAGAGGTAATACCAGACTGGTAACTATTTTTTTTTTCAGTATCCAGATCCTGTTCTTCTTCCTGTTGGTGGCAGTATAACACAACTGTTTCTGAATTCTGTGCTCCTTAATAATTGACAAAGAAATACCAATATGCATCACAAGTTCATAAACATTACCCCCATTAATCTTTTCACTTGCTATTTCTCTCATGTATCTCCCCCTCCTTTCAGATACATATCTAACTATTTTTCCTGGCCTCTTTATGAATTCCCTGTGCTCCTTCTTCTCTTCCTTGCTGTAATTATTTTCCTCTTTCATGTCTTTCTTCTGTAATTTTCTGACTCACCTCATATCATCCCCTCACTGAACATGTCAAGTGCTCAGTGTCTTTGACAAATGCATTGTATTTTTCCCATCATTTAGCATGATGTGAGCTACATATGCACATGCAGAAAAGGTTACAAGTATTTATATATATATATATATAGTCCTAATTGGTGTCAGATGCCAACAGCATTAACAGCACTTACACGCACAATCTTCATTCAGTGGTAATTTAAGGAAAGCCGGCGCCCTTTTTAAAAATGAAACAGTTAATGTAACTTCTTCTCCTGCATTTCGTAAAACTTGCACCTATGAAGACAAAATGGTTATATCTCTTTTGATATTCCTGCTCCTTATGCAGATGAGATAGTCTTTATCACATTATCTAGATCACATGGTTTACTAGGTATATTAATCTTACATGTTTACCATTGAAGAGGATAGGAATCGTTAAAAATATAGTCACACATCCAAACAGATGAGCTCTGTAAAATAGTCTGTATATCTCATTCATTAAAGAAACAGAGAAACATAGAAGAATGACAGAAGAAAAAAGACCAAGGGACTCATCAAGTCTGTCCCATATTTATATATATTTTTTTTTTGTTCTTTTTATTTTTGTCTGAGTATACATCCATATTTGTCCCAAGCATATATGAATCCACTTATTGTTGATTGATTTACTACTTCCTCTATTCCAAGCATCACTTGCTGTTTCGGTAAAATAATACTTTCTTTGTAATCCATAAAAATACTTTCTAAGATTAGTTTAAACTTTCCTTCATATCACAAAGTGAAAATCAGTGCAACCAAATCAGTACATTGCTGTGCACCTATACTACCTAGTCAACAACTGAAAGGTCAGGGACAGCCTACCTCTCATCCCACCTGAGGTAAGCAGAGATCTTCAAAATTGCTTTTAAGATGCACTGTGTGCTATGAAGAGAACAACAGCTTTGTACTCCAGAAACAGCATCGCATACCTTAGACCACTTGCTTTAACCAGTTCTGGACCGGAATGATTTTTCCCTTTAATAACCAGGCTTTTTTTTGCGATTCGGCACTGCGTTATTTTAACGGACAATTGCTTGGTTGTGCCACACTGTACCTAAAAAAATGTATGTCATTTTTTTCCCACAAATAGAGCTTTCTTTTGGTGGTATTTGATCACCTGTGTGATTTTTATTATTTGCGCTATAAACAAAAAAAAGCGAAAAAAAAAACAATATTTTTCACTTTCTGCTATATAACATTCCCCAGAAAAATGTATAAAAAAATCTATTTTTTTTTTCATCCTTTTAGGATGAATAAGCGTATTTTGATTGGTTTGCGCAAAAGTTATCGCTTCCACAAACTAGGGGAAAGATTTATGTAATTTGTATTTATTTTACTAGTAGTGACAGTGATCTGTGATTTTTAGCGGGACTTCAACATTACGGTGGACAGATCGGACCCCCTAACTGACATTTTTGGGGGACCAGTGACATTACTACAGTAATCAGTGCTAGAAATATTCACTGTTACTGTAATAATGACACTGGCAGGGAAGGGGTTAAACTAGGGGTGATCAAAGGGTTAATTGTGAGCCTAGGGAAGTGTTTTCTAACTGTGGGGGGAGGGGTTTGGGAAATGATCACAGAGACCTGTGTTTCTATATAGAAGGATCACAGGCGCTCTGTGATCATTTCAGAGAGAACAGCGGTCAGCTGTGTTTTCAACAGTTGACCTGTGTTCTCTCTCAGCGGGGAGCCATCACAGGTGCCTGGCGGCATCCCCGCTGCCTAGTGCTTTGCCCCCAGGAGCGCTCCCCCCGGATCGACATACAGGTACGGCGATTTGGCAGCCAAGCCAGCCTGCCGCAGTATATATGCGATGGGCAGTCAGCAAGTGGTTAAGCTCGCTGCAAGTACATCTTGGGAGTTCAGAAACTTTACATAAACCCATAAACACCAAGCCGCAGTTCTGAAACTTGTCCTAGTATGTGATACCCATGGGTGGGCATTTGGCCACAGGCTTGTATGCTCTAAATAGCGATTGGGAATCCTGCAGAAAGATGAAACTGCCAGAAACACTGTAGGATCGTAAAAGAAGATCAAGATCTATAGAGTATTTCTCCTTATATATTTCTTTCACCTATCACCAGTTTGCATGTTTTGGTATTCTTTGGCATAACAGAGTAAGTTTACATTCAAACTGTTGCTTCTAAATAACCTTGTATTTAGGCAATACAGTCATCAGTGTTGGGGGTAACTAGTTACAAAATAACTGATTACAGTAACTACATTACTTTTTTTGGTAACTAAGTAATGTAACTAGTTACAATACTAATATTGGTAACTACACTACTTTACTAGGCTATAGGAAGTAACTGCACTACTTTACTAGGCTATAGGAGGTAACTACACTACTTTACTAGGCTATAGGAAGTAACTACACTACTTTACTAGGCTATAGGAACGCGCTTTCCTGCGTTACCCAAGCCGTGCGATACAATTGTTATTTCGAAGAATAGAGAGGGATGAAGTTTATGACTTTTTGTTGCACTTTATGTTTTATTCTGTTTTTTCAGGTTTTGTTCTCATGTTTCCCAAAGCCTGTGTTTATACAATAAACTCTATGCAGAAAGAGTGTCATGTATCTTCTTCTACACGGTCAATTAAGAAAGAGGAAGGTAAAGTAATAAGTAGTGAAGTTACTTTTCAAATGCAGTAACTAGTAAAGTAATCTCATTACAATTTACAGAAGTAACTAGTAACTAGTAACTAATTACATTTTTTGAGTAACTACCCCAACACTGACAGTCATTTGTTTCTAAGTAGTGATGGGTGAACAGTTTAGGCTGAGCATTGGTTCAGTACTTAACTGCGCCTGTTTGCGTGTTTGGCAGAATGTTTGGCACCCGAGCGCCCCACAAAGCACCACACACTGCACAGCGAATTCTAAGCCCTGATTGGCCAAAGCAATGTACCTGACCGCTGGTCAGGTGCAAGGCTTTGCCCAATCAGGGCACAGTAAACAGCAGGTTGTTAAGGAGCGGCACAGTCATCAGCTATCAGCAGGCTCCTAAAAAAATTGTTAAAAAAACAGAGTCCATACCAGGCTGTTATGGATTTTGAGGGGAACCCCCACGCCAAAATTTAAAAAAAGGCGTGGGGTTTCCACTAAAATCCATACCAGACCCTTATCTAAGCATGCAGCCTGGCAGGCAAGGAAAGGGGAGGGGATGGACGTGCCCCCCCCCCTGAACCATGCCAGGTCACATGCTCTCAACATGTTGGGGTGCTTTGGTGCAGGGAGACTCTGCCCCCCTCCACCCCACAGCACCTTGTCCCCATGCAGATCTGCAGGCAAGGGGCTTATCAGAATCTGGATGCCCCCTTTAACAGAGGGGCCCCCAGATCCCAACCACCCATGTGTATGAGTATGGGTTATACTGTAAATATTAGGTAATGGCATTATTTTTTGTCTACATTGCTCTTTTGCTACTTGTAGCACTTAATACTTGTAAAATGCCTGGTAATCCAATAAAAATCTATTAAAAATAAGTATTTGTATTTTTATATACTCACTCCTATGATCCAGGCACCCATGTCAAATAGCACAGTCAGGTCCTGGACCATCCTTCACTGTAGTTAAACGATACAGCCTGCTACATGAGCAACCCCAGATTGTAATTGGACAGTCAAGGACTAACATCATACTTATGGGCCTTGATTGGTCCAGAGTGCTAGGATTACAGGATAAGATTAAAATATTTTTTTTTTTTTTTTTTGTGCATGGAGTTGAGCTCTGACATCATCAAAGCATTGATAGGATAGTTTGCATTACTTCCAATTGTGGTACAATGAGAATATTCCTAGATAAATCAATGCACCAAAGAAGGGAACACATCAAAGAGAATCACTGAAATATAATTTATAGTTACTGTCAATATATACTGTATACACCTTTCATTAGAATGCTACTGTTATTCTAAACTAGATACAACAAAGACAATCAGCCACTGTGCTATAAACACTATAGTTACATTTCTCATTTACATCTGTGCACAATAAAATCTTCATTGGACACAAATGCCTCAAGGTACTACATACACAAACTGAAGCATATTTTATTTACATAACTATTTACTGTTAGACTTTTTTTTATTTAATTGATATGTTTCCTATTCCTGCCCCCATGGCTAATGTGTGTGAAGAAGCGCTCTGCTGTGGTGTCCTCACACTTACAATTTTACCACTATACCTAAATTGGCAGATGCATAGCCTATGTTTTCCTAATATTGGGTTTTTATTACCTCTGTTCTTTTCTTTCCCTGTGTTTTGAGAGGTGTTATTAACTGCACCAGCGAAGGTACAGTATTTACACACACTGTTGGTTTCTACTGCAGTTGAGAATGCATGCAAAGATCACAAGACCATTGTCTGATTCCATTGACCCCCAAAATGTGCAACTTCCCCCAGGTTACCCTCCTAAGCTTTGCTTTCCAACTTGCAGGCCCGGGACAGAGGGAGGAAGAGAGACCAGCGAATGTCTGTTTGCTGATCTCTCCCCCAGAAAAAACATGTATTATGCCACGTCTACTTGTTGCAGTCACTTTCCCTGGCTACAGTGGCCAGGGAAGTAACTAATGGAATGCAATCTGCTCGCTCCATGTACAGTATCTTACAAAAGTATGTAGCCCCTGACATTTTTGTAAATATTTTATTATATCTTTTCATGTGACAACACTGAAGAAATGAAAATGAAAGTAGTGAGTGTACAGCTTGTATAACAGTGTAAATTTGCTGTCCCTTCAAAATAACTCACAGCCATTAATGTCTAAACCTCTTGCAACAAAAGTGTGTACACCCCTAAGTAAAAATGTCCAAATCGGGCCCAATTAGCCATTTTCCCTCCCGGTGTCATGTGACCCGTTAGTGTTATAAGGTCTCAGGTGTGAATGGGGAGCAGGCATGTTCAATTTGAGGTTATTGCTCTCAAGCTCTCCTACTGGTCACTGGAAGTTCAGCTTGGCACCTCATGACAAATAACTCCTTGAGGATCTGAAAAAAAGAATTGTTGCTCTACATAAAGATGGCCTAGGCTATAAGAAGTTTGCCAAGACCCTGAAACTGAGCTGCAGCACAGTGGCCAAGACCATACAGCAGTTTAACAGGACAGGTTCCACTCAGAACAGGCCTCGCCATGGTCAACCAAAGGAGTTGAGTGCACTCGCTCAGCATCACATCCAGAGGTTATCTTTGGGAAATAGACATATGAGTGCTGCCAGCATTGCTGCAGAGGTTGAAGGGATGGGGGGGGGGGGGTCAACCTGTCAGTGCTCAGACCATACGCCTCATACTGCATCAAATTGGTCTGCAAGGCTGTCGTCCCAGAAGGAAGCCTCTACTAAAGATGATGCAAAAGAAAGCCTGGAAACAGTTTGCTGAAGACAAGCAGACTAAGGACATGGATTACTGGAACCATGTCCTTTGGTCTGATGAGACCAAGATAAACTTATTTGGTTCAGATGCTGTCAAGCGTGTGTGGCGGCAACTAGGTGAGGAGTACAAAGAGAAGTGTGTCTTGCCTACAGTCAAGCATGGTGGTTGGAGTGTCATGGTCTGGGGCTGCATGAGTGCTGCCGCCACTGAGAAGCTACAGTTCATTGGGGGAACCACAAATCCCAACATGTACTGTGACCTACAGTATTCCCACATGATAATGACACCAAACACACCTCCAAGACGAACACTGCCTTGCCAAAGAAGCTGAGGGTAAAGGTGATGGATTGGTCGAGCATGTCTCCAGACCTAAACCCTATTGGAGGAGCGCAAGGTCTTTAACCACTTAAGCCCCGGAAGATTTTACCCCCATTCCGACCAGGGGGTATTTTGCGATTCGGCACTGCGTGACTTTAACGGAGAATTGCGCGGTCGTGCGACGCTGTACCTAAACGAATTTGGCGTCCTTTTTTTCCCACAAACAGAGCTTTCTTTTGGCGGTATTTGATCACCTGTGCGATTTTTTGATCACGCGCTATAAACAAAAAAAGAGCGTCCATTTTGCAAAAATAGCAATATTTTTCCCTTTTTTTTATATGAAATTCCCCCCAAAAAAAATGTAAAAATCAAAATTTTTTAAAATTTTCGGCCAATTTGTTTTATGCTACCTATGTTTGGTAAAAAAAATCGCAAAAAGCGTATTTTGATTGGTTTGCGCAAAAGTTATTGTGTTTACTAACTAAGGGAAAGATTTTTGTCATTTTTGTTGTTTTTTTTTTTAACGCGTAATGGCGGCGATCTGCGATTTTTTTTGCGGTACTGCGACATTGCGGCGGACAGATCGGACCCTTGACTGACATTTTTGACACTTTTGGGGTTACCAGTGACATTTCTACAGTAATCAGTGCTATATATATGCACTGTTACTGTAAAAATACACTGGTAGTGAAGGGGTTAACTTTATTTGAGAGGGAGGGGCTGTGTGTGTCCCTAGGGGCGTGATTCTAACTGTGATTGGCTGGGGCTTCAGCTGTATGCAGACTGATCAACGGATCTACATAGTAGATCCAGATGATCAGCTCTCATACAGCGAGGAGAATGACAGGCAGCTTGTTTACACAAGCTGCCTGACATTCTCCCTCTCCCCTGCCGATCGCAGAGTGGCCGGCGGACATCGGGTCCGCCGGTCGCACGCGCGGGGGGGTCCGTGACCGCTCGGGAGCGGGAGCGCGCCTCCGGGGGCACGCGCTCGCTCCCTAGACCCTCACAAGCTAGTGACGTAGCCCTACGTCACTTTGCCTGTGAGGGGCTGACCGCCGACGTAGATAGTCGTGCGGCGGTCGGCAAGTGGTTAACATCCACAAGCTCTCTGATCTCGCCATGGAGGAGTGGAAGAGGACTCCAGTGGCAACCTGTGAAGCTCTGGTGAGCTCCATGCCCAAGAGGGTTAAGGCAGTGCTGGAAATTAGTGGCGACCACACAAAATATTGACTCTTTGGGCTCAATTTCGACATTTTCACTTAGGGTTGTAATCACTTTTGTTGCCAGCGGTTTCGACATTAATGGTTGTGTGTTGAGTTATTTTGAGGGGACAGCAAATTTACACTGTTATACAAGCTGTACACTCACTACTTTAAAGTGTAGCAAAGTGTAATTTCTTTAGTGTTGTCACATAAAAAGATATAATAAAATATTTACAAAAATGTGAGGGGTGTACTCACTTTTTTGAGAAACTGTACATGCACAAATGTACAGAAGCACACACATCTGGGGTACCTATGTAAGAAAACATCAATTGCGCTACACGTTACACATGGCCACACATGCCAGAGTGAAAGCAATAATTCGACAGCTATTATTCTTGGTTAAAGTGATACTAAACACGCACTATTTAATTTATACTGTTCCTTCTATTTCTGCATGGGGATGATGGTACTGTAATTATTTTAATAAAAAAAAAATCTATGTACCTTTTTCCTAATCGATATACAGCTGTCACATGACCCAGATCTTTCCCAGCCGTTCTGCAGGGAAACATAAGCAGGAGGAGCCTCTAATCCTCTGCTGCTGGTTAAATGTTTAAAATTTAAAAAAACAGCATTTGGAATACAGAGAAAAAAAAACAAAAACAAAAAAACAAAACTAGATGTATGTATATATATATATATATATATATATATATATATATATATATATATATATATATATACATGTATATATAAATAAACTGTTTTAAATTAGCGTAAAAATATATATTTAAAATCAAATATTTATTATTTTGTGAAAATAACATGGTGTGGGTGGATTTCTGCCAGTCATAGGCTGTGTCACACTTCTCCAGCCTGTGTCTTATAATAAAAGGGAGGTGAATCCTCCACTTATCTACAAATAATATCCCACCAACCATTGTATTTAGCTTGTTAGTAGGCAATTTACCACTGTGTATACACCCACATGTGTGACTCTATAGTCACATGGGCTGCTCAGGTGTGACAGGGAGGAAATGCTCAGCATAGAAACCTATTGAAAACTGGGCATTTGCAGAGTTGAAACCACAGCTGCAAAATCCCTAGCTGAATTGGGGACATGAACAGAAGATGGGGACAAAGAGCAGCAGGATCAACCAGGTTTTTTGCAGAATACAGAAAACAAATCTCATAGTGACTAGTGAGTATGGACAGCATGTAATACATTGTTTATTGATAATTTATTTTTATGATGTGGGTTTAGTGACACTTTAACTCTAAAATTATGATTTGTATAAGCTTTAAAATGTCGTCTACAGACATTTTTGGGCATTGACGTTTGTCTCTGTTTCAGGGACATGCACAATGTTATAGCTTTACAGAGATCAGGTATCTCTTTAGTCAACACAAGCCTTATCTTTTATATAAAGGCACAGGGAAGTGGGCAGAGAGGCCAGGACAGATGGGGACATTTCTTGGTAATGTGGCGAAAGAGGTGGGTCTGGAGCACTCAGAAGTGGGTGGAGAGGTGGGAGATAGATGGATGGAGCACACAGGAATACAGAGATTGAAGCCAGTACAGATTTGGACATATATTGGTAATGGTGGGGGAAGAGGAGGGTCTGTAGTACACACAGAGGTAGGTGGTTAGGTGTGAGACAGGCAGTTGGAACAGATGGGGACATGTGTTGGCAATGGTGGGGGAAGAGGTTGGTCTGAAGCACATACAGGGGTGGGTGGAGAGGTGCAAGACAGGTGGCTGGAGCACACAGAGAGGAAGACAGAGATGCCAGTACAGAAGGGGACATATCTTGGTAATGGTGGGGGAAGAGGAGGGTCTGGAGCACATACAGAGGTGGGTGGAGAGGTAGGAGACAGGTGGTTGTAGCACGCAGAGAGGCAGACAGAGAGGCGAATACAAACAGCGACAGATCTCAGAAGTGGGAAGGTACAGATTTTAGGGATAGGTTCGATCAGGAACATACAGAGGGTTATAAGGAAAGGCGATGGGATTGAAGGCACAGAGAAGCTAGTGGAGATCAGTGGGGATCAATGCACACAGATAGGGTGAGAGCACTTTGAATCAAAGGGCAGAAAAAAAGAAAGGAGAGGAGTCTAAGGAGGATTGGGGGGGAACAGGAAGGTGGAGATCTGATCAACACACAGGTGAAGGAGCTGTCACATAAGGTCTTATTGCAGAGCAGCTAGAAGTGATGTTTGCAAAGGGGAGGCCACATTTTTATTTTAATTGCTTGTGAACCCCTAACTACATCAATTTATTTAATCAGTGGGCTCAGGGGGCCTTCTGTTACAAGCTCATGGTTTCTGACGTAGAGAGGAAATCCAAGGACGTAGAGCTTACTGAGCCAAACCAAATAATAATGTTTCTTTATCGTACATCACGGGACACAGAACCATATTCATTACCATATGAGTTATATGCCACCTATAGGTGAATGGACACTGGCAACCAATCAGACAGGAAGTCCCCCTATATAACTCCTCCTACACAGGAAATACCTTAGTTTTTTCGCCAGTGTCTTAAAGATGATGGTCACGGTGGAGAAGCTTTCTGCATTTTTTATGTTTTTTTCAAAGAAGAAGAAAAAGATTATGCTACAATCTCCGATCAAAGATTTCTGAATCTAAGGAGTTAGCAATCAGATCCATCCAAAAGAGTCAAACACTTAAAGGATGGTACCTGAGCTTTGGGAAAGGAGATACAAGGTTTTGCCTGTAATGTTGTCCTTTTTAGGCACTGGACCCTTGGTAAAACCAACCCCAAAGTTGCTCCGGCAGGGTGCTCTACAGGTCAAAGGGAGTGGCCCCTCAAAAACAAGGGGACCCAGTCCTTGAAGGTCAGAAAATGACAGAAACTCACTGTGGTGGGTGAAGATTGGATTCTTGTTACAAGAAAGAATCCTGCGACGGGACTGGTAAATCCACTTTAAAAATATTTATAAAAAGATTTTTATGCACTGTTCCCGTTAAAAGATAACAGATACCATGTGTCATGTTGGTCTCTATAAAGAGACAATAGGTGTATTAGCTGTATCAATGCACACCTTGTTTGTTTAAACATGTTTTGCTCTACCTGTGCAAAACAGTGGGTGTATCAGCTGTGTCAAAGCACACCTTGTATACACCTTTTTTTTTGCTCTACCTGTGCAAAAGAGTAGGTGTATCAGCTATGTTAAAGCACACCTTGTTTGTTAAAAAATTATGCTTTGACCTTGTGCTGATCACCTGTAAGGTGTATCAGTTGTGACAAAATGCACTTTGTTTCCTTAATCTGCTCTCACCCCATGTTGTTTGGCATACAGATTTTCACCTTGGCGGAAATTCGTCTCCTCGGAAAGCCCCTGGCAATGCAACACCTTCAGTGGTGTGTCTGTGGCAAAGGATCGCCCACGCGCACAAATATTCGCCATTTATTCAGAAGCGTACACATGAAGCCAGGAGGGGTGTGTCATGATGCGATTGGCGTGCATGTGGATGTCACGTAGCATGCCACACATGCGCAGTACTACCACAAACGGCGCAAATTCTTAAGGAAGTGTTTCCAGAGTGCAAGCCTCTGTGAGACTTAGGCGGAGCCGCTGTGAGGAGGCGGAGGCGGTGTGAGGAGCTGAGAAACCGGAAGCTGTGTGTGTGCTGCGTGTGTGCGCGTGCAGCGTGTGCTGTGAGTGAGGAGGAGCTGCGGGGGAAGCTGGGTGTGGGTGCGGTAGACGTGTGGGAGACCTCCGGGTGAAGCCTGTGACCGCCAGTGTAGAGAACTGAATGGCGGCGGCAGCAGCAGGGACGTGAGTAGGTGACCGATCAGCTGTTCGGCAGCTGGTGGGGGGGGGGAACCAGAGGGGAATAGCTAGGGACTGTAGACTACTGACTGTGACCTTCGACTGACTGTGACCTGCAACTGACTGTGCTCTTCGACTGACTTTGCTCTGCGACTGACTGTGCTCTGCGACTGACCGTGCTTTGTTACTGACCATGCTCTGCGACTGACAGTGCTCTGCGACTGACAGTACTCTGCAACTGACCGTGCTCTGCGACTGACTGTGCTGTGCGACTGACTGTGCTATGCGACTGACCGTGCTCTGTGACTGACCGTGCTCTGCGACTGGCTGTGCTTTGCGACTGACCGTGCTCTGTGACTGACTATGCTCTGAGACTGACTGTGCTCTGCGAATGACCGCGCTCTGCGAATGACCGTGCTCTTCGTGCTCTGCGACAGACTGTGCTCTGCAACTGACCGTGCTCTGCGACTGACTGCAACTGAATGTGCTCTGCGACTGACTGTGTTCTGCGACTGACCGTGACCTGCGACTGTGAGTGTCTGGGAGTACCGGTGAGTGTCTGGGAGTACCTGTGAGTGTCTGGGAGTACCTGAGTGTCTGGGAGTACCTGAGTGTCTGGGAGTGTCAGTGAGTGTAGCGGAGTACCAGAGGGAGAGAAAGCTAGAAAACAGCCACACAGGATAGACTTAAATTACTGAATCCCCATTAGATTAGTAGGTACAATGCCCGTCGGGTGTGGAGATGCGATTCAGTGCACATCTTGTGGTATGTATACGTTCCTTGATCATGCGATCGAGAGCGAATACAAATGCACAAAATGTAAGCACGTTGCTTCCCTAGAAGCTCAGGTCCTGAATCTAGAGAGGCAGCTGGCAACACTGAGACGAATGTCCATACTGAAGGAGAGCTGGGATCGTACCCAACAGGGGCAGGCTGGGGCCTGCACAGAGGTGGGCGGAGAAACGGAGGTGCAGGCATCAGAGCAGAGTAGATGGGTGACAGTTAGGAAGGGTAGAAGGGAAAAAGGCAAGGAGGCTGATCCTGTGCTGGAGCACCCCAATAAATATGCCCCGTTGCGTGATGTTGAGGAAACCAGTCAGAGACCAGCATGGCTAGAGCAGAGCGACACCCCTAGCTGCCAGGGGAAGAACTCCTCCAGTGAGGCCAGGAGAAAGGGAAAGTAAAGACAGGTGCTGGTGGTAGGGGACTCAATCATTAGAAGGACAGACAGTGCAATCTGTCACAAAGACTGCGAGTGCCAACAACAAGACTACAACAGTCTGTTGTTTACCGGGCGCTTGGGTTCAGCACATCACGGATCGGGTGGACAGATTACTGGGCGGGGCTGGGGAAGACCCAGCTGTCATGATACACGTGGGTACCAATGACATAGCCAGAGGAAGATGGAGAGTCCTAAACGATTTCAGGGACTTAGGCGCTAAGTTGAGGAGTAGGACCTCCAAGGTAGTATTTTCAAAAATACTTCCTGTACCTTGAGCCACACCAGAGAGGCAGCGAGAGATTAGGGAAGTTAACAAGTGGCTGAGAAGCTGGTGTAGTAAGGAGGGTTTCGGGTTCCTGGAGAACTGGGCCGACTTCTCAGTCGGCCACCGGCTCTTTGGTAGGGATAAATTGCACCTAAATGGGGAGGGTGCAGCCGTACTGGGTGAGAGGATGGCCAAAAAGTTAGAGGGGCTTTTAAACTAGGTGATGAGGGGGGGTACAGAAATAGAATTAGACAGTGGGGAGCAAGATTTAGAGGGCACAAAGGGGGACATTAGCGGTAGGGTGTTAAGAGCCCCTAAACCCAAGGTGGGTATGGGGAAAAATCACAATAGCAGCCTAAAAACAACATCAAACGAGGATATATGCAACCGGTCAAAATTACGAGGTTTGTTTACCAATGCCAGAAGCCTGGCCAACAAGATGGGAGAGCTGGAGCTGCTGATGTTTGAGGAGGACTTAGATTTTGTGGGGATAACAGAGACTTGGTTCGACAGCTCTCATGATTGGATGGCGACCATTCAGGGTATTCCCTTTTTCGCAGGGATAGAGAAGGTAAAAAAGGGGAAGGAGTATGTCTGTATATTAAGAACAGTGTACAGGTAAATATGAAGGATGATATTAATAAAGAAGCTATGGACGAGGCAGAATCCCTATGGGTAGAACTTAAAAGGGAAGACACTATAGGGAAGGTAATATTGGGCGTATGCTATAGGCCCCCCAACCAGAGGGAGGAGGGGGAGGCGGACCTCCTTTTACAGATAGGATTGGCAGCAAGGATGGGAAATGTCATTATAATGGGGGACTTTAGATATCCAGATATAGACTGGGCAGAAGGAACCGTGCATTCAGCCAAGGCTCGGCAGTTCCTAAATGTTTTGCAGGACAATTTTATGGGTCAGATGGTGAACGCACCGACAAAAAACAATGCGGTACTTGACCTACTGATTACCAACAATTCAGACCTGCTCACGGATATAGAAATATGGGGCAACTTAGGAAACAGTGACCATAGGTCAATTCGTTTCAGTATTAATCATAGTAATAGGAAACAGAAGGGTAATATAAGGACACTGAATTTCAAAAGAGCCAATTTCCCAAAACTGCTTTCTGCTAGAAAATATCAAATGGGATAGAACCCTGGAAACAAAGAACACAGAGGAAATATGGGAGTGCTTCAAGAGCATACTAAACAAAGGGATTGGCCAGTGCATTCCAAAGGGAAATAAATTTAAAAGAGCAAAACTAAACCCTGAGTGGCTAAACTCCAACATAAAAATGCATATTAATACTAAAGAAAAGGCCTTCAAAAAATACAAGACTGAGGGGTCATTGGCAGCTTTCAAGCACTACAAAGAGTATAATAAGAAATGTAAAGATGAAATCAAGGCGGCTAAAATAGAACACGAGAGACATATAGCGGAAGAGAGTAAAAAGAACCCCAAGAAATTCTTTAAGTATATAAACAGTAAGAAAGCGAGGCCAGAACACATTGGCCCCATAAAAGACGACAAGGCAAATATGGCCACAGAGGACAGAGAAAAGGCGGAAGTGTTAAATAATTTCTTCTCTTCCGTCTTCACAAAAGAATCGGGGGGCTACACTAACCCAGCTTGTAAGGCTAAACTAAATAATACACCTCAGGAAGTACCGCCATGGCTAACAGAAGATAGACTTAGAACTAAACTAGAGAAAGTTAACATAAATAAATCACCGGGACTGGGTGGCTTGCACCCGAGGGTTCCTAAAGAGCTCAGCCAGGTGATTGCCAGACCATTATTCTTGATCTTTAAGGATAGTCTACAGATGGGTATGGTGCCAGCTGATTGGAAAAAAGCCAACGTGGTAACAATATTTAAAAAAGGCCTGAGATATATCCCGGGTAACTATAGGCCGTCAGCCTAACATCAGTAGTCTGCAAGATTTTGGAGGGGATGTTAAGGGACCACATACAAGACTTTAGTAATGAAAATGGTATTATTAGTAGTAATCAGCATGGATTCATGAAAAATCATTCTTGCCAAACCAAGCTATTAACCTTCTACGATGAAGTGAGCTGCCACCTAGATAAAAGTAAGCCTGTGGATGTGGTGTATCTGGACTTTGCAAAGGCCTTTGACACTGATCCCCAAAAACGCTTACTGTACAAACTAAGGAAGGTAGGTATGGACCATAGGGTGAGTACCTGTATAGAGAACTGGCTCCAGGGGAGAGTACAGAGGGTGGTGATTAATGAGGAGTACTCGGATTGGGTGGGTGTGGAAAGTGGGGTCCCCCAAGGTTCTGTCCTGGGGCCAATCATGTTTAATTTATTCATAAATGATCAAGAGTAGGGGATATCGAGTACAATCTCAGTATTTGCGGATGATACTAAATTGAGCATGCCAATATCTTCTATGCAGGATGTGGAAACCATACAAGCGGATCTGAACAAAATAATGGGGTGGGCAACTACATGGCAGATTAGGTTTAATGTTGAAAAATGTAAAGTAATGCACTTGGGTGTCAGAAACACGAAAGCAAGCTACTCACTGGGGGGGAAACCTCTGGGTGAATCTAAGATGGAAAAGGACCTGGGGGTACTAGTGGACAACAGGCTTGGCATCCGCTCTTGGAGCAGGTATTGTATACTGATTGGGATTACCCTGATAGGATTTTTTGTTCCTCCCAAAAAGTTTTCACTATTGCATCATATGGAGGAAAAGTTCACGTGAAAATGGAATTATACCTTCTGTGGATGCTGCCATTTCTACTGTCAACAAAAGTTTACCTTGTCCTGTGGATAATGCCCAGGTTTTTAAAGATCCAGCTGATATGAAGTTGGCATCCTTTGCTGTTGCAGGGTCTGCGATACAACCAGTAGTAGCAGCCACAGGAGTTTGTCAGTCTTTAAAACACGGTATTTAGCAAGTTTCCAGGACGGTTCCATCTCAAGGAGAGTCTGTGGAAGATTTGACAGATCTACCCCGCACTTTATGTTTTGCAGTGGATGCTCTTAAAGACTCCATACAACAAATGTCATGGTTTGCTCTTTCAACAGTGCATATGCACAGAATCCTATCACTAAAAAGAGGGTCTGCGGAACTAACATGTTAAAAGTTGCTGGCTGGCTTTCCCTTTCATGGAGAATGCCTATTTGGTGATGATTTGGATAAATATATCCAAAAGATTTTAGGGGGGGAAGAGTGCTCTTCCTCTTAAAGGGTAGAGGAAGAGCAAAAGTCCTTCTTTTAAGATGCCCGGCACTCAGACTCCCAGTGCTTCTGATCCCAGAAAGTTGTGACGGCCCCAGCCATCTCGTTCTAGAGCTAAGCCTTCAGGGCAAGGGCAGAAGAAACCCTGGGCCCAGAGATCTGCCAAGTCTACCTCTAAGCCTACCTTGTGAAGGGTCGCCCCCACTTAATCTGGTGGGGGGGAGGCTGTTATGGCTCTCGAAGGTCTGGGTAGAAATAATTCAGGACAACCGGGTGGTTTCCACTATCTTGCAGGGATACAAACTGGAATTTTGGGTGTTCCCGCATCCCTGGTTTGTAAAATCAAACATACCTGCAGATCCTCTTAAACGAAGATCTCTCTGTGCTGCTGATGGAGGTTGCCAATATATCTTAACTGTTTGACTTATCTCTCTCTGCCTGCATGTATTTTTCCTTTCTTTTGTTTTTTCAAATAAGCTCTGAACATCTCCCGTATGTCGCCCGCTCAAGTTTGTGTTCACTAATGCGGTGATCTTAAGTTTGAGTTGAATGTACTACATCTAATCTCTGAACAATGTACATGTTGTTTGTATTCCTAAAATGTTTATATTTTCCAATAAAGAACCAGTTTGATTAAAAGAAGATCTCTTTTTCTGGCTCTGGACCATTTAAGGTCTCAAAGAGTAATTACAGAGGTTTCCGAAGGACAAAAGATTCAGGATTTTTTTACTCAAAACTTTTCGTAGTCCCCAAGCAAAACGGAGACATGAGACCTATTCTGGAGCTCAAAGCCCTGAACCAGTTTCTAAACATTCGTACTTTCTGAATGGAATCAATTTGCTCAGCAATGGCCTTCCTGCAGGAAGAGGAATTTCTAGCATCCATAGACATCAAGGATGCAAACCTTCACGTGCCTATTTTTCAGGCCCATCAAAGGTTTTTACGCTTTGCAGTAGAAAACCGTAATTTTCAGTTTGTGGCCCTGCCCTTCGTGTTGACCAGGGATCCATGAGTGTTCACAAAGATCCTAGCTCCAGTATCGACTCTAAGGTCTCAAGGGATATCAGTGATAGGATATCTAGATGATCTATTACTAATAGATCGATTGGCTTCGGCTCTAAGCCGGACTGTTTTCCCTTATCTATGCCTTTCCTCCGGTTCAGCTGCTGCCGCGTCTGTTATGCAGAATCCAGCTAGAGGGGAAACCAGTAATCCTGGTAGCTCCAGCATGACCGAGGAGATTTTGGTATGCACAAATTCAAAAATTGGCAGTGACAAGGCCTTGGGTTCTTCCCCTGTGTTCAGACATGCTCTCCCAAGGTTCGATATTCCACCCTGCTTTACAGTCTCTAAATTTGTCGGCTTGGCTATTGAAGCCTTGATTTTGAAAGAGTGGAGTATATCTGGACCTGCAGTTTCTACCCTGATAAATGCTAGAAAACCAGTCTCCAGAGGCATTTATTACAGAGTCTGGAAATCTTATATTGCCTGGTGTGAGGTCAGAAAATGGCATTCCCGCAAATATATTATCTGGAGAATTATAGCCCTCTTGCAAATTGGACCCCGGGAAGAAGCCACAAAGTCACGTGACGCAACGCGTAGGACACGGAGACCCGGAAGTGACATATCAGGAACAAACGCACGCTACCTACACTACTGCGCTGCTGATTGCTATCTTTTATGTGAGTTACTATTGTTTTATTTTAATAAATTTTGGAAATACCACACCATGAGAGGCCTTGTATTTGTACCCCACCTCTGAGAGTATCGCCAGGAGTAGCGGAGAACCCCTACAGAGCCCCCATCCTTAGGATCATAGGAGAACACCATTCACAGGACCCCAGTAGTGACCCCTCCCCCTACCAGAGGACAGACCATTACCAGGAGCCAGGAGAGGGACCCATCCATGGAACCCTGCAGCCATTACCCACTCTAAGGCTTTATACAAGAAAGTGACATGTGAGAGGCCAACCACACAGCTAGGGAGAAAGAGATACCTGGTAACGCCTATCTGCATGCGTACCTTGGATGAATTATCATCACCAGCACCCAGCATTTGGTTTAGCACAAAGTATTATCATCACAAAGATCACAAGTGAAGAGACATATGTGTTTTTTTCCATCCCCAAGATTCCTGCACCATGCACTTTATTTGAATTAGTGAACACATACCAATACTGATTTTATTGTATCAAGGCGTGTTTCCTATTATTATTTTGGGACTATGTGTATATTTTTTTAGCCAAAATCAGTTTTGTTTTTTTGATATATTTGTAAGTATCAGCACTATCACCTTGCACATGTATTTACCAGCACCAATATTTGAGTTTTATATTTTTTATTTTTTATCATGTATTAACATTCCATCCCTTTGCACCAGGCACATTTGGCTATTATAGCACTAGGCACTTTTTTGCCAATCAGATTTTGCACTACCCTCAAGCACTTTACTATCGCACTGGCATATTCATTTATTCTCTAACAATATCATATTCGTATACCTTGTCTATTGATTTATGAGATGGTTTACACTTGATTTATCTACACATTGCCTATTTGACCTATAAGAGATATATGTTTTGTGGTTGCTTCTGATTTGCTATACCATTTTTTACACAAGAGGTAGCGCAGCACTACCCCGCACTTCCAATACATTCTCTTGATGTAGTACGTGAATTCAAGATTTCCTTGAAAAGGTCAGCTCAGATTCAAAAGATCGACCTTTTGTTCATGCTGCCAGAAGGGCCCAGGAAAGGGCAGGCAGCATATAAGTCTATGATTTCTCAATGGATTCCCCAGGTTATTATCCAGGCATATGGTTTGAAAGGGAAGGTTCCACCTTTTCCAGGAAATGCACACTCTACCAGAAAAGTAGGTGCCTCTTGGGCAGTTCGCCATCAAGCTTCTATGGCTCAGAGTTGCAAGGCTGCGACTCCGTCATCTGTGCATACGTTCACTAGATTCTATTAAGTGAATGTTAGGAGGAGTCTGTATTTGGCCACAGTGTTCTGCAGGCAGCTATGTAGATCTTGTGGTATGATGGCGGTATTTATTGTGACCCCCTCCCCGCAAGTGCATTGCTGGGATGTCCCATTTGGTAATGAATATGGCTCTGTGTCCCATGATGTACTATAAAGAAATGTGGATTTTTCTTACAGCTTACCTGTAAAATCAATTTCTTGGAGTACGTCACAGGACACAGAGGTCCCTCACCTCTTATGTGGGATGTTTATTGCTTGCTACAAAACTGAGGTACTTCCTGTGCATATTTAGACCCATTTTAGAGAGCATAAACATTACAGAATCCTTTGTGGCAATTGAAATGATCAGCCTTCAGTATTTCAACTACACGCTGTATATTCAGTAACAGGGACATTAATCCCTATTCAGTACATTTACAGCTTTGTTTACCACAGTCAGAAAAGTCGATTTCTTTTCAAAAACTCCTTGGGCTAAGATGTTATGCAAAGCTCAAACAAATTTGCTAATAATTCTCTGAGATTTAGACTCAGTTCAAAAGAACTGCTGTTAATTACATAGATAATAAAACAGAAGAAGAAAATGCCTCAAGTACCTGCACTACGCTATGGCTGAAGATCAAAAATTAATTAAAGCAAAGAATAAATACTAAAAATATAGAGGCGTCAGATGTAGTAACAAAAAGAAAATACAGCTAAAATGACCAAACATCATTAAACCATGGTAGCAAAAGAAAAGATTTATGGCTAGGTTATAAATGTAGCAAAATAAACCTCAAGTTTATCTCAGGCAATAAGCATGCAATTATAAATCCGTGTTAAATAATAGGATCAATTCACAAAGCCACATGAGTTCATTTACATGCATTAGGTATTTTGTGTCATGGCAATTTTAACAACAAAATGTTAAAATCACACAAATAAATATGACATTGTTGGAACTGTTATTTTTCTACGTGAAATAAACATTTTATTTCTTTAGTGACTTGTTTACCTCCTTTTTTGAAATAACTTGTTCTGCTTTTCTCGACTTTCCAGACTCCTCGTTGAAAATCATTGTTAACCCCAGCCCCAAGGTAACTATATTTTTAGAAGAAAAACCTGTGCAATAATCTTTGTGAATTTACTTTTACATATTGATTACTGTCATGTAACATTGGGTAACATCAGGACAGAGGGGAATTGTACCAACTCAAAAATAGAGATAAAAAAGCCTTAACAAGAGGGTGGGTGTAAGCATGGCAATTATTTACATCATTTCTGGAAAAAAAATATTCTTCCTAACGTTTTTAATTGTACACTCCTGGCCTAAAATCACAGTTGAAGTAATCAATGGAATTTGTCCACTACCATCTACAAACCCAATTCCAAAAAAGTTGGGACACTGTACAAATTGTGAGTAAAAAAGGAATGAACTAATTTACAAATCTCATAAACTTATATTTTATTCACAATATAATATAGATAACATATCAAATGTTGAAAGTGAGATATTTTGAAATGTCATGCCAAATATTGGCTCATTTTGGATTTCATGAGAGCTACACATTCCAAAAAAGTTGGGACAGGTAGTAATAAGAGGCCGGAAAAGTTAAATGTACATATAAGGAATAGCTGGAGGACCAATTTGCAACTTATTAGGTCAATTGACAACATGATTGGGTATAAAAAGAGCCTCTCAGAGTTGCAGTGTCTCTCAGAAGTCAAGATGGGCAGAGGATCACCAATTAGTAGAGCAATATCAGAAAGGAGTTTCTCAGAGAAAAATTGCAAAGAGTTTGAAGTTATCATCATCTACAGTGCATAATATAATGCAAAGATTCAGAGAATCTGGAACAATCTCTGTGTGTAAGGGTCAAGGTCAGAAAACCATACTGGATGCCCGTGATCTTCGGGCCCTTAGACGGCAAAGCATCACATATAGTGATGTCGCAAACCTAAAATTTGCCGTTTGCGAACGGCGAACGCGAACATCAGCAAATGTTCGCGAACCGGGCGAACCGCCATAGACTTCAATAGGCAGGTGAATTTTAAAACCCACAGGGACTCTTTCTGGCCACAATAGTGATGGAAAAGTTGTTTCAAGGGGACTCACATCTGGACTGTGGCATGCCGGAGGGGGATCCATGGCAAAACTCCCATGGAAAATGACGTAGTTGACGCAGAGTCGGGTTTTAATCCATAAAGGGCATAAATCACCTAACATTCCTAAATTGTTTGGAATAACGTGCTTTAAAACATCCAGTGTGTGAATACGATCAGGTATGATGTTGTATCGATCAAGTAGTGTAAGGGTTACGCCCACTTCAGTGACAGACCAAACTCTGACAGACCAAACTCCCCGTTTAACAGTCAGTCAGTCAGTCCGTCCATTTGCACAACCGCAAACTCCCCATTTGCACAAGGTTGGATACCAAGCTAGCCATGTCCCGTTCCTTGTCCTCACTGACATCATTGAAGGTCTCTTCCTCCACCCAGCCAGCCACGTACAACACCAAGTGTCCCCAAAAGGTGGTAACTAGCCCCCTGGGCCGCCTGCTGTGGTTGGTCTTCCACCTCCTCAAAGCCACCTTCCTCCTCTGACTTCTCTTCTTCAGACTCCTCTCTCTGCGTTGCCACAGGTCCAGCAATCGACAACGACAAGGCTGCTTCTGGTGATGATGGGGACCACAACTCTTCCTCTTCATGCTCATCTACGGCCTGATCCAGCACTCTTCGCAGGGCACGCTCCAGAAAAAACGCATATGGGATGAGGTCGATGATGTTGCCTTGGGTTTGACTGACCAGGTTTGTCACCTCCGCAAAAGGACGCATGAGCCTACAGCCATTGTGCATGAGCATTCAGCAACGCGGCCAAAAAATACCCAGCTCCGCAGAGGCTGTCCTCTTTTTTTTAAATTAAAGAAAATTAATGTTTTTTCTATGAAAAATGATCACGCTGATCGCTTTTGGTCTGTTCACAATGAAGCAACGACCTTATCATCTGGGGTGTGCCAACATTGCCAACACACTCCTAGAGGTGATCGCTTCATTGTGATACGCAAGCCCCTTCACCACAACAAGGTAACGATCACGAAGGGGAATTGACACATGTATGTGCCTTTTTTTTTTGTTTTTTTGCAGCCACAGTGTAGCACCAGAGGCCAGAAAAATTAGGCATGTACACATGCATGAAAAACCAGGTATTGTTACAGCCGCTGCTGTAGCAGCGGCCGGAAAAATTGAGGTTTTCAAGGCAGAAAGTGCACTAAAACATTGCGGATTGAACCATAGTTGGTGGCGGAGACGTCACGTAAGTCATCCTGCATGCAGAGATTAAATACAGCAGCGTGTGGACCATTTTTAGCCCAAGGCATCTCATCAGGCCTTTTTTAGTCAAATGCATCCCCAACTGTCAGTCCCTTCGGGATCCATGCCTCATTCATCTTAATAAAGGTGAGGTAATCTAGACTTTTTTGACCTAGGCGACTTCTCTTCTCAGTGACAATACCTCCTGCTGCGCTGAAGGTCCTTTCTGACAGGACACTTGAAGCGGGGCAGGCCAGAAGTTCAATGGCAAATTGGGATAGCTCAGGCCACAGGTCAAGCCTGCACACCCAGTAGTCAAGGGGTTCATCGCTCCTCAGAGTGTCGATATCTGCAGTTAAGGCAAGGTAGTCTGCTACCTGTCGGTCGAGTCGTTCTCTGAGGGTGGACCCCGAAGGGCTGTGGCGATGCGTAGGACTAAAAAAGCTCTGCATGTCCTCCATCAACAACACGTCTGTAAAGCGTCCTGTCCTTGCCGGCGTGGTTGTGGTGGTAGGAGGAGGATTACTTTCACCTCTTCCCCTGTTGGATTCCCGTTGTGCTGTGACATCACCCTTATATGCTGTGTAAAGCATACTTTTCAACTTATTTTGTAGCTGCTGCATCCTTTGCGACTGCCGGTAATTCGGTAACATATCAGAGACTTTCTGCTTATACGGGGGGTCTAGTAGCGTGGCCACCCAGTACAGGTCGTTCTCCTTCAGCCTTTTTATACGAGGGTCCCTCAACAGGCATGACACGTACAACACCACAGGTACCAGATAGGTGACAACGAGCACCCTGGGATGCCTGTTGTGGTTGGTGTTCCTCCTCCTCAAAGCCACATTCCTCCTCTGACTCCTCTTCCTCAGACTCCTCTTCCAGTGTTGCCGCAGGTCCAGCAAGCGAAGGCAAGGCTCTTTCTGGTGGTGGTGATGGTGACCACAACTCTTCCTCTTCCTCTTCACGCTCATCTACGGCCTGATCCAGCACTCTTCGCAGGGCACGCTCCAGAAAGAAAACATATGGGATAATGTCGCTGATGGTGCCTTCGGTGCGACTGACTAGGTTTGTCACCTCCTCAAAAGGACGCATGAGCCTACAGGCATTGCGCATGAGCGTCCAGTAACGTGGCAAAAAAATACCCAGCTCCGCAGAGGCTGTCCTAGCACCCCAGTCATACAAATACTCGCTTTTTCTTGTTGGAGCAGGCGGTCGAACATTAGCAGCGTTGAATTCCAACGTGTCGGGCTGTCGCAAATCAAGCGCCTCACAGGCATATCTGAAAAGTGCGCCATGGCCGTGTAGGAACGCCTGAAATGGCCACACACCTTCCTGGCCTGCTTGAGGACGTCCTGTAAGCCTGGGTACTTCTGCACAAAGCGTTGTACAATCAGATTCAACACATGTGCCATGCACGGCACATGTGTCAACTTGCCCAAATTCAATGCCACCAACAAATTGCTTCTGTTGTCACACACCACTTTGCCGATCTCCAGTTGGTGCGGGGTCAGCCACTGATCCACCTGTGCGTTCAGGGCGGACAGTAGTGCTGGTCCGGTGTGACTCTCTGCTTTCAGGCAAGTCAACTGTCGTATCATGCATGTGGAATAGCCCCTGGGGAGCTGGGGGGGTGCAGTTGGTGTGGAGCAAGACGCAACAGCAGAAGAGGACTCAGCCGAGGAGGTTAGCAAAGAGGATGGAGTAGGAGGAGTAGAGGAGGTGGCAGCAGGCCTGCCTGCAAGTCGTGGCGGTGTCACCAACTCCTCTGCAGCAGAGCCACGCATTCCATGCTTGGCAGCCGCCAGCAGGTTTACCCAATGCGCAGTGTAAGTGATATACCTGCCCTGACAGTGCTTTGCAGACCAGCTATCAGTGGTCAGATGGACCCTTGCCCCAACACTGTGTGCCAGACATGACATGACTTCCTTTTCCACAAAAGAGTACAGGTTGGGGATTGCCTTTTGTGAAAAATAATTTCGGCCGGGTACCTTCCACTGCGGTGTCCCAATAACGACACATTTTTTGAAGGCCTCAGACTCCACCAGCTTGTATGGTAAAAGCTGGCGGGCTAAGAGTTCCGACAAGCCAGCTGTCAGACGCCGGGCAAGGGGGTGACTCTGTGAGATTGGCTTCTTAAGCTCAAACATTTCCTTGACAGACACCTGACTGTGGGCAGGTGAGCAGGAACTGCTGAAGGTGAGAGGCGGAGGGGCGGGTTGTTGATAGGGGGCAAGGAGGACAGCAGTGGTTGACGTGGCTGAAGATGCTGGACAAGGAGGAGGATGGTGGCTTTCAGTTTGTGTGCTGCTTTTACTCATGTGTTGATCCCATAGGTGTTTGTGATGTGAGATCATGTGCCTTCGCAAAGCAGTTGTACCTAGGTGGGTGTTGGACTTCCCACGACTCAGTTTCTTTTGGCACAGGTTACAAATGGCATCGCTGATATCAGAGGCAGACACACAAAAAAAATGCCACACTGCTGAGCTTTGCAATGACGGCATTCTGGTGGTGGCAACAGCTTGCTTTGATTGGCGTGCTGTCTGGCTGACCCCGGGTGCTGATACATGCTGTCTGACTGTGCCACTAGCTCCTTGCGATGACCTCCCCCTGCTTCCAACTCATCTCCTCCTCCTCTCTGTCTCCCCATCTGAACTTTCCTCCTCTTCTTCTGCTCTTCGAGCAGGCACCCAGGTGACATCCACAGACACATCGTCATCATCAGCCGCTTCACTTGACAACTCAGCAAAGGCAACAGCAGCAGGTACAACATCATCATCATCACAATGTACGTCCATGTGTATAATGCTGCCTGACTGAGACATATCCCCCTTATCTACATCCTCTGGCACTAATGGTTGCGCATCACTTATTTCTTCCAACTCATGTGTAAATAACTCCTCTGACAGATCAAGTGAAGCGGCTGTGGTGCTAGTGTTGGTGTTGGTGCCGGCGGGCGGGCGAGTGGTAAATTGAGAGGTGCCCGAAGCTGAGCTGGAGGAGGATGGTGCATTAAGGTTCCCAGCGGAAGCTGTAGAAGTCCTGTGTAAGCCAGTCAACTATGTCCTCAGAATTTTTTGAGTTCAGGGTCTGTGGCCTCTGAACACTGGGCATTATTCTAGGGCCAAAGGAAATCACAGCACCACGACCACGACGGCCCTTGCGGGGTGGCCTGCCTCTGCCTGTGATTTTTTTTTTAATGTGTTGTACTATGAGTGCAAGGTGCTGTGCCACCCTATAGGAGTGTTGGGCAGTGGGTACAGTACACTCTGTGGACCTGACAGTCACTGGCAGCCCAGGCAACTGCAATTATAAAAAAATATATATATATTTAATTTGCAAGCTGCTGTGCCACCGTATATATCAGTGGTGGGTGGGCACGCAGTGGCACTGCAGTGGGCACAGTACACTCTGTGGACCTGACAGTCACTGGCACCCAGACAACTGCAATTATAAAAAAAATATATATATTTTTAATTTGCAAGCTGCTGTGCCACCGTATATATCAGTGGTGGGTGGGCACGCAGTGGCACTGCAGTGGGCACAGTACACTCTGTGGACCTGACAGTAACTGGCACCCAGGCAACTGCAATTATAAAAAAAATATATATATTTTTAATTTGCAAGCTGCTGTGCCACCGTATACATCAGTGGTGGGTGGGCACGCAGTGGCACTGCAGTGGGCACAGTACACTCTGTGGACCTGACAGTCACACTGGCAGCCCAGGCAACTGCAATTATAAAAAAAATATGTATATATTTAATTTGCAAGCTGCTGTGCCACCGTATATATCAGTGGTGGGTGGGCACGCAGTGGCACTGCAGTGGGCACAGTATACTCTGTGGACCTGACAGTCACTGGCACCCAGGCAACTGCAATTATAAAAAAAATATATATTTTTAATTTGCAAGCTGCTGTGCCACCGTACATATCAGTGGTGGGTGGGCACGCTGTGGCACTGCAGTGGGCACAGTACACTCTGTGGACCTGACAGTCACTGGCACCCAGGCAACTGCAATTATAAAAAAAATATATATATTTTTAATTTGCTGTGGTGGGTCTGTGGCCTCTCACACACAGCGGGCAGGTAACTGCAGTGCACAATAGATATATATATATATATATATATATATATATATATATATATATATATATATATATATATATACATATATATATATATATATATAAAATACTCAAATACCAGCCCTAAAAAGGGCTTTTGGGGACAATAGATATATATCACAGAACAAAAAAAAAT
This sequence comes from Pelophylax lessonae, assembly GCF_965119305.1. Lineage (NCBI taxonomy): Eukaryota > Metazoa > Chordata > Amphibia > Anura > Ranidae > Pelophylax > Pelophylax lessonae. Next base: position 420,604,133 of record NC_138772.1, on the reverse strand, counting down.
ACACAAATACCAGCCCTAAACAGGGCTTTTTGGGGACAATATATATATATATATATATATATATATATATATATATATATATATATATATATATATATATATATATATATATATATATATATATATCCAAAAAAAACTCAAATACCAGCCCTAGGAAGGGCTTTTTGGGGTGCTGTCCTTACAGCAGGAGTGTACCAATAATACTGGCTAACAAGACCGGGAACACTGACTAACTGTCCCTAGCTATTAACAGCAGCAGCAGCAGCACTTTCCCTGCTCTCACTACACACTGCTTCAGAAATTATCTAAGATGGATACTGCCCTTGCTTATTTATAGGAGGTGGGAGGGTGTGGGAGGGAGGTATGCTGATTGGCCTGGAATGTGTCTGCTGACTGTGAGGTTCAGGGTCAAAGTTTGCCTCAATGCTGATGTATAGGAGGCGGACCGAACATCGCATATGTTCGCCCGCAGCGGCGAACGCGAACATGCGAAGTTCGCCGGGAACTGTCCGCCGGCGAACAGTTCGGTACATCTCTAATCACATACAGGAATGCTACTGTAATGGAAATCACAACACGGGCTCAGGAATACTTCCAGAAAACATTGTCGGTGAACATAATCCACCGTGCCATTCGCGGTTGCCGGCTAAAACTGTATAGGCCAAAAAACAAGCCATATCTAAACATGAACTAAAAGCGCAGGCATTTTCTCCGGGCAAAGGCTCATTTAAAATGGACTGTGGCAAAAGTGGAAAACTGTTCTGTGGTCAGACGAATCAAAGTTTGAAGTTCTTTTTGGAAAACTGGGACGCCATGTCATCAGGACTAAAGAGAACAAGGACAACCCAAGTTGTTATCAGCGCTCAGTTCAGAAGCCTGCATCTCTGATGGTATGGGGTGGCATGAGTGCATGTGGCAGGGGCAGCTTACACATCTGGAAAGGCACCATCAATGCTGAAAGGTATATCCAAGTTCTAGAACAACATATGCTCCCATCCAGACGTCGTCTCTTTCAGGGAAGACCTTGCATATTCCAACATAACAATGCCAAACCACATACTGCATCAATTACAACATCATGGCTGCGTAGAAGAAGGATCCGGGTACTGAAATAGCCAGCCTACAGTCCAGATCTTTCACCCATAGAAAACATTTGACGCATTATAAAGAGGAAGATGCGATAAAGAAGACCTAAGACAGTTGAGCATGAGCAACTAGAAGCCTGTATTAGACAAGAATGGGAAAACATTCCTATTCCTAAACTTGAGCAACTTGTTTCCTCAGTCCCCAGACGTTTGCAGACTGTTATAAAAAGAAGAGGGGATGCCACACAGTGGTAAACATGGCCTTGTCCCAACTTTTTTGAGTTGTGTTGATGCCATGAAATTTAAAATCAACTTATTTTTCCCTTAAAATTATACATTTTCTCAGTTTAAACATTTGATATGTCATCTATGTTGTATTCTGAATAAAATATTTAAATTTTAAACTTCCACATCATTGCATTCTGTTTTTATTCACAATTTGTACAGTGTCCCAACTTTTTTGGAATCGGGTTTGTATTTTCAAAGTGTTACTTCTATTTTCCTTTTACAGCCGCTACGTATGGTGTATGAATTTAACTATGAAATTCAATAGAAACAAGAGTAAAGCTGGCCATAGATGGTTAGAATCTTGGCTGATTTGGCAGGGACTGACCGAGAGTCAAACCATCTAGGGCAAACCAATTGTACCCAAGTTGATCCATCAATCACCTTGGAAACAACTAGCATGTTGATTTTTTACATGCAATTATTTCCAGTGACTATAGTTGCTAGCAATAATTACTGTGTTCTCCTGGCTGTGTTGATAGGAGAATCAATCCATGGTTGCAGGAAAGAAAATCACATCATCTATGGCCTGCCCAATACTCAATACTCTTAGTAATGTAGCAAGCCTGGTCAGACACATCCTCTCTTTTTTTTTTTTGCAATATAAGTTTGTTTAACCGGTTCAATAATGGTCACATTTACCCCCAATATTCAGCTTTCAGCTCTGTCACACTTTGAATGACAATTCATGCAACATTGTACCTATTTTTCACACAAATAGGGCTTTATTTTGGTGGTATTTAATCACCGCTTTTTCCGCTTTCTTTTTCTTTTTTGCTAAATAAACGAAAATAGACCACAATTTAAAAAAAAAAAACATGTTTTTCTTCATTTTTGTTATAACATTTGGCAAATAAATAATCTTTCTTCATGAATTTAAGCCAAAATGTATTCTGCTACATTTCTTTGGTGAACAAAAACCCAAATCAGTGTATATTATTTGGTCTGTAGGAAAGCTATAGGGTCCACAAAATATGGTATATACAGTATATCTGGAAAATCAATCAATCCTGATGTACTGATGGCCTATCTTATTTCTTGAGGCCCAAAAATGAAAGAACAGTACAAATATTCCCCAAATGACCCTTTTTTGGAAAGCACATAGTTCAAGGTATGTAGTAAGAGGCATGGCAAGTTTTTTGAAGTTATAATATTTTGTCACAATGTTTTTGAAAATGAAGAAATGTAAAAAAATGTTTACATACTGTCACCAGTGCAGTACAGTGTCATCATATAAATGGCGTGGTGATGATCAGAGACGCTGACTGGTGAAAGAATGTACAGTAAAAAAAAAAAAAATTATATATATATATATATATATATATATATATATATATATTATTTAAAGTATTTATATTTTTTATTACCTTTTTTATTTTTGACAATTCATGTTCACGTACAGTGAACCAGAGCAATTCAGTGTGTTACCATAGTAACACTGTACTAATCTTGGTAGGTGATCAGAATATTTTTTTTTTTTTTTACATGATTTTTTTTTTTATGATTGCTTATAACTGTGAATTTTACAGTTATAAGCAACCATTTTTTTCCCGAATGAAAACTATTCATTCAGTGTTTACTAATGTGATTAGCTGTGTTTGGCCCCAGTTAATCAAATGGTACAGATAGGCTGTAAGTGGCACTGTCTGTACCATGTGATTACTGTGACCAATCACAGAGCTCATCACAATAGTACACAATGAAAGGCATGAAACAAAGTCATTAATTGAGTACAATTATCATGCGGTCTGCTGTGATTGACCACAGCAATCACATGGTACCAGCAACAGGCCGGTACAGTGATCATTCATTGACCATGCCCGGTGGACACAACGGGCGACAGATCCCACCGAAGCATGACCCATGGGGTGACATAATATGACGTCCTCCCAGGATAATAGGGCCTGGCCATCATATTACAATAGGCTGGGCAGAAAGGGGTAAAGGCATTTGTGCTGAGGGGTGTGGCTGTTACTGAGGTTTGCCAGCACAGGCCACTGCAGTGTGATGGCTAGAATCAGTATTTCTAATTTTTTAAGGTTCAAAGATATCTCCAAATGGAAAAGGGCTTTATATACAGGACACCTGTTTGGCAATACTAGAAATTTCCTGCCCACTAGGGATGATCGAACTTTTCAAAAGTTCGGTTCGACCAGAACACCCGAACTTCCCGAAAGTTCGGCCCGGATTTCAGAACCCCATTGAAATCAATTGGACCTGAAGTTCGGTAATCAAAAAACACCATTTTGAAGCCCTAAAACCCAATAAATGCCCCTAAAAATTGCCTAGGGTTCTGGGTCATGCCCCAGGGACTATTAATCACACAAAAAAAGTTCTTAAAAATTGTCATTTTTGATAGAGAGCCAATTATTGAAAAAATTATTGAAAAAAAAATGAGATTTCTTTGGATTTAGTGTCTGGGGGGTCTAAAAAGTGTACCTGTGAAGTTTCAGCTCTGTAGCATGTCCAGAACCAGAAAAAAAAGATTGTTTGTATTAGAATCAATATAGAACAGGGATATGGCTCCGCTATTTTCACACCTTGCCGGTTTTGTAGCAAGCGTTTTTTGGGCATTTATTGGGGGACTTTGGATGCTGGCATAACATTAGAACTTCTGTGTAGGGGTATATATACATACACGCATGTATGTATATATATATATACACATACACATGTATAGGTGTGAAAATAGCAGAACCCTATGCTTGCGCTAATGAAATAATTAACACCAATATGTCTCCGCTCCTATCACACCTATATGTGTGTATGTGTATAAATACATATAAGTGTGTGTGTATATATACCCCTATACAGAATTTCAGATGTTTTGCCTGCCTCCAAAGACCCACAAAAAATGCCCAAAAAAATGCCTGCGCCAAAAAAAATGCCCAGGTGTGTTGTTGCAGGCTTTTTTTTTTTTGCATTTTTTGTGGGTCTTTGGAGGCAGGCAAAACATCTGAACTTCTGTATAGGGGTATATATACACATATTGGTATTAATTATTTCATTAGCGCAAGCATAGTGTTCTGCTACTTTCACACCTATATATGTGTATGGGTATATATACAGACATGGGTGTATGTATATATACCCCTACACAGAAGTTCAGATGTTATGCCTGCCTCCAAAGACGCCCAAAAAATGCCCAAAAAAACGCTAGCTACAAAAATGCCCAGGTGTGTTTTTGCAGCTGGCGTTTTTTTGGGTATTTTTTTGGGGTCTTTGGAGGCAGGCAAAACATCTGAACTTCTGTATAGGGTTATATATACACACACACTTATATATATTTATACACATACACATATATAGGTGTGATAGGAGCGGAGACATATTGGTGTTAATTATTTCATTAGCGCAAGCATAGTGTTCTGCTACTTTCACAGCTATATATGAGTATGTGCATATATACAGACATGGGTGTATGTATATATACCCCTACACAGAAGTTCAGATGTCATGCCTGACTCCAAACATGTCCTCAAAAAAGCCCTATAAACGCCTGCAGCAAAAAGCTGGGAGACAGGCGAGAAGCCATATCGCTGTTCTGTAAGTGACCTAAGAGAAACGATCTTTTCTCTATAGCGGTCACCCTGACATGGAAGGGTTTTGTCTTCCTGCCATAGCAGTCAGAGTCAGTTAACCCTACACTACACTACGGTCCCCTTACACTTAAAACTTTCCCTACAGAAACTAGATTATTAAAACTAACTATAGTGGAAAATAGTACCCTAACTACACTAGATATCCCTTTCCTCACACTAAAAATTGCTAAATGACACTTTGTAGCAGAAGTAACAGAACTGCTTCCACTCTCTTCCATGTCCCTGTATTACAATGCTAGGAATTTGGCGGGGGCTATCTTATATACTGGGGGGCGTATTTACTAATGATTGGCCTATGGACCCCCTAGTCACTCAATCACATTCCTAGCATTCTCCTGCCCCCTCAATTGGCTTTTACTGATGGTTCTGGTCCAATCACGGGCTTTTAAAGCCCATTTCCTGTACCATTGCATTTTGGTCGGTTCTGGTTCCCGAATTCCGAACTTTTTCAGCAAAAAGTTCGGAATTCGGCCGAACCTCGAACAGCCAATGTTCGGGTCGAACCGATGGTCGACCCGAACCGTTCGATCATCCCTACTGCCCACACATTTTTTCTGTCTAATCTTGGTGTGATCACTGGCTGCTAGTTTCTTTTATCTGCTTGATTGTCCTGTTGGGGTGCCATTGGTCCTTCCCACAAGTCCAGGGTCAGACACTTTTTAGTGGTCATCATTTGGAAGTGTTACAATCATTTTTATATCAGTTTTCAAGCTAAGATTTGGGTCATAGGATTGGGTCACAGGAGTGCCGAACTTACTGCACTCCTGTGACTCACAGGGGAAGTGTGAAAATAATATTTTTTTAATTTTAGGGCTTTATTTGCCCATTTAAAAAAAAATAAAGTTAAGGGCAAGTTTGCCTTCAGGAATATATTACATGTTCCACCCATTTTTAGGGTCCTGCAGCCGCTCCCTGATCCCCGCACTCCTTGTGACAGCAGGCAGGGGATCTTCTCTCTGTACTTGCTGTCACTATTTGATAAGAGTGTGCGCGCTGCCCACACAGCCACTTTATTGATTCAAAGATCCCTTTGCGCATGTCGGCTTTTAGCTGTTGGGCGCTTGAGTAGTTCAATGAATCTTTCTGTCTGTGTAAAACTAATTATTTGGTGGCTACATGGAGGAGGAGGTCTGTAGCACTATCTTGGAACCACATTTCCTCCTCTCCTATGAACAGTAGCTACCATATTGCCACAGTCTCCCATCCACTACCTCTAATTATTGACTTTTGTTGAACAGGATATTGAAAATTGTATTTGATTAGTGGCTGCAGCTAATTGGCTGCAGTGCTGATCAGTAGGGATGATCGAACCGTTGGGGTCGACCATCGGTTCGACCCGAACATTGACTGTTCGAAATTCGGCCGAATTCCGAACTTTTTGTGGAAAAAGTTCGGTATTCGGCAACCAGAACCGCCCAAAAGGCAATGGGACAGGAACTGGGCTTTAAAAGCCGTGATTGGACCAGAAACATCAGTAAAAGCCAATTGAGGGGGCAGGAGGATGCTAGGAATGTGATTGGAGTGACTAGGGGGTCCAGAGGCCAATCAGTAGTGAATATGGCCCCCAGTATATAACATAGCCCCGCCAAATCTCTAGCACTGTAAAACAGAGTCTGTGGAAGAGAGTGGAAGCAGTTCTGTTACTCCTGCTGCAAAAGTGTCATTTAGCAATTATTAATGTGAGGAAAGGGATATCTAGTGTAGTTAGGGTACTATATACCACTATAGTTAGATTCAATAATCTAGTTTCTGTAGGGAAAGTGTTAAGTGTCAGGGTGACCTTAGTGTAGTTTAGGGTGAACTGACTCTGACTGCTATGCCAGGGTGACAAAACTCTTCCATGTCAGGGTGACCGCCATAAGAAAAAGATAATTTTTCTTAGAATTAATAGTAGAGCAGGGATGGGTCGCCGCTCCTTGTATGCCAGGGTGACCGAATTCATCCATGTCAGGGTGACCGCCATAAGAAAAAGATAATTTTTCTTAGAATTATTAGTAGAGCAGGGATGGGATTTCGCTCCTGTCACACCTGGGCGTTTTTGTTTCAGGCGTTTATTGGGCTTTTTGTGGACGTCTTTGGAGGCAGGCATGACATCTGAACTTCTGTGTAGGGGTATATATACACACACACATATATGTATATATACACATACACACATATTAGGTGTGAAAGTAGCGGAACCCCATCCCTGCGCTAATAAAATTATTTGCAGGGATGGGGTTCCGCTCCTATCACACCTATGTGTGTGTATGTGTATATATACATATATATGTGTGTGTGTATATATACCCCTATATAGAAGTTCAGATGTTATGCCTGCCTCCAAAGACGCCCAAAAAATGCCCAATAAACGCCTGCAACAACACACCTGGGCATTTTTGTTGCAGGCATTTATTGGGCATTTTTTGGGTGTCTTTGGAGGCAGGCATAACATCTGAACTTCTGTATAGGGGTATATATACACACACACACACATATATGTATATATACACATACACACATATAGGTGTGATAGGAGCGGAACCCCATCCCTGCAAATAATTTTATTAGTGCAGGGATGGGGTTCCGCTACTTTCACACCTATATGTGTGTATGTCTCTATATATATATATATATATATATATATATATATATATAAATATATATGTGTGTGTGTTTATATATACCCCTATACAGAAGTTCAAATGTCATGCCTCCAAAGACGTCCAAAAAATGCCCAATAAACGCCTGAAACAAAAACGCCCAGGTGTGAAAGTAGCGGAACCCCATCCCTGCGCAAATAAAAATTCTAAGAAAGATGATCTTTTTTTCTGGTTCTGGACATGCTACAGAGCTGAAACTTCACAGGTACACTTTTTAGACCCCCCAGACACTAAACCCAAAGAAATCTCATTTTTTTTCAATAATTTTTTCAATAATTGGCTCTCTATCAAAAACGACAATTTTTAACAACTTTTTTTGTGTGATTAATTGTCCCTGGGGCATGACCCAGAACCCTAGGCACTTTTTAGGGGCATTTATTGGGTTTTAGGGCTTCAAAATGATGATTTTTGATTACCGAAGTTTGGGCCCCATTGATTTCAATGGGGTTCTGGAATCCAGACCCGAACTTTCGGGAAGTTCGGATGTTCTGGTCGAACCAAACTTTTCAAAAGTTCGATCATCCCTACTGATCAGTTTATTCTGACAGCAGAGGAGTCCCTGCTGTCAGAATACAATAACACAGCAGAGAGGAATTCTCCATCTAACTTGCTTGTGCAGATAGGAGAATCTGTGATTTTTTATTTTTATCAGCCCTCTGGCTAATTGAAAAACAGAAAAAAAAAAGACCCATCTATGGCCAGCTTTAGACAAAAAAAGTTCTGTATAAATCTAATGAAAGCAGGGCATGGCCACCAGTAGTGAGATTCATATCTAAATGAAGTGACGTACAGTAATTATCTGGGCATGCGTTACCAAGTAATACGATCCCAGATCTAAACATCATGCACCTCCAGGTGACTGTTTGCAGGTTGCTTTATCTTCTGGGTGCTTTATTATGCTTATATCAGCCACAAATTATGTGCCTAATAATTAAGTCCACCTACTTCCACATACCAAACCTATCTATCAGTTGGTGAGTTCACCCATCATTCTGCACTGTGGACTTGGGGTTCACACTCACACAAGTTTACTTTCAGAAATTAAAAAGCACAGTATGACATTTCAATCAGAGAACATACAGTATAGGATTTGTTACACATACAGTAAACGGTTTCCAAACAAAGTACAAAGAAGGAAAACAACTCCCACTTAATCTAAAATTACCCTTTGTAAGTCACATAGAAATTGCAACAGAGTCAACTGTCAGAGCAATTTTAATTATTAAAAGCCAGGCAGAAACACAATAAAAAGTGATTTGTGGATTTGTCCTCTAAGCAAATCCAGACAATGGAAGCTGCCACTGGCACACATTAAACACGGCATTTGTTCATTACAATTCATAACAGAAAGGTGCAATAAAGTGTTGTGAGCACAGCTTATGTTGCAATGTTGTCTAAAATTCTTCTGTCAGAAAATATCAAAAAAAGGTGATGACGCTTATGCAGTTCTACAAAACATGAATAACTTTAATTTTGTCATCAATACATTTGTTGCCGTATATATAAAAATACACAATTTTCCTCCTATTGCTTACTAAAATTATTGTTTTAATGAGTATTTTAGATATTTTTTTAGGAAGATAAATGCAACCTGGCTAAAGGCCATCCATACCATGGACTGATATGTGAGACACAACTCTCCAAAGGCTTCACAAAACACTAATGTATATAAAATGATTCAGCCCAATGAACTTTTTATAACCTGAATTGTAAAGAGGCTATGGGGAACTCTTTATTGATGCCTGGGTGCCGGCTCTAGGTAGGTGAAAATAGGAAGTCTTCCGGGATGGGTATCTTTATCTTTAGGGTTGAACTCCAAGCACCATCATATCAATACTTTTCAAAGGGGTTGGTAGCTAGTTACCTCTAGCATGTGTGAGTTCAGTGTTCCTTTTTTTGTAAAAACTGGAATTTTAGTTGCACTGGATAGTATAGTTCACATGGTTCACTTCACTTGTACTTCCCTGTGCCAGCGGATGACAGCAGAACTGCATGTATGATGATGTGTCACTTCCTCATCTGCACTTGCCCATTCACAAAACGAATGGCACAGCATCATCACAGACTCAATACCTAGTAACCACTTACAGTATCTCACAAAATTGAGTACACCCACACATTTTTGTATATATTTTATTATATCTTTTCATGTGACAACACTGAAGAAATTACACTTTGCTTCAATGTAAAGTAGTGAGTGTACAGCTTGTATAACAGTGTAAATTTGCTGTCCCCTCAAAATAACTCAACACACAGCCATTAATGTCTAAACCGCTGGCAACAAAGTGAGTACACTCCTAAGTCAAAATGTCCAAATTGGGCCCAAAGAGTCAATATTTTGTGTGGCCACCAATATTTTCCAGCACCGCCTTAACCCTCTTGGGCATGGAGTTCACCAAAGCTTCACTCGATTACCACTGGAGTCCTCTTCCACTCCTCCATGATGACATCACGGAGCTGGTGGATTTTAGAGACCTTGAGCTCCTCCACCCTCCGTTTGAGGATGCCCCACAGATGCTCAATATCGTTTAAGTCTGGAGACATGCTTGGCCGGTCCATCACCTTTACCCTCAGCTTCTTTAGAAAGGCAGTGGTCATCTTGGAGGTGTGTTTGGGGTCGTTATAATGTTGGAATACTGCCCTGCAGCCGAGTCTCCAGAGGGAGGGGATCATGCTCTGCTTCAGTATGTCACAGTACATGTTGCCATTCATTCTCTCAATGAACTGTAGCTCCCCAGTGCCGGCAGCACTCATGCAGCCCCAGACCATGACACTCCCACCCCCATACTTGACTGTAGGCAAGACACACTTGTCTTTATACTCTTCATCTGGTTGCCGCCACACACGCTTAACACCATCTGCACCAAATAAGTTTATCTTGGTCCCATCAGTCCACAGGACATGGTTCCAGCAATCCATGTCCTCAGTCTGCTTGTCTTCAGCAAACTGTGTGCTTTCTTGTGCATAATCTTTATAAGTGGCTTCCTTCTGGGACAACAGTCATGCAGACCAATTTGATGCAGTGTGCGATGTATGGTCTGAGCACTGGCAGGCTAACCCCCCAACCCTTCAATCTCTGCAGCAATGCTGGCAGCACAAATATGTCTATTTCCCAAAGACAACCTCTGGATATGAGGCTGAGCACGTGCACTCAACTTCTTTGGTCGACCATGGCAAGGCCTGTTCTGAATGGAACCTGTGCTGTTAAACCGCTGTATGTCTTGGACAGTGTGCTGCAACTAAGTTTCAGGGTCTTGGCAATCTTCTTATAGACTAGGCCATCTTTATGTAGAGCAACTATTCTTTTTTTTAGATCCTCAGAGAGTTCTTTGCCATGAGGTGCCATGTTGAGCTTCCAGTAACTATTATGAGAGAGTGAGAGCGATAACACCAAATTTAACACAACTGCTCCCCATTCACACCTGAGGCCTTGCAACATTAACGAGTCACATGACACCGGGGAGGGAAAATGGCTAATTGGGCCCAATTTGGACATTGTCACTTAGGAGTGTACTCACTTTTGTTTCCAGCGGTTTAGACATTAATGACTATGTGTTAAGTTATTTTGAGGGGACAGCAAATATACACTGCTATACAAGCTGTACACTCACTACTTTACATTGTAGCAAAGTGTCATTTCTCCAGTGTTGTCACATGAAAAGATATAATAAAATATTTACAAAAATGTGAGGGGTGTACTAACTTTTGTGAGATACTGTATATCTGTGTATCTGGTGTCTCACATCAATGTAAGGCTTCTTTCACATGGCCGCTCCGGTGTTTGGCTCCGCTGCGGGACTTTTTTTTTTTTTTATCACGGAGCGGATGACATTTGTGTCATCCGCTCCGTATGTCCGCATATCATCCCATCCGTTTGCGGATGATATGCGGACATAATGTAAGTCTATGGGCATTGCGGATGTCAGCAGATGACACCGCTGACATCCGATCTTCCTTCCTTTCCGTTTTTTGAACGGAGGAAAAATAGGGTTCTGTTTCGTTCCAAAAAATGGAACAGAACTGAAAGGAAGAAAATCGGATGTCAGCGGATGGTATTCCGCTGAAATCCGCAATGCCATTGACTTACATTATGTCCGTAAATCATCCGCAAAAAAATAGGATGATTTGCGGACATACGGAGCGCCCGTGTGAAAGGGCCCTAAGGGTGCAGGCTATTTTGTGTCTGATCCACAAAGCAGTGAAGCATGAACGGATGAGAGACAATACACACTACTAACTCAATAGGTGAAGAGGAAAGTAAACGCTGTCAGCCTTGGACTCCTCCTAAGCCACACCTCCTGTTGCACTTTGACCCGCCCACTGGGGCTTAGTCATAGAGGTCTGTGACCAAGCTCTGGTGAAATGCATCAGATGGGTGTGGCTTAGGAGGATTTCAAGGCTGAGGCTGTTCACATTCCTCTCCACCTGTTAAGCTAGTGCTGTGCAGTGTCTCTCATCCCTTCATCATCACAGACTGTGTTTTGTGAATGGGCAAGCAAAGACAGTGGTGAAGACACAACATCTACAGGCTGTAAGAATAATATAAACATTGAATTGACACATGGCATTGGTAAGTAGCTCCTAACTCCTCGAAAGGTATTCAGAAACTTATCATGTGTGTACTCTTTAACTTACATTTCAATATAAGAGCATAATTGCAGCCTAAAAAAATCCGTATATATTTTCTATGTTCTGCTGCATCCAGAGGCTATGCTGTGCATCTGCCAGGCAGTCCTGCTGGAAATAATCCTGCCACTGGTTTCCATCCTTGTACTCCATCGTACTCTCTGTTCAAGATTCCATCAATGGTGCCATGCCTGGCACAGTCTCAATGCAAGAGAAGGCGAAAAACTGTGGTGGTGTGTACTAAAAAAAAGATATGGCACACAGTACTAGCCAATAAAATGTAATAAAATGTTACTTTGCGATGTTTCAATAAAGTTTGCAGAAAAAAAGTAAAAAATGCAGTGTATAAGCACCAATGTTTTCCCACCGCACACCGATGGCTATGCTATAATGCTGGTGTGAATGAGCCCTTAACAGAACTTCCTTTAATACCTAAAAATCTCTACAAATAGTTTGAATTGGCTATTATAAGTAAAAGTTGTTTATTTAATAAGTTACTTTGGGATGCTTGTATGAAGAGTATTTTATGTTCTAAATAATACAAATAAAATGAAAATGCCCTTTAGAGGCATCTGTGTGTTTTATATGCCATTAGTTAGAGCTTTTTAATGGCTTTATTGATTGGAACAATAGTCTTCCAACTATGGATATGACTTTACGAACAGAGGCCTCAGAGCTGAATAGTTATCAGGGATGGCAACATCCCTTTCTCTGAATATTCTCCCTGCACCAAACTTATGCTTTCCAAACATCCAGGCAGGAGCACCTATATAAAAGTCATCAAGTTAAGTGACAGATACTTTTATTATATAACAAAGGGAAACATCTTACCACTTCTTCGTGTTTGCACTTCCTCACATTAATGCCATTGATCTATAATAAGATACACTATTTAGTGTTTATGTTAGTTATTGATAGTTATTGAAAATGCAGGGCTTAACATGCGAAACTTGAAAATCCTACCTGTAGAATGGCATCTCCAATGAATAAAAGTCCTGAAAGCTCTGCTGTAAATTATACAAAGATAAAGAGATTACTTAGAGCATTTCTAAACCTTAGAACAAAAATGTAATATATATTACAGCTTACCAGTCCCTAGATAGTAGATGGTAGCTACATTAGTTTTCTTGTGTTAGTCTTTTTTTCCATTAGGTTTAACTTTTACATAGTTAAATACCATATTTATCAGCGTATAACATGCACTTTTTCCTTCTAAAAATGGAGGGCAAAACACCAGTGTGTGTTATACGCCAATATATAAAAAAAAAAAAAAAAAAAAAACCTGGGCAGTGCTGAGAGGCAGAGGGGGGCGGGCCGGGCTGAGCAGAAGGAAGGATGAGCGGTTGCTGTCATAGGAAGTCCCGCCTCCTATAATAGACAGCACAGTGGCCCGGGACGCGGGACGTGTGATGTCTATCATAGGTGCCGGGACATCATATGACAGCGGCCGCTCATCCTCCCTTCTCCTCGGCCCGCCCCCCCCTGCCTCAGCGCTGCCTGGCCTTTTTTAAAAAAATATATCGCTGCTCTGTGCAATGGCGCTGGCGAGGCTGCTTTGGGGACACTGCGCTGGCGAGGCTGCTTTGGGGACATTGCGCTGGCGAGGCTGCATTGGTGGACACTGCGATGGCGAGGCTGCTTTGGGGACACTGCCCAGGTGAGGCTGCACTGGTGGACACTGCCCAGGCGAGGCTGCTTTGGGGTCACTGCGCTTTTGAGGCTGCATTAGGGACATTGCGCTGGTGAAGCTGCATTGGTGGACACTGTGATGGAGAGGCTGCATTGGTGGACACTGCGCTGGCGAGACTGCATTGATGGACACTGTGCTGGCGAGACTGCATTGGTGGACACTGCGCTGGCGAGACTGCATTGATGGACACTGTGCTGGCGAGACTGCATTGGTGGACACTGCGCTGGCGAGGCTGCATTGGTGGACACTGCGCTGGCGAGACTGCATTGATGGACACTGCGCTGGCGAGACGGCATTGATGGACACTGTGCTGGCGAGACTGCATTGATGGACACTGGGCTGGCGAGGCTGCATTTATGAACACTGCACTGATGAGGCTGCATTCACGGGCACTGGTAAGACTGCATTTGATTAAAAAAAAAAAGAGTTCAGTGCTGTTTATTTAAAATTTAAGCTTTTTTCCTAAAATTTCCCTACTAAATTTGAGGTGCGTGTTATATGCCGGTGCGTTATAGGCCGATAAATACGGTAGTTGGTAAGGTTGTTTAATGTTACCAGTCCATCCAGTTCAACTTTTTTATCCAGGCAGTAACACACTTTCTGTCTTATTTTGGCTACACTCATTTCTCTTCTGTATCTATGGAGGAGCAGCACAGCTACCCATGGAGGGGGGTGAATCGCAACAGGAAGTGTGGTTTGGTGGAGACAGGAAGGCCGTGCCTTATTGTTTATCCTCCTGGGTTGATTGGCAGTAGCTGTGATCCTTTCCTCTTTAGTTTTACTGGCTGGATAAACAGGTAAGACAGCTACAGTATATTACGGGGGGTCCCACCCAGAAAAAAAAAATGTGCTGTTTTAATGCTAATGACATAATTTTTTTCTTTACCCACTTTAACACAAAAAAAAACTATGATTGTATGGATCAGACTGCTGAAAATGTTAGCAAATCTGTTTTTTTTTTCTCTACTTGAAAGAATTTACTATACCGAGAAAACCAAATGTTAGATACTGAAACTCATTTTCAAGCTGCCAAAAGTAGAGCGCCTAGGAAGAAAACATTAATCCTCTTAAGTCTCCTATGGGCAGTTGTAGGAGTCACAAACTTGGTAATTTTGGTATTCAGAGATTGCATTTTCTTGATTAGCGTGGAGAAGGATGCATCTATCTGCCACAGTGGTATAATTCAATTTGCCTTTAATTTTTCCCCAAGTAATAATTTATTTTTTCATTATTCAGTCATCACACAGAGACCAGAAAGCTTTGCAATGACTCTTAGACTCTTGGAAAAAACATGTGTACTTTGTTCATCAAGGCAAAAAACCCACATGGAAAATTATTTCAAAGATAAATGAAAAGGATGCAGGCATGTGGTTTATTTACATTTTGCAGAGTCACTGCTCTCCATGCAAGCTAAATATAGTGCATAAGAAATATCTTGTTTAATACTTGCATTTTTCTCTTCATTATTTGCTACTTAAAGCATCCCCCAAGCATTTTATTTAAAGGTTTTTAAGAAAAAAGGAAACAAAACATTGCGTGGTCCTCCTTGGCAAGCATCAAGCATTAAGCCTGGGTAGCTAGGAATAAAAGGGAGGTAAGCACGTGTCCCTCCCCCCCATGTCACCAACCTTCCTGAACCAGACCAGGTGCATTTTAACATTGGGGAATAGGTGGGCATCGTTTTTGGCAGGTTGTCACAACTGACAATAAATGTACATACCTAGACAATGTAACCGATGATGGCTTTACATTGGGGGACATTGATCACATTTTGTGAGCGTAGTATGAGTAGTATGTATGAGTTATAATGTATGCCTGTTCTCACTCCTCTGTGAAGAGGATATCTAGGGGTCCCCTTATTATGAAGGGGGCTTCCAGATTTCGCTAAGTCCGCCCACATCCTCTTGTAGACTAGATAAGGGGAGGAGGCCCTTGTTACTTAACAATGGGACAGGGTGCTTTTCAAGAGAGGAAGAAGCTTTGCCTCCCCTGACCGTCCACGGTACCACCCCTGTGTTTGAAAGGCATGTGGCCTAGTGTGGTTTTGGAAGGATGGTTACTGCCTCACTTTTTGTAGACTCAGACTGCATGTCTGGATAAGAGCCTGTTTGGAATTGTAGGGGGAACCGAGTGCTGTTTTGTTTTCTAAAAAAAAACTGCCATGGGGTTTCAGTGCTAAGCTCTGGTGTTGGCATGCATTTGTCCTCTACTTGGCTTCAGCTTAATCTCCCTAGATCTATGTAAGGAGCAGCAGGACTTGGGATTTATAGACTAGGAAACTGATGGAATCAATGAAAGATGAAGTCATACAAGTTTTAACCCCATTTGTTTCCGTCAAACAGTGGCGGCCGGTGCATAGGGGGCGCCAGGGCGCCGCCCCCCCTGAAAAAAGGAAGAAAAAAAAAAAGATAAAAAAAAAAAAAAAGATTGCAAAACGAGCAATAAAGTTTTAAAAAAAAAAAAAATTGCGTTCGCCGCCGCCGCCAGCCGATGTGGAGGGGGTGGGGGGGTGGGGTTACCACCCAGAAGAGGCGCCGATTGGCTGCCTTCTGGGGGGCGTGGGGGGCGTAACCTGGGCGCAAGGCAGATTCCTTGGAAACCCCCACTTCGTGGATTCCTGGCTGTGATTGGTCCAGCCTCCAGCCTGGACCAATCACAGCATCCAGGACATCCAACGCTGACCAGGCTGACGTCACTCGCAGCAGTGGACCGGACCGCGGGCGATGGAGTCGGGTGGACACCGGACGGGAGTGACGTCGGCACCGGAGAGGAGACCAGACCACCGGAGGTCATCTGCTGGAAGAAGACATCACCACCGGTGAGTCCTCGTGGTCCTCCTGTCCTGTCAGTCCTCCATGACCATCCATCCATCCAGCCTTTCCACCGCCATCCCCCTCTGCTCTGCCTCATCCCATGACCATCCATCCATCCATCCAGCCTTTCCACCGCCATCCCCCTCTGCTCTGCCTCATCCCATGACCATCCATCCATCCATCCATCCAGCCTTTCCACCGCCGTCCCCCTCTGCTCTGCCTCATCCCATGACCATCCATCCAGCCTTTCCACCGCCATCCCCCTCTGCTCTGCCTCATCCCATGACCATCCATCCATCCATCCAGCCTTTCCACCGCCATCCCCCTCTGCTCTGCCTCATCCCATGACCATCCATCCATCCATCCAGCCTTTCCACTGCCTCATGCCCTCATCTCTCCCACCGCCATCCCTCTGCCTGATCCCATCTCTCTCACCTCCATCCCTCTGCCTGATCTCATCCCGCCCACCGCCTGATCCAATCTCTCCCACCTCCATCCCTCTGCCTGATCCCATCTCTCCCACTGCCATACCTCTGCAGGGGGCATGTACGCTGGTCACTGTATTGAAAGGGGGCATGTACGCTGGTCACTACATTGAAAGGGGGCATGTACGCTGGTCACTACATTGAAAGGGGGCATGTACGCTGGTCACTACATTGAAAGGGGGCATGTACGCTGGTCACTACATTGAAAGGGGGCATGTACGCTGGTCACTACATTGAAAGGGGCATGTACGCTGGTCACTGTATTGAAAGGGGGCATGTACGCTGGTCACTGTATTGAAAGGGGCATGTATGCTGGTCACTACATTGAAAGGGGCATGTACGCTGGTCACTGTATTGAAAGGGGGCATGTACGCTGGTCACTGTATTGAAAGGGGGCATGTACGCTGGTCACTACATTGAAAGGGGGCATGTACGCTGGTCACTGTATTGAAAGGGGCATGTACGCTGGTCACTACATTGAAAGGGGGCATGTACGCTGGTCACTGTATTGAAAGGGGGCATGTACGCTGGTCACTGTATTGAAAGGGGGCATGTACGCTGGTCACTGTATTGAAAGGGGGCATGTATGCTGGTCACTACATTGAAAGGGGGCATGTATGCTGGTCACTGTATTGAAAGGGGGCATGTACGCTGGTCACTGTATTGAAAGGGGGCATGTATGCTGGTCACTACATTGAAAGGGTCATGTACGCTGGTCACTACATTGAAAGGGGGCCTGTATACTGGTCACTACATTGAAAGGGGCATGTATACTGGTCACTACATTGAAAGGGGGCATGTACGCTGGTCACTACATTGAAAGGGGGCATGTACTGTGTGGTCTGTGCTAGGGGGTCTGTACTGTGGGGTTTGTACAAGGGGCCTGTACTGTGGGGTTTGTGCCACTCTGTCAGTGTATCCCATAATAGGGCCCCTGCTCCCTATTATGGGATATACTAGTACTGATGGAGCCCTTAATATGTGATATATTGGGAGAATTGGTTTACGCAAGCAAAATACAGGGGACAAAATGGGTGGGGTATATAAGGGGTGTGGCTTCTGAGAAATGGGAGGGGCCAAAATAGAAGGGCGGGGTCTTGCGCCCCCCCATCTTAAAACTTCACCAGCCGCCACTGCCGTCAAACCTTGTGTTTTTCTTTTTTTAAGTCAATGCAGCTACACTAGTAACAAAGAAATATCTCCATAAAGCAGAACTGGGCCCACAACAGTATGGGGCGTATGGAGTGAGGCAGAATTTAAACCTCTGTCATATCTTTGAAAGTCTTTGACACCATAATTGGGACATCTGCTTGCACATCTAAATTATGTTCAGATTCACCTTTAGCTGAGCTTCTAGTGTCACAAGATAAAGGGTTACTTAAATATAGGTTTACAGAATGGGAGAGTAATACACACTAATGCTGTCTTGTGAACTTCTATGCATTCTTCATTGAAATGTTCACAGAGCTCAATCCAGGGACAGTCACAGTAGGACAGCAGAACCAAGCCAGTCACAGTCTGTCCAGAGTAGGGGATCTCCCAACTGGGATTCCTAATCTATTGTGTATAGTTCAGAGCCGCAATCACCTTATGCAGATGCTAGTTGTCTGACTTATATACTGACCAAATGGGTTCAGTAAGATTTGAGTCGCTGACCTAGAACAAGTTTACATATCAGTAAAGTCAGAGTTAAGTCAAACATCCTTAATTTGCAGTCCTGAACAAATCTAAGATAGAACTAGGAGCAAGCCCTAAAAACACTATGCAAATGACTATATAGGTAGCTGAGAGATATGAAGTAAAAGTAAAACTAGACTCTGGTTTTAAAAAAAATTCTATTTTATGCATTTGAAACTCACAAAAAAAACTGAAATTGCTATCGGCTTCCTCCAATCCCTTTTTTTTTGTTGCTGTGGTTTGACTTCCTGTTAGAGGGTAGCTACATTCCTTCTCTGTGGTCCAGCTGTATGTAGGAACGTATCCACCCTCTCTTGCTCTTTCCCAAGATGGACTAGGTATTGCCAATAATGGGATGTGTAGTGTGCTTGGAGCAGTGCACATGGCTGCAACTTATGTGCACTGCTCATTTCACACAAACAGAAGTGAGAAACATAAATACCAATAAACTGAAAGTGCAAAATGTTCCCAACATAAAAACAGGTAAAAGTATTCTTTCCATTAGAGAAGAGGGGGTGGGTTAAAACAAAGTTCCATAGGGATCAACAGCATTGATAGATGACCAAGGTGAAATCATGTAATATATGAAAACTATATGAGCAATTGTTTATGATACATGGTACCTAAGCAAACAAACTCTTATTCTAGTAGGACTTCTGAATACGGATTTGTGGTTTTCCCCACAGCAGTCAAATTCAAGAACCAGGATGAAGCTGGTCTTTGATCAAATAGGGATTTATTGTGCACACAGAATGGGAGTCAGGTGGCAGATCTCCGCCGGTCAAATAATTTACCTTGTTATATACAGTATATGTTTAGTCCAGATAAGACGCTAACTCTAATTACCATTGACTCATTAATTACTGACCAATCATCTTACAGATCTAAATTCATCCAATTACACATTAACCACTTGCCTACAGGGCACTTTAACCCCCTTCTTGTCCAGGCCAATTTTCAGCTTTCAGTGCTGTCTCTGAATGACAATTGTGCAGTCATGCAACGCTGTACCCAAAACAAAGTTTTGCCATTTTTTTTAAAGACTGATAGAGATTTCTTTTGGCAGTATTTAATCACCACTGTGTTCTTTCTTTATTTTTTTTAAACAAATGAAAGAAGACCGAAACATTTTGAAAACAAAAAAGTTGTTCTTAGTTTCTGTTATAAAATTTTGTAAATAAGTAATTTTTCTCCTTCACCGATGTGCACCGATGAGGCTGCACTGATGGGCACTGATAGGCTGCACTGATGGCTACTGGTGAGGCTGCACTGATGGGCACTGATGAGGAGGTACTGATGGACACTGGTGAGGTGGCACTGATGGGCACTGATGAGGCACTAATATTCAGTGCTGATGGGCACTGATAGGTGGCACTGATATGCAGCACTGATGGGCACTGATAGGCACTAATAGGCAGCACCAATGGGCTTTGATAGACGGCACTGATAGTTTTCACTGATGGGTGGCATTAAAAGTACTTTGATAGATGCCACTGATAGGTGGCACTGACGAGGATGCACTGATGGGCACTGACAGGCATCACCAATGGGCACTGATTGGCAGCACTGGTGGGCACTGATGGGGCTGCACTGATCATGAGAGCACTGATGATCAGTGCCCTGATTGTCAATGCAGATGTCCCCACCTAGGAATGCTGCTTACCGGCTCTCCTCTCCTGGACAGCATGTGAGGAGAGGAATGCCAATAACCAGCATTTCCTGTTTACTCTGTGATCAGCTGTGATTGGACATGGCTGATCACTTGGTAAAGAGAGTGTTTCATAGGCTCCCTAATGTGATCGCTGATGCACTGTGCACAAGGCATACGTGGCAATAATGGGAGGACATCGTATGACATCCTCCCACAACGAGAGTGCTCCCACCCATCCGTCATTTCACTATACGGTGGGCGGGAAGCAGTTATGGATTGCAACATATCCAATAACATTGAGAATTCCTCAATCTTGCTACATATCATCCTATCCTCCAATCATATAACAAGTGCTTCTAGACATTACTTTATTCCCCCTTATGTCAAATGGAATGACCAGATGTATCAGGGAGAATAAGGTTAGACTTTCTATAACATGGTGGACATCTCCCATAGAGTTTAATTAAACTTATCCTAAGATGGCTGCTGGCGTTGTACCAACATAAATCACTTGCACTCTGATTTCTGGTAAACAGTCTAGAACCCGCATGCACACGTTTATATAGCATATGTATAAAATATACCAAATTATATTCTATATGTATTGATCATATAGTGGAACCTTGTTTAAATATAACGACTTCTCATTAATCTACAAGAGTCTCATCTTGTACTGTATGCACTGTAGCTGCCATACATTTCATACAACACATATTACATAATAAAGAGAATGGTATGTGTGTTGTCCAGCTATTACCAAAATAGAGCAAACAGGGGCTCCCAGAATCCCCTACACACTTCTAAATAGTGTACTTACTGGCAAAGGATAGCTATGAATGCGACATACAGTGAACATTTACATTTCTATAGGCAAAGTTGCAATTCCCCTCCTGTCACTTGCAGCTTCTGAACTCCTGTCATCTTTCCTCTGCTTCCTCCCTATCTGCACAACGCTGTGTAGAATAGTATCAGCTCTCCTCAATATCAGATGCTGCATTTTTCTCTCTCCTCTTGCCATATAGTATGGGTCTATTCAAACGACAATGTACGCGTTGATTACACATAAATGCATGTGTGTTAACATGCATTCACAAGCTGCATTGAATTTTAAAAGATGGAAGGAGAATTGGGGCATGGGAGCCAAATACCCCACCAGCATGCAAATGTAGTCAGTTAGTTGGAGGCTTTGAACAGGGCTGGAAGATAGGGTGAGGTAGTCCTGCACTCAAAAGTGCTGACTGTATTCATCCTATCTCTTATGGTGGTGGAGGCTAGACCATAAGTCCATTAAAGCCAGGCAAGTGTTCCCTGACATGAGTCGATTCCCCTGGAGGGCCTGGAAGAAATGTACTAAAGCCAGAGGTGTAATTGCAGAGATCCTGTCTCAGAGACTACTGGTAAAGAGTTATGAGCTGGACATAGATAGCCTAAGGCAGACCAAAGCCCTCTGAGTGCGTACTGATGACCTTGGGAAAGAGAAAGACTCTGTAAAGGGAAGATGAAGTGTTATATGCTGCTTTCACATGTGACTGGTGCGGATCGTCCACTGTATGTGATTGCCAAAGTACTGTCAAGTGACCCGGGATAGGATGTCTATGTGATGTGACTGTAAATGCTATCTTTTGAAGTAACATCAGTAAAGTTCAGCAACTATACTTCTTTTGTATGGATATTGTTTTCTTCCAAATATAAAGGCCAATGGCCAGGGTTGTAATGGGAATGGACCCAGCAAGGAGTTGGGCACGTTATGGTGGATGCTTAGGGCTTCAATCAGGGTTGTTGCTCCAACAAGAAGAAGCAGGGCAGGGACTGGTACCAGTGGGCTTCAAACATCGCCCATTCATGAGCCCCTTACACATGCTCGTCCCCTCACCTGGATATTGAGACACTACAGCTGTCTATCCTCTAATCTGTCCTCTGTCTGTCCTCTACCAGTGGGCTTCAAACAACGCCCATTCACAAGCCCCTTACACACGCTCGTCCCCTCACCTGGATATTGAGACACTACAGCTGTCTGTCCTCTAATCTGTCCTCTGTCTGTCCTCTACCAGTGGGCTTCAAACATCGCCCATTCACAAGCCCCTTACACACGCTCGTCCCCTCACCTGGATATTGAGACACTACTGCTGTCTGTCCTCTAATCTTTCCTCTGTCTGTCCTCTACCAGTGGGCTTCAAACAACGCCCATTCACAAGCCCCTTATACACGCTCGTCCCCTCACCTGGATATTGAGACACTACTGCTGTCTGTCCTATAATAGCTGGCGCATGCATGCCACTTCAGCACAGCCCCTCTCCCCACACACACACACACACACACACACACATACACACTGATGCCCTAGTTCCCAGAAGTTTTTGTTCACTCACTATTGCGCCCGTGAACTGTCCAGCCCTACTTATTTGCAAACTTGTTTCAGGTAAGGGATGCAAAGAATTGAGGAAAGAGTGTAAACATAACAGCCAGGTAACTAGCATTTCTATAACAAGTGGTGGCAATGGCAGCTTTCATGTCTCTCTCAGCAATGTTTTTTTTTTTTTTTTTTTCTAACAAACACCTTACTAGTGCATTTCCAAACACTCAGTAGCAATGATATTACTTTATTCATATACAGGCATTAGCATACCTCTTTGTTCTTTGGATATCTTTGATATAACAACTGGGATGTTATGTTCAGCTCCTCCCTAGAAAAGAACACATAAAAGAGAAATTACATTTTTACATGTGGGAAGTTAGATTTAAAGCGATTTTTAGTAAATAACATAATAGGCACCATTGTAAGGTTTTGACATTAAGCAATATGCCTTTTCCTAGTATGCATACATAAGTATACTCCTATCTTACCAGTCAGCTGTATGTGAACTGCTGTAACCTGCATTCTTATGCGTACATCAGAGCACAGACCATTGTGACTTATCCATGTTTGAAATGTTCAAATCTGACATTAAGGCCCACAGAGCTTTGCTTCAGTTATTGTCAAGTGTACAGACACTCAGTGACAGGTAAGATACAAACCTTGTCAGGGAAGACAAACGTGGTAAAGGGATTACACAGTTTATAGACCATGAAGAGGCAAGACAACCTGTAGAAAACTATGTATTAAAAATGTTTATTAAAAAGTAAAAGACTCACAACAATTAGGAGAATAATAATGTGTATCTATGGTCAAATGTAAAATCATATATTCTTTTTTACATTGTATTTTAATTATTTCTAGCCTACTCCAATAATCTGAACAGTCTTGAAGTTTGAAAACTTAATTTGTGAATAGTGATGGGCAGAAACCCCCCCCCCCCCCCGGGTTCTGTCCTACACTAGAACTCCAGAACAGGGGAAAAAGTTCTGATCAGAACTCAGAACCCTTTTAAAGCCTACGGGACCAGAACTCGAAAAATCAAAAGTCCCCTTTTTTAAGGCTCATATGCAAGTTATTGCCCATAAAAGGGTATGTGGGCCCAGGTACTGTGATGGGGAACATGTATTAATGCAAAAAAAACCTTTTAAATGAGCAGTGATTTTAATGATGCTTAAAGTGAATCGATAAAAATGAAAAATTATTTTAATATAGTGCCTGTAGGGTTTCCTTTAGTCTGTCAGTAAAGTGGGACATCTGTACCGTGTATTGAACCCGCTGCAGCAAAACTGATTATATATACAGTGGGTACGGAAAGTATTCAGACCCCCTTAAATTTTTCACTCTTTGTTATATTGCAGCCATTTGCTAAAATCATTTAGGTTCATTCTTCTTCCTCATGAATGTACACATAGCACCCCATACTGACAGAAAAACACAGAATTGTTGACATTGTTGCAGATTTATTAAAAAAGAAAAACTGAAATATCACATGGTCCTAAGTATTCAGACCCTTTGCTCAGTATTTAGTAGAAGCCCCCTTTTGATCTAATACAGCCAGGAGTCTTTTTGGGAAAGATGCAACAAGTCTTCCACACCTGGATTTGGGGATCCTCTGCCATTCCTCCTTGCAGATCCTCTCCAGTTCTGTCAGGTTGGATGGTAAACGTTGGTGGACAGCCATTTTTAGGTCTCTCCAGAGATGCTCAATTGGGTTTAAGTCAGGGCTCTGGCTGGGCCATTCAAGAACAGTCACGGAGTTGTTGTGAAGCCACTCCTTCTTTATTTTGCTTAGGGTCATTGTCTTGTTGGAAGGTAAACCTTCGGCCCAGTCTGAGGTCCAGAGCACTCTGGAGAAGGTTTTTGTCCAGGATATCCCTGTACTTGGCCGCATTCATCTTTCCCTCGATTGCAACCAGTCGTCCTGTCCCTGCAGCTGAAAAACACCCCCACAGCATGATGCTGCCACCACCATGCTTCACTGTTGGGACTGTATTGGACAGGTGATGAGCAGTGCCTGGTTTTCTCCACACATACCGCTTAGAATTAAGGCCAAAAAGTTCTATTTTGGTCTCATCAGACCAGAGAATCTTATTTCTCACCATCTTGGAGTCCTTCAGGTGTTTTTTAGCAAACTCCATGCGGGCTTTCATGTGTCTTACACTGAGGAGAGGCTTCCGTCGGGCCACTCTGCCATAAAGCCCCGACTGGTGGAGGGCTGCAGTGATGGTTGACTTTCTACAACTTTCTCCAATCTCCTGACTGCATCTCTGGAGCTCAGCCACAGTGATCTTTGGGTTCTTCTTTACCTCTCTCACCAAGGCTCTTCTCCCCAGATAGCTCAGTTTGGCCGGACGGCCAGCTCTAGGAAGGGTTCTGGTCGTCCCAAACGTCTTCCATTTGAGGATTATGGAGGCCACTGTGCTCTTAGGAACCTTAAGTGCAGCAGAAATCTTTTTGTAACCTTGGCCAGATCTGTGCCTTGCCACAATTCTGTCTCTGAGCTCTTCAGGCAGTTCCTTTGACCTCATGATTCTCATTTGCTCTGACATGCATTGTGATCTGGAAGGTCTTATATAGACAGGTGTGTGGCTTTCCTAATCAAGTCCAATCAGTATAATCAAACACAGCTGGACTCAAATTAAGGTGTAGAACCATCACAAGGATGATCAGAAGAAATGGAAAGCACCTGAGTTAAATATATGAGGGTCACAGCAAAGGGTCTGAATACTTAGGACCATGTGATATTTCAGTTTTTCTTTTTTAATAAATCTGCAACAATGTCAACAATTCTGTGTTTTTCTGTCAGTATGGGGTGCTATGTGTACATTCATGAGGAAGAAGAATGAACTTAAATGATTTTAGCAAATGGCTGCAATATAACAAAGAGTGAAAAATTTAAGGGGGTCTGAATACTTTCCGTACCCACTGTATATATATATATATATATATATATATATATATATATATATATATATATAAAGAAAAAAATACATTGAGATGGATTTTCCCTGACAGCTTTCTTTATTTTGTAAATGGTTTAGGGAGCCAGTCTGTATGATGAGGCCACATTTTAGTGCACTCGGAACAAGATTAGAGATTTTTTGGATAAATTATTGTGTCTCTTTAGCAGATATTGGATGGAAAAAACAAAGTTTTGTAATACAGTGAGCAAGCCTTATGTAAAGAAGCCAAATTAATGTACATTCAGGCCCAAGTTCATGGGGCAACATGACTGTCAGATTGCTGTTTATCAGTGTTTTCCCTTTCTCTGTAGGCTCTTGTTACTCCCTTCCTCAATAGGGATGATCGAACGGTTCGGGTCGACCATCGGTTCGACCCGAACATTGGCTGTTCGAGGTTCGGCCGAATTTAGAACTTTTTGCTGAAAAAGTTCGGAATTCGGCAACCAGAACCGACCAAAATGCAATGGGTCAGGAAGTGGGCTTTAAAAGCCCGTGATTGGACCAGAACCATTAGTAAAAGCCAATTGAGGAGGCAGGAGAATGCTAGGAATGTGATTGGAGTGACTAGGGGGTCCCTAGGCCAATCATTAGTGAATACGCCCCCCAGTATATAAGATAGCCCCGGCAAAATCCTAGCATTGTAATACAGGACATGGAAGAGAGTGGAAGCAGTTCTGGTAAATTTGCTTCAAAAGTGTCATTTAGCATTTATTAGTGTGAGGAAAGGGATATCTAGTGTAGTTAGAGTGCTCTTTTACACTTTAGTTAGATGCGAAAAATTAGTTTCTGTAGGGAAAGTGTTAAGTGCCAGGGTGACCGTAATGTAGTGTAGGGTGAACTGACTCTGACTGCTATGGCAGGGTGACCAAACCCTTCCATATCAGGGTGACCGATATAGAGAAAACATTGTTTCTCTTATGTCACATTCAGAGCACTGATATGGCTTCTCGCCAGTCAGCTTACTTTTTGGCTGCAGGCGTTTATAGGGATTTTTTGAGGACATGTTTGGAGTCAGGCATGACATCTGAACATGTGTATAGGGGGTATATATACACACCCATGTATGTATATATACACCTGCACATATATACGTGTGAAAGGAGCAGAACACTATACTTGCGCTAATTAAATAATTAACACCAATATGGCTCCGCTCCTATAACACCTATATATGTGTAAGTGTAAAATACATATAAGTGTGTGTGTACATATATACCCCTATACAGAAGTTCAGATGTTTTGCCTGCCTCCAAAGAACCCAAAAAAATGCCCAAAAAAACGCTAGCGCCAAAAAAAATGCCCAGGTGTGTTGTTGCAGGCATTTTTTTGGGGTTTCTGGAGGCAGGCAAAACATCTGAACTTGTGTATAGTGGTATATATACACACATACTTGTATGTATTTTTACACTTACACATATATATGTGTTATAGGAGCGGAGCCATATTAGTGTTAATTATTTAATTAGCGCAAGCATATATTTCTGCTACTATCACACCTATATATGTCTAGGTGTATATATACATATAAGTATGTGTGTATATATACCCGTATACACAAGTTCAGATGTTTTGCCTGCCTCCAAAGAACCCAAAAAAATGCCCAAAAAAACGCTAGCGCCAAAAAAAAAAACGCCCAGGTGTGTTGTTGCAGGCATTTTTTGGGGGTTTTTGGAGGCAGGCAAAACATCTGAACTTGTGTATAGTGGTATATATACACACACACTTATATGTATTTTACACTTACACATACAGTCAGGTCCATAAATAATGGAACATCGACACAATTCTAATCTTTTTGGCTCTATACACCACCACAATGGATTTGAAATGAAACAAACAAGATGTGCTTTAACTGCAGACTTTCAGCTTTAATTTTAGGGAATTTACATCCTTATCAGGTTAACAGTGTAGGAATTACAACAGTTTGTATATGTGCCTCCCACTTTTTAAGGGACCAAAAGTAATGGGACAGATTAACAATAATAAATCAAACTTTCATTTTTTAATACTGGGTTGCAAATCCTTTGCAGTCAATTACAGCCTGAAGTCTGGAATGCATAGACATCATCAGACGCTGGGTTTCATCCCTGGTGATGCTCTGCCAGGCCTCTTCCTCAACTGTCTTCAGTTCCTGCTTGTTCTTGGGGCATTTGCCCTTCAGTTTTGTCTTCAGCAAGTGAAATGCATGCTCAATTGGATTCAAGTCAGGTGATTGACTTGGCCATTGCATAACATTCCACTTCTTTCCCTTAAAAAACTCTTTGGTTGCTTTTGCAGTATGCTTTGGGTCATTGTCCATCTGCACTGTGAAGCGCCGTCCAATGATTTCTCAAGCATTTGGCTGAATATGAGCAGATAATATTGCCCGAAACACTTCAGAATTCATCCTGCTGCTTTTGTCAGCAGTCACATCATCAATAAATACAAGATAAGCAGTTCCATTGGCAGCCATACATGCCCACGCCACTACCACCACAATGCTTCACTGATGAGGTGGTATGCTTTGGATCATGAGCAGTTCCTTTCCTTCTCCATACTCTTCCCATCACTCTGATACAAGTTGATCTTGGTCTCATCTGTCCATAGGATGTTGTTCCAGAACTGTGAAGGCTTTTTTAGATGTTGTTTGGCAAACTCTAATCTGGCCTTCCTGTTTTTGAGGCTCACCAATGGTTTACATCTTGTGGTGAACCCACTGTATTCACTCTGGTGAAGTCTTCTCTTGATTGTTGACTTTGAAAAACACATACACCTACCTCCTGGAGAGTGTTCTTGATCTGGCCAACTGTTGTGAAGGGTGTTTTCTTCACCAGGGAAAGAATTCTTAGTCATCCACCACAGTTGTTTTCCGTGGTCTTCCGGGTCTTTTGGTGTTGCTGAGCTCACCGGTGCGTTCTTTCTTTTTAAGGATGTTCCAAACAGTTTATTTGGCCACACCTAATGTTTTTGCTACCTCTCTGATGGGTTTGTTTTATTTTTTCAGCTGAATGATGGCTTGCTTCACTGATAAGATCCAAAGATTCACTTTGGATCTCATATTGAGAGTTGACAGCAACAGATTCCAAATGCAAATAGCACACTTGAAATTAACTCTGGACCTTTTATCTGCTCCTTGTAAATGGGATAATGAGGGAATAACACACACCTGGCCATGGAACAGCTGAGCAGCCAATTGTCCCATTACTTTTGGTCCCTTAAAAAGTGGGAGGCACATATACAAACTGTTGTAATTCCTACACCTTTCACCTGATTTGGATGTAAATACCCTCAAATTAAAGCTGAAAGTCTGCAGTTAAAGCACATCTAGTTTGTTTCATTTCAAATTTATTGTGGTGGTGTATAGAGCCAAAAAGATTAGAATTGTGTTGATGTCCCATTATTTATGGACCTGACTGTATATAGGTGTGAAAATAGCGAAGCCATATCCCTGTTCTATAAGTGACATAATACAAACTATCTTTTTTTTTCTGGTTCTGGACATGCTACAGAGCTGAAACTTCACAGGTACACTTTTTAGACCCCCCAGATACTAAATCCAAATAATTTATTTATTTTTTTTAATTTTTTCAATAATTGGCTCTCTATCAAAAATGACAATTTTTAACAACTTTTTTGTGATTAATAGTCCCTGGGGCATGACCCAGAACCCTAGGCACTTATTAGGGGCATTTATTGGGTTTTAGGGCTTCAAAATGGTGTTTTTTGATTACCGAAGTTCGGGTCCCATTGATTTCAATGGGGTTCTGAAATCCGGGCCGAACTTTCGGGAAGTTCGGATGTTCTGGCCGAACCGAACTTTTGAAAAGTTCGATCATCCCTATTCCTCAACCTCGGAACTAACATCTGAGTCAAGTAATGGCAGTGCATTGTAAAGAAGCAAGTGCTTGACTCTGTGTTCAAATACAGTATTTCAGCTGACTCCTTCATGTGTGATGGCTATGGCAGGAGTAATTGTGGACTAGGAGACAGAATAGGCTGCTCTGGCAGCTGCAGTGGACTGCGAACTAGTGTCAGCTTGGGTAATAGAAGACGAGGAGGATGAGGATGGTTGTGTAAGCCAGTCCACCACCTCCTCTGCATGCTGTGACTGGATAGCACGGCCAACATCAGTAAAAAGTCACAACAAGACAAACTGCAGCTGACAGTTTAAAAAAGGGGGCAGGGGAACACTGACACTACACTGACACTACACTATACTCACACTACACTGACAATAAACTAACACTACACTGACACACTACACAGGTCACACTACACTGACACAGGAGAAGCTGCAAAGAATGCAAGGGAATCCAGGAAAATTGTGGAAAGTGACGGCCAGCAGAAAGGCAGGACTCACAACATGAAAGGAGATTTTTCAAGTAAGCTTATATTGGATTGTTAAAAATGACTATTGTTTGGATTGCTAATGCAAGCATTGCTATTTATTCCCAAGGTACTGCTAGCACAAGGTTTTAAAAAAATAAAAAATAAAGCAATGTATCTATTACTATATACAGTATGCAACATGACTGCATTATAGTAATAAATACAAGTAAAAAAATAAGTTGTCCAGCAGCTCTTGTTGTCAATGTACCTTACCTCCACTCTGACAATGTCTCCCACAGATTCATTGCTCCAATCTACAATGCTGGTTCTCTTTTAATTTAAATGCTGTATCTGCTGGGATGCTGACTCTGCTGGGATAACCAAATATATGTAGCTACAAAAGGAAGCTGGGGCCAAACAATGTATAATGAAATAAATGTATTAACAGCAAGCAGAAAGACATGCACACTACAGCACATAGTGAACATAAACAACAAGTGAGCCACAACCAAAAATGCCTAAGTAACAGAAACCCAGCAATCTAACAGTATACAATATGTACAAATATGTACAATATGGGAGGCAAGGGAAATGCAAGAAAAAGGGGGATCAGGACTGGGCACAGAAACAAAATGAGCAGCAGTAAGGGAACAGGATGCAAGAATAGCTCAAAGGCAGGATGGATCTGGCAGCAAGCAAAGCAATCAAAACACTGATGGAAATTGCTATAGCAGATGTGGGACTTAAGTACCCTCCCAACAGCTGAGGCCAGGTGGAACGGATTGTAAGAATCTGCTGGCTACTGGGAGACACCCACTGGTGGTCACTGAAACTACAGCTTTCAGCCCAGAGAACCACAGTGCCACCAGCAGGTGAACCAGCTCCTGACAGTTACTCCCCCTTAAGGCGCCACTTGCGGACACTCCACTGTGCCCACTGCCAGGGTCTGGAAGCATAGTCCAGATGGGCAGCTGCCTGGTAATCAACATAGTCTGGCTGGCAGGGGCCCATGAATTACCATAGTCTGGATGGGCAGTATCCAGGAATCAGCAGAGCCCAGATGAGCAATGGCCCTAGAATCAGCATAGTCCTGCTAGGCAGCAGCCTGGAATCCACATAGTCTGGCTGAGAAATGGCCCCGGAGTCAGCATTGCCTGGCTGGGCAGTGGACAGCAGGTCAAAAGCAGGTTTGGCAGAAGACAGCAGCTTACCAGAGGCAGGCTGGGCAGCAGACAACAGGTCGCCATCATCAGGCCTGGCAGCAGACAGCAGGTCTCCAGAAGCAGGCTTGGCAGAGGACAGCAGGTCACCAGAGACAGGCTAGGCAGAATACAGCAGGTCACCAGAGACAGGCTTGGCAGAGTACAACAGGTCACTAGTGGCAGGGTTGGCAGAGGACAGTAGGTCACCAGAGGCAGGTTTGGCAGAGGATAGCAGGTCACCAGAGGCAGGCTTGGCAGAGGACAGCAGGTCACCAGAGGGAGGCTTGGTGGAGGACAGCAGGTCATCAGAGGCAGGCTTGGTAGAGGACAGTAGGTCACTAGAGGCAGGCTTGGCAGGCTGGACCCCATCGGCATGCATAGAGGGAGGCTGGATCCATCAGCAGGCATAGAGGCAGGCTGGACCACATCGGCAGGCATAAAGGCAGGCTGGATCCCATCAACAGGCATAAAGACAGACTGGACCTCATTGGCAGGCATCATGGAGGGGGACTGGACACCATCAGCAGGTTTAATGGAAGAGGAGTAGAACCCCATCGGCATGCATCGTGTAGGAGGACTGGACCCCATCAGAAGGAAGCATGGGGGAGGCCTGGATCCTATGATCAGATGGCATAGAAGCGCACTGGACCCCATCATCAGACGGCAACATGGAGGAAAACTGGACACCTTCATCAAACGGCAGCTTGGAATCTGGAACTGGCTGAATAATGGCTGAAGCAGCCATGAATAGTGGCAGAGCTGTCTGAGCAGGAGAACAATTTTGTTTCTTTTTTATTTAGATACTTTAGTCCTGCAAGTAGTTGCATGGTGCTGACCAGAGTATACTGCTGATGGAAAAGTAGCAACAGTACTAGGGAGCATAGAGGAAGGATCAACAGAAATAGAGAAAGAGATCTGAGAGGTTACTATGGGCAACGGTTCTACAGGGGTAGCCTTCAATGGATTACTTGGAAGGAAGTGTGGTTACTGATAGCAGGGTACTGATCTACAGGAGATAGGGAACACTCATTAGCAGCTATGGCTGCTAAGGGTAACAAAGAAGAGGAGAGTTTTGGTGATTAAAGGCAGACCTGAATTGGTGTGAATCATATGAACCTAGGGGATAGTATTTATGACTAGGCTTGTAGCAGAGGCTGAAGGTCAGTTTGCTTTGCTCTGCTAAAGAGTGCACAACAGTAATACAATCGAATAGCATGTGTTGTAAAAAAGCTGAAGTAACCTGTACAATCTTTCAGCAGTTATCCCAGAAATTCAACCTGAAGCATACCTGAAGCATACTAAAGAGGCTTGACAATATCATGAGAAGCAAGCAGAAATAACATTGTAGGATAGACCTGAACCAAAAGGCTGTATTTCATTAAGTGAAAATCAGCCCTCATCAACTAAAGCATGTGCTATCAGAATGCTTCCCAACAGTTCCTCACTATTTAGATCCCGCCAAAAATCTTAATTTCCTAATGCAAATTGCACGCGACAAATAACTTGTACTCGAAGCATCTTGACATAAGGAAAGCAAATACTCAAAGAAAAGGGCTCCCAGTTCCCAGGTGTAGCTGATCTGGTTGTTAGAGGGCATCAGTGTCAGGGGCTGCCCGTCTGTTGGGGGCCCATCCATGCGTCGCTCGGCTGGAGGGGTAAGGAAGGACGGAGAGGGTGGTAGAGCAGATTGCCGGCTGGCCAGCCGTCCTGTGGGGGGGCGGGGCTGGTTTTGCCACAGCCCCCCCCCCAAATTTTTATTCACTAGCCGCCACTGATCAGTGTAATATCAGGAGTCAGCAGCTGGGATGACTGGATATATATATAGCCACACAAGGAAGCTGGGGCCAAACAATGTATGATGAAATACATGTATTAACAGCAAGCAGAAAGATATGCACACTACAGCAAATAGTGATCATAAACAGCAAGTGACCCATAACCAAAAATGCCTAAGTAACAGAAACCTAGCAATATACAATATGTACAAACAAGTACAATATGGGAAGCAAGGGTAACTGGGGCAATGCAAGAAAATGGGAAAATCAGGACGGGGTACAGGAACAAGATGAGCAGCAGTAATGTTACAGGAGGCAAGGATAGCTCAAGAGGGATGGATCTGGTAGCAAACAGAGCAATCAAAACACTGACCAGCAGCTGGGGCCAGGTGGAACTGATTGCAGGAACCTGCTGGCTGCTGGGAGACAACCACTGGTGGTCACTGGAACTACAGCTTTCAGTCCAGAGAACCACAGTGCCACCAGCAGGTAAACCAGGTCCTGACACAAATACATACCCTGCAGATGCATCGTAATACCGGCCTAGGATCACAGTAGTAGCCTGTACTAGGTAATGAACCACACTAATTATTACTTTGTTCTCACCAATACCGGACAAGAAGATGTCACTGGGATAGAAAGGTACTTAAAATCAAAAAAATTTGATTATCATTCAGGGAATCCCTGTGAGACATCTGGTGCGCAGATATATGCATAAGAATGTTATTTCCCCCAGAATGGCTATTCGCAAGTGCAAATTCGCAAGCGTACATTTCATTTTGGTGCCAGACGGACTATTTAAAGGATGCTCATGCCCATGTTCTGTGCTGATGGATCTTCATCTGTTTCTTGTGTCCTGCATTTATCCTGTATGCTTCCCTTGTTGCTGACTTGGCTAGATCCTGACCCAATTTTGGACTTTGACTTTGCTCATGATTTGGTACTTCACTGCCTGCCTGTTGATGATCCTGACTATTCCTGTAACCATACTTCTGTCTCTTATCCTGGCTTTCTGTCCTGTTCAAGTGCCTGTTTGGGACCAGTGACACTAATACAGTAATCAGTGCTAAATAATATGCACTGTTACTGTATAAATGACACCGGCAGGGAAGGGGTTAATACTGGGGTGATCAAAGGGGTTAAATGTATGCCTGTATGCTTACTCGCTGTGGGGAGGGGGATGGTTCTGTGACAGAAACAGAGAGATCGCAGTTTCAGCTTAGCTGAAACTTTTGATCTGTCCCTGCCTGTCTGACAGAAGATCCGCCTGCTTTGTTTACATAAGCAGGCGAGTTTTTTTTCGGTTTCTCCAACTATCGCGGTAGGGCAGCGTCAATCGCCACCACTCCTTCTCCTGCTGTGTGCAAACAAAGCGGGAGTGTGGCTCCGGCGGCGAGCGGGCGCCACCGAAACCACGTGCACTCATTAACGTAGTGCTACGTGACTGAGTGCAGCCGAGCTGCCCTGCCGCAGTAATACTACGGCGGACGGTCGGCAAGTGGTTAACACCAATGTGTATATGCAATTAATTTATTGTTTCACAATATCACATTTCTTATGTATTCACGGTTATATTAATGTAATTATAGGCGCCACACTTTTATACATTTTACCATTTTATACACACTTACCACAAGGGGAGTGATTAGTGCAGGCAGCAGAATATATATTAAATCACATAGTAGCTCGCAAGATCACCCATAAATGGTTCTAAATAATGTAAAACTATTTGGAGCATCATATGTCTTTTCATATGGTATTTAGAAATGATATGATGTTGATAGTGCGGTTGTCAGCTGGAAGTGGAGCAGAGCCATTTAGGGGAACAATATTTCCAAAAAGTGCATATGACCTGAAATATTAGTAGGGACACAACTGTGGGGAGTTTAAAATCAAGCTCAGGTGGTGGACACATCATAGGGTTTTAAAAATGTTCACATTCCCTCGAGAGTGAAGATAAGAAAAATTGTTTACTGCACTGTGGGGTTGATGTACACAGATTGCCCAGAGGGGTAGGTTTTTTTTTCTAACAAAAGTGGAGTTACCCTTAAATTTTTACCTTCTAGCAATTTCCTATTATGTCACCCAGTAATGAGTTTTGGAAATTGCATGTAAAACACATATACATTTGATTTGGTGCATTTAACTGCTTTTATCCATATTTTTTTACAGTGGGCTGAACACATTTGTAAATGCAGCATGTTACATTTACTCAGAAAGTGCTGTATAAAAAAAACACTAGTGAGAACAAGACCATCTGAAATGTATGTATTTTTGAACACAACACTACCTCCATTTCTATGCATTTTGTTTTTTTTTTTACAACGCAGGTAAGATACAAGAAAATAGCAATATATATCCTCTGCTAAACTAAATATTTTTAAATGATCACAATTCTATCTGTAGATGTATGTAACTAATAGATATTTTTGTAAATTTTGGGTTTAGTGGCTCTAGAAAGAAACACAGCCCAAATTATATATAAATCAGGGCAATTGGGAAGGCATACTAACATTTATAATGTATAAAGAAATGCTTAAATAATAAATTCACCTTTAGAAGCCGGTTATACATTACACCTATATATATATATATATGAGTGTAACATGTAACAAGCTTAAGCAGTCTCCTCCTTCCACCATCCTGATCCTCCCCCTGTGACAGCAGGTGGGGGCTATTCTCCCAGCACCTGCTGTAACAATTTAAATATGGTGCTGCTGTGTGGGGCTCTGCCCACATAGACACATCATTGATTCACAGGGTTCTGTGAAGTAATGAAATACAACTCCCATCATTCATTGCAGCAGATGGCTTGTAATTCCCAATGAACTGCAAGGGTACTGGTGAGCACTCTCATAGTTCATAGATTTTCCTACTCTTCAGTAACTGTCTGCCCTGTCAGATAGCTATACTGAGAGTCTGCAAGGGCCTGGAATTGCACCCGTGATTAGCGTATTGTTGGGGATTGTACCGGACTTTTGGGTATACGGTACCCGGACACGGACCCAAACATTTCACTGTATGTTTGGGATACTGTCCTATGTTCGGTAATTTTATTTGATGTTTTGGCGTAGTTTTAATGGCGCGGTTTCAACAGGTGCAAGGCAGCCAATCAGCAATTGCAATCAGATTGGCCAGTGCAGCATGTGACCCAGACTCTATATAAGCTGGAGTCACATAGCGCTGCACGTCACTCAGCTCTAACTACTGTAGGGAGAGGTTCCTGATGCTGCTGCTAAGGGAGAGATAGGAGATTATTGTAGGGTCAGGCTGGAGATTGCTTTGAGGGAAAGAATAGGAAGAATCTTCTTTAATCATACAGCGATCTACATTGATTTTATTGTGTGGGGGTGCAGTGCACGATCTTTTTGCCCTGAACTGAGCCCAGTGAGGAGGAGGAAGGAGAAAAAAAAACTTTTATCAGTCTGTTAGGTGGGCGGTGTGCGGTGTATAGCGGCCATGTAATGCAAGCTCAGTGCAAATGTGTCTGCTTAATCTGGATTTAAAAAAGAAAAAAAACTTTTTTCCTTCATATTCTACTTTGACATACAGTGTTTAGACAGACACTGCTTTTTTCTAATCTGCTCTTCAAAAAGCACCAATGTAAGGGGGAAAAAAAATATTTTTCAGCATTTAGGGAAAAAAAAAATATTTTTCAGTTTTTCATTCAAATGGGTTTTTTTTAATCAATAGCGGAATAGAACAACAACAGTATCCAACCTGTTAGGCGTGCAGCGGCCATGTAATGCAAGCTCAGTGCATATGTGTCTGCTTAATTTGCATTTAAAAAAGAAAAAACATGTTTTCCTTCAAATTTTACTTGACTTACAGCATTTAGACACTGCAGTTCAAATCTGCTATTCAACAAGCACCAATTAAGGGGACAATTATTTTTCAGTTTTACATTCAAACGTTACAGTGAGATATACCCATTGGATACTTTTGTTGTATTCTGCTTTGCAATAAAACCCATTTAGGGAAAAAATTTAATTGCAGCCTAGTCTGCATATGTTACAGTGAGATACACCCATTGGATACTGTTGTTGTATTCCGCTTTGCAATAAAAACCCATTTAGGGGAAAAAAAATTATTTGCAGCCTAGTCTCCATATAGTACAGTGAGATACACCCATTGGATACTGTTGATGTATTCCACTTATCAATAAAAACCCATTTAGGGGAACAAAATGTTATTGTGGCCTAGTCTGCATATGTTACAGTGAGATACACTCATTGGATACTGTTGTTGTATTCCGCTTATCAATAAAAACCCATTTAGGGGAAGATCCAAAATTAAATAAATATGAGGAGAAGGTCAAATAAGGGACGTGGCCTGGGTCGTGGTGCTGCTGGTGGAGCTCCTGTTGCAAGGAGAGGACGTGGTTGATCTGTGCCAGCTACACGCACAAGTGAAACACCTTTCTCAGCTGCGAGTAGGCGACATAACCTGCAGCAGTATTTGGCTGGGCCTAATAAGTCTCTACAAATGTTGAGGCCAGAACAAGTACAGGCGATAGTAGATTGGGTTGCTGACAGTGCCTCCAGTTCCTTCACATTGTCTCCCACCCAGTTTTCTGCTGAAAGGTCACAGTTGGCACCTGCAGCCGATGTCCATCAATCTTTCACCTAACCCCCTTGCAAATCAGCCAAGCAGTCTGAGCCCCAAGTCATGCAGCAGTCTCTTCTTCTTTTTGATGACTCTGATAGCATGGTTTCCCAGGGCCATCCACCTAGCCCTGCCCCAGAAGTGGAAGAGATTGAGTGCACCGATGCCTAACCACTTATGTCTCAAGATGAGTACATGGGAGGACCATCGCAGCACGTCTCGGATGATGACGAAACACAGGTGCCAACTGCTGCGGAATTCCGAATTGTGGAGACTGACAATGAGGGCAGGGGTGAAGACTGGGTGGAAGACGATGTGGAGGACGATGAGGTCCTCGACCCCACATGGAATGAACGTCATGCAGGTGACCTGAGTAGTTTGGAGGAAGAGGCGGTGATCGCACAGAGCCACCAGCACAGCAGAAGAGTAAGCAGGGTGCAAAAGCGGAGCGGCCATACCCTAGACACTACGCCTGCTACTGCCCAATGCAGCAAGGGACCGAGCAGACCAAAGCCAAAGGAGTTCCCTAGCATGGCAGTTCTTCAGACAATGTAATGATGACAGGACACGAGTGGTTTGCACGCTGTGCAATCAGAGCCTGAAGCGAGGCATAAACCTTCTCAACCTGAGCACAACCTGCATGACCAGGCATCTAAGTGCAAAGCATGAGCTGCTGTGGAGTGCACACCTCAAAAACCAAGAAAGGTCTCTGGCTCCTCCTGCTTCCTCTTCTGCTGCTGCAGTCTCGGCCTCTTCATCCACCTCTGTAGTGACAGTGGCACATGCCACCCCGCAAACAGAGGATCTGCCAGCAACACCACCACCTGGGTCACCAACAACCATCTCCACAATGTCCAGTGGAAGCGTTCAGATTTCTATCTCCCAGACACTGGAGCGGAAGAGGAAGTACCCCCCTACCCACCCGCGATCCTTGGCCCTGAATGCCAGCATTTCAAAATTCCTGGCCTTTGAAATGCTGTCATTCCGTCTGGTGGGAGACGCAGAGTTTTAAAAGCCTTATGGCGGTGGCTATCTTACAGTACATCGTGCCCAGCCGCCACTACTTTTCCAGGCAAGCCATCCCTTCCCTGCACAACCAAGTAGGTGACAAAATCAGGTGTGCACTGTGCAACGCCATCTGTGGCAAGGTCCACCTAACTACGGATACGTTGACCAGTAAGCACGGTCAGGGACGTTATATCTCCCTAACAGCACACTGCGTAAATGCAGTGGCAGCTGGGCCTGAGGCAGATAGCAGTTTGGCGCATGTCCTTCCACCACCGAGGATTGCAGGGCGCTTCAGTTTGCGTCCTGTTCCTAACTCCTCCTACTCCGCTTCCTCATCCTCTACCGCCTCCTCTTCCGGTCAGCGTAACACCTTCACCACCAACTTCAGCACAGCCATGGGTAAACGACAGCAGGCAGTTTTAAGACTTGCCTGTTTGGGGGAAAAAACACACACCGCGCAGGAGTTGTGGAGGGGCATTCCAGCAGACCGATGAGTGGTTGCTGCCAGTGAGCCTCAAGCCTGGCCTGGTGGTGTGCGATAACGGGCGAAATCTCATAGCAGCTCTGGGCCTAGCCGGTTTGACACACATTCCTTGCCTGGCACATGTGCTGAATTTGGTGGTGCAGAGGTTCCTTATAAATTACCCCAATATGTCAGAGCTGCTGCAGAAAGTGTGGGCCGTCTGTGCGCACTTTCGGCATTCTCACCCTGCTGCTCGTCTGTCAGCGCTGCAGCGTAACTTCGGCCTTCCCGCTCACCGCCTCATACAGTATGTGACGTGCCCACAAGGTGGAACTCCACCTTGCACATGCTGGCATGACCGTGCGAGCAGCAGCAGGCCATAGTGGCATTTCAGCTGCAGCACGCACGCGTGAGTCGCTCTGCGGAACAGCACCACTTCCCCACCAATAACTGGGCCTCCATGTGAGACCTGTGTGCCTTGTTGCGCTGTTTCGAGTACTCCACCAACATGGCCAGTGCCGATGATGCCGTTCTCAGCTTAACTATCCCACTTCTATGCCTTCTTGAAAAAACACTTTGGGCGATGATGGAAGAGGATGTGGCACAGGATGAGGAGGAGGAGGAGGAGGAGGAGGAAGAGGTATCATTTCCAAGGCTTTCAGGGCAGTCATTTGCAAGTGGCTCCGAGGGTGGGTTCCTGCACCCACAAACGCCAGGGACACAATTGTCCAGCAGGGGCACAGTTCTGGAGGATGACGAGGATGAGGAGGAGGAGATGGAGGAGAAGATGGAACCATGTTTAAAGCAGGGTGGCACCCAGACCAGCTCATGGCTATCACTGGTGCATGGCTGGGGGGATAGAGAGGACACAGACGATACACCTCTCACAGAGGACAGCTTTTCGTTGCCTCTGGGCAGCCTGGCACACATGAGCGATTACATGCTGCAGTGTCTCTTCAATGACCGTCGAGTTTCTCACATTGTAACTTGTGCTGATTACTCGGTGGCCACGCTTCTGGATCCCCATTACAAGGACAACATACCGTCCTTATTTCCCTCACTGGAGCATGATTGGAAGATGCGCAAGTACAAGCGCGCGCTGGTAGACGCGCTGCTGGTGGCATTCCCACCTGACAGCGGGGGCACAGTGGAAGCACAAGGCCAAGGCAGAGGAGGAGGAAGAGGTACGCCAACGCAGCCAGGGCACCACCAGCACCTAAGAAGGCAGGGTTAGCATGGCCGAAATGTGGAAAAGCTTTGTCAGCACGCCACAACAAGCAGCAGCACCAGCTGCTGATATGGAACGTCTTAGCAGGAGGCAGCATTTCACTAACATGGTGGAGCAGTACGTGTGCACACGTCTAGAAGTACTGAATGATGGGTCTGCTCCCTTCAACTTCTGGGTCTACAAGTTGGGCACATGGCCTGA
The DNA here is from genome assembly GCF_965119305.1 of Pelophylax lessonae. Lineage (NCBI taxonomy): Eukaryota > Metazoa > Chordata > Amphibia > Anura > Ranidae > Pelophylax > Pelophylax lessonae. Next base: position 420,563,468 of record NC_138772.1, on the reverse strand, counting down.
GCTTGCCCTTTACGCCTTGGAGGTGCTGGCCTGCCCTGCAGCCAGTGTATTATCTGAACGGGTATTTAGCATGGCTGGGGGCATTATCACAGACAAGCGCAGCCGCCTGTCCAGAGCCAATGTGGACAAGCTCACATTCATTAAAATGAACCAGGCATGGATCCCACAGGACTTGTCTGTACCTTGTGCAGAAATAGACTTACCCATAGAAAGATGTTGTATTTGATCTTTCTTACTCTTTTGGGGTGTACCCTAATTTAAAAAAAAATTTAATTATAAACCAAAACCAGTGTTGGCTACCTCATCCTCCTCCTCCACCGCAGCTTCCACCTACACCGCCATATCCACCGCCACCTCAACCTCCTACTCCATATGGGCCTCGTCCTCCTCCTACATCATTCAAGATTATTATTTTTTTTTCAGTTTTTTACGTTATTTTAAGTTATTTCCCTATCCACATTTGTTTGCAGAGCACTTGTCATGCTCTTAAGATGATTTTGCTGCCATTTGCAGCCCTCTAGCCCTTTCCATGTGTTTTTTGGAGCCATTTTAGTGCTCAAAAGTTCAGGTCACCATGACTTCAATGGGTTCGGTATCGGGGTAAAGTTTGGGTTAAGTCCGGGTCACGAACCCGGACTTTTTTTTTCAAGTTCGGCCGGACCCGCCGAACCCGGACATCCAGGTGTTCGATCAACTCTACCCTTGATCTATTGATCACAGATGTAATACTTTATATATTCCTGCAGGAAAAAATAATAAATGCACTTTTTTTTTCTGCCGAAATATCTGCATTTATTATTTTTTTTCCCAAAAGATGAACTTAACCTTTAGGCCCCTTTCACACAGGGGAGTCCGTCGGCAGATCGATCCCCCACTGAGCAGGCGGGTGGCAGCTGTGTCTCCGTGCTGTGTGCGGAGAGGGAGGTGTCAGGTCCCGGCTGTTCTCTATGGGGGAATCGGATGAGAGCGGATCGCCTGTCCGATCCCATCCGATCCGCTGGATGGATGGAAAATAGGGTTTCCATCCGTCCAGATTTGACGGACCAGATCGGATGTCAGCGGACATGTCTCAGCTGACATCCGATGCCCCATAGAGATGCATAGGGCATCCGTTCAGATCTGCCTGAAAAACTGACAGGTGGATCTCGGTCCACTAGTGTGAAAGGGGCCTTACAGTGATTGAAAAGGCTTTCTTTTTTTAAATGATAAACATGTTATACTTATCTGGTACTGCACAGAGCAGCCCTCATCCTCCTCTTTTGGGGTCCCCTGCAGACGCTCTAGGCTCCTCAGGATTTTATTATGCCTGTGTGAAAATGGGGGAGAGAGAGCAGCGCTGGCTGCAGACGGGCCCGACACTGGATCTGTATAGCTGGATTATATAGGACCCAGATAAGTATATAGGAAGGTGAGGCAGCGGTACACTTACTGTGACATTTTTAACCTTAAAGCAGGCATTGCAATAAGATAAAAAATATTTTGCCTTCAGAACCAATTTAAATTGTTTTTATCTGAACAAATAGATCCATTAATAAAAAAAGACGGCGTCCAATATACCAACTGCAATCAATTTATTTCATTGCTGATCAATATAATTCAAAAGCACTGCAGCCACTACTGACACAGTCATGTTAGGCATAAAAGATTGGGACGAGTCACCTACATAGATACATTTATATAGTCCTGGCTTTATTAAAACACCAACATTATCTTTTAATTTCTAGAAGAAACTTTTAATAAAAAATATAGCTTTGTGAATAGGGATAGCAAAATGTTAGATATTTGTGGTACTTATACTGACATATTTTTCAGCATTTTTCTGAAAACATTAAACTATATCAGTCATTTCCCTCAAAGGAGCTTGCAAGCTGGCATCCTTACCACAGTCATATACCCTTCCACCAAAAGGGGGCCAACTTGGTGGCAGCCAATTATCCCAATTCTTCTTGGAGTAAAGTAGAGCAGCCAGAATAAATTAATGTAAAGGGAAGAAACCATACAATAGAGTGGATTCATTAGGGCCCCTTTCACACGATCGGACCAATCGGGTCTGCCTGTCTGTTTTTTAGGCAGACCCGATCAGGCCACCCATTGACCTCTATAGGGAGGTGGATGTCAGCAGACATCAGTCCACTGGCACCCGCCTGGCATCCGATCCAACAAAATCCGCTGAAAACAGTTCACCATCTGACCAGCGGGTTGGATGGGATCAGATGAAAATGGACAAGCTGTCCGTTTTCATCCGATCTCCCCATGGAGGTGAGCGGGACTCTGACAGGTCTGTCTCTGCACAGTGAGTGGAGACAGACCTGTCATCCACCTGCTCAGCGGGGATCAATGGAGCAAGCAGAGTCTGTCAAAACAGATCTGCCCCATGTGAAAGGGGCCATAAACTGAAGAGTGCAAAACCTGGTGCAGCTGTGTGTGGTGGCCAATTAACTTCCAACTTCAGCTTGTTCGATTAAGCTTTCAGAAAAAAAAAAAATCTGGAAGTTGATTGGTTTCTATGCACAGGTGCACCAGATTTTGCATTCTTCAGTTTTAATAAGTAAAAAAAAAAAAAAAAAATACAAATAAATAAATGTATTGTTAAGGAACTGGTATTCCTAAGATAAGGACCTATTCCTTTCAAAATGTTGCATTCATCAATCACTCTGGTGAAATGTATGACAATAGGCTTGACTTGTCTTTCAACTAGATATTTGTTTTAGGACAACCCTCTTACAACTTTCTTTGAATCAGTGTAGTGATGTCAGGAGGGAAAGAACAGAGTTTCAGAGTTGGAAGGTAGGGGGGAATTATAGTAAATATCATAACAGGTGGGGGGCGTGGCCTGGAGCAGCATGGGATAGGACGCGAGTGAGAGCAGCTCCGCCGATACACACACTCCTTACCTTGTAAATCCTGCACTTGGAGATTCCTAATAGCCTCCCCGACATCCTCGCACCTGAAACCGGACTGTCTGCAGTATGTCTCCGCCGAAGAAGCAGACAGATACAGCCGCCAAACTTGAGAAATATCGCCGCACGGACAAGGATCTCCCCGCTCCAGATGGCGCTCAGGCAGGACCGGAGACGAGCGCCATGGGCGCTGAGACAGCTAAGGTGCTGGAGGCTATTTCTCAATGCCAGGCTTCACTAACTAGTAAGATCGAGGAGGTGAAAGCCGATATCTCCTTGATCAGACAGGATCTCCAGAAGGTGAGGGAGAGAGTGACCGAGGCTGAGCAGCGGATCAGTGCTGTGGAGGATTCCCTCCCACCTCTGCAAAACTCCTTAGACCGTCTCCAGCTCCAAGTTACTCAGTTAATGATTAAACAGGATGATATGGAGAACCGACTGCGAAGATGTAATATTCGGATGATTGGACTGCCTGAGGGAGCAGAGGGGGCCCATCCATTAGATTTTCTTGAGCAAATCCTGATTAACACCTATGGCCGTGCGGCTTTTTCCTCGACCTTTGCAGTGGAGAGAGCCCACCGCCTATTCGGCAGACCACCGCCGCAGGGGGCCCCCCCTCGCACTTTCATAGCCAAACTATTAAATTTTAGAGATAGGGACGCTGTGCTACGTCTCACCAGGGAGAAGGGCAATATCCCCTTTGGGAATAGCAGGCTTGCAATTTTCCCGGATTTCTCGGCGGATGTCCAGAAAAAACGCAAAACCTTTATAGAGGCAAAACGCAGGCTCCGCATAAAGAACATTAAGTATGCCATGTTATTCCCTGCCCGCCTCCGTGTGGAGGGCGAAGACAGAGTACACTTCTTCGATGATCCGGAGGCAGTTATTTCCTGGTTGGAACATCTCGAGGCGCGGGGTTAGGGCTGCCTCATGCCTCATCTCCCCTGTCGTGCTGGATCCTGGTTGGATCTTTTGAATCTCTGAGTTTCTAAACTATTGGATTGTTCTCTCCTCTCCTTGGCTGGAAGATACATTTGCTTATTTTTTTTCTTTTTTTTTTTTTTCGAGACCACCCAGATTCTTATTTTTGTAGACATGTTAGATAGAACCTGAGATGGTCAGGTATCACCCGGGTCCTTCGGTGGGGTGGCTGGTACCTCCCCCCCCCCCCCCCCCATGGATGTTTTTTTTTTTTCTTTTTTTTCCTTCCTTTTTTTTTTTTTTTTGGGGTATTTCGTCCATGGAGGGGGGGGGGGTTAAAATAAGGAAAAAAGGAGGGGAGGAGGGAAAAAAAAAAAGGAAAGGGAAAGGAGGGTAAAAAACTTTTTTCCTTTTTTTTTGGCGGAGCCATTGAAGTCTCTCACTTTCTGTCCTAGATACATGTTCTGTTAACCAGCGAAGTTTCGCCATATGATTGCCTATGTTAGGCACATGCACCAACCATCCCTCTGCTACCGCCCTGCGGGACAGAAGGGATATCTCTCACACGTTTTTGTATTTGATCCCTTCCATTTGTTTTGTTTTTTCTGTGTGTGTTTTTTTTTTTTTTTTCTCCTGGGTTTTTCACGGGTTGATAGGGTGGATGGAGTTTTCTTTCTTGGATCAAGAGCCCGCACTAGTTGGAGTAGGAGCAGGGCGGGGTGGGTGGTTGGGATGTCTTTATTGTCGCTATATGTTTTTTCTTTTTATGTATCAAGGAATGAGTACTGCAATATTTTTTTACAGTGTTATTTTTCCCCCTTCTTGCCGAGTGAAATTACATATTTTTTCATGTCTTTTACTGATATATATTCTGTTTCTTTTATTTTTAGTAGGTATTTCCCTAGATATCAGAACCGAACGGACCCCACGGAGCTCCTGCATGATATTATGCTGATCCATCTCCATGGCGCACCTTAAACTCCTTACTTGGAATGTTCGGGGCATGAGGGACAGACTTAAGAGGTCAGCTGTTTTTGATGCCTTAAAACGCCATAGGGCAGACGTTATAGTTTTACTTGAGACCCATCTAGAAGGTACTCTTCAAAGGGTGCTGAAGCGCCCTTGGTTGGGATGGACGTTCCACTCCATGTACACTTCTCATTCCCGTGGTGTGGCAGTCTTGGTTGCCAAAGCAGTGCATTTTGAGCTCCGGGGGTCCTTAGTAGATTCGCAGGGCAGATATGTGTTTTTAGATGTACTGCTGTATGGTGAGCCTTATTTGTTATTAGCCTTTTATGTTCCTCCACCGTTTTCGGCTTCTATACTGCATGAGGGCCTGGACTTCATGGTGTTGCATCCACGGATACCAGCGATCTGGTTAGGGGATTTCAACAACACCTTGAACCCCAGTTTGGATAGGTTGCTTGCTCCCGGAGCCACACAGCCTCAGACATTGACAACTAGGTTTGCACGGTTGATGGAGGAATTTAATTTGCTGGACACTTGGAGGGTTTGTAACCCGTCATTAAGGGCGTACTCCTATTTTTCTGCCTCTCATAATTCTATGTCTCGTATCGACTTTATTTTTATATCCCCCTTTTTACTCCCCAGACTTTTGGATGCAGGCTTTTCAGCCCGCAGTCTTTCGGATCATTGTCCCTATTGGGTTACGCTCCGGATTCATAGTGAACGAATTCGGCCAGCCTGGCGATTAAACCCGTTTTGGCTCCCCCTCATCCCTGAGGAGATAGACTTGGCCGCTAGGTGGCAACAATTTTTTGCCGATAACGTCGGCTCGGCCTCCCCCTTGGTAGTGTGGGAGACTTTTAAGCTTCATGCTAGATCGACATTAATGACCACCATTAATTCTATTAAAGCAACTTCTGCTCAGGCGCACACCGAGGCGATTGGAACCTTGGCCTCTGCAGAAGCTGCGTATACAGCTGACCCGACACCCACTGGTGCGGATCAATTAAAATTAATGACAAGGGTAGTTGAGCAGCTGGAGTATGAAAAAGCCCGTAGGACACTTTTTTTTCAAAAACAAAAGTTGTATGAGCATGGAGAACGGGCGGGTAAACTTTTGGCCTATCTAGTACATTGCAACGATAGGCCTCCGGTAGTGATCACTCTTCATCCCCCAATGGGACCTCCTGTAACCGACCCTAGGTTAGTGGCTGACCGATTTCGGGATTTTTTCCGCGACCTTTACACTTCTACAGCCCCGGCCGATGACTCTCCGATTTCCCTGTATATGTCCCCGGATGTTCTTCCCCAATTGTCGGTCGAGCAGCTGGAGCTTCTCGAGGCCCCGCTGTCGCAGGAAGAGATTATTGAGGCTATGGCTAGAATTCCCAGGTCTAAGTCCCCGGGAACAGATGGAATACCCATAGAATTTTATTCCACATACTCTGAGGTATTGGTGCCACACTTGTTGTCTATGTTTGAATGCGCATTTGAATCCTACACACTGCCCCCTACTATGCGGGAAGCTTTAATTGTTCTTATTCCTAAACCAGGTAAAGATCCCCATCAACCCACCTCTTATCGCCCAATTTCTTTGTTACAAGTTGACGTTAAGATTCTGGCTAAAATCCTGTCTATTCGCCTCAGTAAGGTCATTCTTTCTCTTGTTCATGCGGACCAGTCAGGTTTTATGCCAGGCAGGAACACCTCATTCAATTTGAGGCGTCTCTTTATGAATTTACAGGCTGCTCATGATAACATTGGCTCAAGAGTTGTGGTGTCCTTAGACACAGCAAGGGCATTTGACTCAGTAGAATGGGGTTTTCTTTGGAGATGCCTGGAGGGATATGGCTTTGGCCCCAATTTCATCCGGTGGGTACGGATTCTCTACCAGGCACCGGTGGCTAAAGTACTGGCTAATGGGAGGACATCGGAGGGGTTTTCTCTTACTAGGGGTACTAGGCAAGGTTGTCCCCTTTCGCCCCTTTTGTATGCGCTGGTAGCAGAGCCACTTGCGATAGCGATCCGGTCGCACTCTGATATACATGGTCTCCGGGTGGGAAGATTAGAAGAAAAAATTAGTATGTATGCAGATGATACCCTGTTGTACCTGGCTGACCCAGATTCATCCCTTTCGGTAGCCCTTTCCCTTATTAAACAGTTTGGCCGATTTTCTGGATTACAAATCAATTGGGACAAATCTCAAATTCTCCCCATAGATAATATTTCCCCCTTCCCTGTAAACCCACTTTTCCCTTTGCAGGTAGTGAATTGTATTAAATATTTAGGGATCCAGGTGACTAAATCTTCAGTGGATTATATACAGAACAACATACAACCCTTGTTTACATTGTTAAAAGCTAAGACACAGATATGGGCGCGTCTTCCGCTGGGGGTTTGCGGCCGGATTAACCTCGTAAAAATGGTGTTACTACCTAAGTTTTTGTATATTTTGTGGCATTCTCCAATTTACCTTCCCCTTAAGTTTTTTCTTCAGATAGAAGCTATACTTAAGCCCTTTATTTGGGGATCCAGTAGACATAAGTTGGCATGGCGGAAGCTTAAGAGTCCCGTAGACCTGGGTGGTATGGCTCTCCCAGATTTTAATTTATATTACCTGGCATCACAGTTATCCCACTTCTTTCATCTTCATAGTTTTGATAGGGAGAGATTCCTGGCCCTTCTAGCCCCTGCATGGGCCCATGCATTAGTTGAACCCCTATCCTTGATTCTGGTGGGCGTACGGGGGGCTGAAACCCGGGGGGATAAGACCTCTATGTTATATCAGTATAGGCGAATATGGGAGGTGGTGTCAACCAAATTGGATATACCCTCGCTACATGCATATACGCCGCTGTGGCATAATACCAGTCTCTGTGAGTGTGCCTCTATTCTGGATGCACATGTGTGGGCCCACTATGGAATTTCCTATTTGGTTGATATACTTACCAATGGTGAACTCCAATCTTTTGATGAGTTAAAAGGGCAACACGATCTCCCTAATCATATGTATTTTAGGTACCTGCAGCTTAGGCACGCTTTCGCAGTTCAATTTCCCCGTCCTATTCAAGAATTGACCGTAATCCCAGTCTTGGAGGTGGTAATGGGCTTTGAATCTAAACAACTTATTTCATATATGTATAATGCACTCCTTTTGCCAGAATCAACGGTCTTGGCGTATGCCATCAAGACTAAATGGGAGGGAGATATCGGGACGCTTGAGGATAAGGAATGGGGGGAAGCCTTAGATAATTGCAAATTGGTTTCTCCGAAACTCTCGGATCGCCTGACTCAATTATATATTCTACATAGAGCCTACCTGACACCGGCTGTGGTGGCTACCTATCGTAGCGAGGCTACTGGCCAGTGTCCCATGTGCAGGGTGGAGCGTGGCACCTTTTACCATTTGCTCTGGACATGTACCGAGGTCCAGGGCTTTTGGGAGCAGGTGGTTAAATTTCTACATGATACCATGGGGTCTCCTTTGACCCTGGTTCCGAAATTCTGTTTACTAGGAATACCCCCTGATATTAATATAGACAAATATACCACACTGTTTTTGCATGAGACACTGTTTCTCGCTAGGAAGTGTTTGGCCCGCCGCTGGATGAGAGATTCACCTCCATCTATACAGGACTGGCTCCGGGAGATCAATGTAACCTTGCCCTATAAAAAACTGATCTACTCCCATAGAGGAAGTGTATCCAAGTATAATAAGATATGGGATAGGTGGGTTCAGGCCCCAGAGACGTGCATGCCATCTGAATAAAGCCACATAAGAGATCGTTCTAATTTCAGGGAGTGGTACAGCTGCTTGTTTTCATTCTTTGTGTTTCCTCTGTTTCCTTTCCTTCCCTAGGGAGGGGACGTATTAGTAATGTATATTATTAGTAGTATGTACAAAATGACAGATATCAGTCTACTTGTATTGTGTTCCTCGGCTTCCTTTAATTGCAGTACAGGTTCCTCTATATGAACCCTTGTTTGATATATGTACATTAGTTTGGTTTACTCATTCCTTAAAATTTCAAGATGTGTATTGTACAAAGTTGTATAGTTTTTGCTTTGATTTATTACAATAAAGAACTTGTTGAAGATAAAAAAAAAAAAAAATATCATAACAGGTATGAGGGAGATTAATGAAGAAGTATAAGTGCCGGGTCACACTTGTGCTATGCGGGAAGGCTGCGAATTCGCAGCCTGTTCCCACATCACAAACGCACATCTGGCAGTTCACACTGCCATATGCGATACGCAGGGGGTGTCAATGAAATCTTAACGACACCCCCAGTTTGATTGCATATCACAGTGCGATCTGATCCTGATGCGGCTGAAAAAAAGGGTCATGTGCGACTTTTGTGCGGGTGCAGTGCGAATTTAGCCATACAAAGTGTATGGCTGAATTCGCACTGCACATCCGATCGCATGTAATGAAGGAGCAGTGCGCTCCGATCGCCGCACACGCTATAGTGTGAACCGGCACTGAAGGGAGAGCTGACAGCAACCAACTTTTTCAATGGAAAGAGACAGATCTGATATTTGCCAGATTTTCCAACTGCAGATCTCACTGTAAACATTAACGAATAAGATATTGGTAAAGGAATAGGACTAGCCATTTTAAACCCAAAGCTCAAAACGTTAGAATAGGTTAGTCTGCTGAAACTGGCAAGTTTCAACACCCCCTGGTAGTGTTGGCTAGGGTTGTGAAGGCAAAGTAGAGTTTGACCTTGTCTACCATTTGGAACCCAAATTCATGAACTGTAGACAGGTGTCATAGTATAATGGGGTTTTTGCCAGCCCCCTCCCTAAAAAAAAAAGTCAACTCTGACATCAGCTATTTGTCAGAATGTGTTGGATGCAATAGCTATACGGTGCTATTCACAACGCTGTATAGTGCTATGGCCATGTTACAGTGAATTGCAGTGTTGTGGATTACAAAGAGTGGAGAATTCCCTTAACAACCCCACCTGCCGCATTCACTGTGTTGTATCTCTCTTTGTTACTGGGAATTGCATTGCTGCGGGTTACATATTGTGTACAATGCATTGCATTCACAATCAGTAGATCCAACAGTTGATTTTCTTTTTTTTTTAATCTTCTGATTCATGCTATAGTGCCTATGTAAGGACCCCAGGATTCTGGCCATTATTGAGAGGGACCATTACTGGCTTGCCACCCTTTAAGATCCATGTTAAAGAGGAAGTAAACCCTCCTCTGCAACTTGTAGCTATAGGTAAGCCTATGATAAGACTTACCTACAGGTACTGTAAATATCTCCTAAACATGTACAGTTTAGGAGATATTTAGCTTGCATGCAGCCAGTGACATCACTGGCGCATGCGCTCTGAAGGAATGGCCGCTCGTGCCGTTCCTTCAGAGCCAAGTGCCATGAAAGTCGGCTCCAGCCGATCAGATGGCCGAATGCCGCAAAGCAGGAAGAAGAGTGACCAAACATGTCGCCCGTGAGGGAGGTGAGCGAGCTGCACTGCGGAGCTTCGTTCTAAGGGAAGTATTTCATAATGAGCTAGTATGCGATGCATACTAGCTCATTATGTGTTTGTCTTTCAGGTGTTTGTTTTTTTTTAAATTCTGAGGTTTACAACCTCTTTAAATGGGGAGCTACCAGTAGCTAGAGCTTATCCTGCCATCACAGAGGGAGCAAAAAATATGCCATATATAAGAAACTTCCATTTCATGGGCAAAGTGGCTTGGATCTTTCGATCAAAGGAGGTGGGGGTGGCTGCCTAAGCGAGGCTTTAAACTCCTTCTTTATTATTAATCGATCAGACCTGACTGCTGGCAGCAGTCACAGGCAGCACCTAAACCATGTGATTTCTGATTATATGAGGTCAAGGCCAGATGCCTATACCCTTAGAATAGATGACCCCCTTGATGTTTAGGTGGCAAGAATGAACGACAGGTCCGAACTTGCAAAGTATGCAGTCAAGTTTCCGGCTCCCCTCCAATGTCTTTTCAGAATCAACATGTTGTGCATTTGTATTTATTTTTTTTAACAAAGGAACTCTGTGTTTAAATCCTGCTAAGGGTTCTATCTGCATTGAGTTTGTAAAACGTCATAGAGGATCAGAGAGCAGACAGTTTTGTTTTGTGAATATATAGGCTTATTTGATAAGGCAACAGGCAGTTTACTGAAATGATTATAGTAATATTAAATCAAACTGATTGGTATGCATTACTGCATTTTGATCATCACTGTTGCTCTAATTGAAGACTATTGCAATTGTATAGAGAGAAAGAAAACACATCACACAATGCTATTTTTAATGAATTTCATTACAGGGGTTACTAGCCTGTTTTAGATTAGGGTCTTTTGTAGCATACTGCTATTGAGTGGTAAGCTTTTGTGTATTATTTAAAAATGTTTCATGGATGTTTCTAGTTCATATTTCACACCTGTATTGCATTACTGTTTGTAAAAGAAAACTGAATTCATCTTTGGATAGTATAAGTACAGCCTTGGGACCACTATTGTGCCAGTTCCTCCAGCATATATCCTGATAATAACCCTAGCTTCTATTTTCAGGCAGCTTTTCTGCTGAAAAGATCGTCTAAAGCTGCATTCTATAGATTCTAGAGCATGCAAGACATAGTTTTGCTTTTATTATTATTGATCCAACCCTTACCCAGACTAAGGCAAAACTTTGTATAATAATGCAAGTATGTCCAGAGGTGACAATGCAATAATTTATAAAGGTATTCAAAGAATTGTGGTGAGGACAACACAGACACTAGTTTGTGCTGTGCAATAACTTACTTTATATACAGACAAGATTTAAACTTTGGGTGCATTAAAGGGACTTTACTGTGCCGTCCTCTGTGCTCAGATATTGGTATGTCATTGTGTATTTAACATGTGGTACATGTTATGTTGTTTTATTAAAATTACTTAAGACTTATATAGGAAAGACATGAATGAACAATTAAACAAGATGATACAATTTTATTGAGCAAGGGAAGGTCCAAATTTTTCTAGAGACAAAGAGCGGATGTTGGGGATTTACTACGAGAATTAGGATTGTGGGGAAGGTCAACAGGATTGAATAAAAACTCAAGAACACTTCCTCCTTTGGCACAATGGCTATAACCACAGGAAAAGAAGCTGCTCTAGAGCAGTGTGAAGATTCACCAATCTTTACATGGATGTTGGCAAATATGGCTACATGATGCAGAATGGAGGCAGTGACCAAATGTCACAGGGATTGTTAAGCTCTTGGTGAGACAGTAAATGGCTGATTCTACAACCAGTACAGCCCACTTCGTTAGAAACCTCCCCTCAATAAGATATAGCTGGGCAATATGCATGGGAGGGATTAAGATCTTTGCAGGATGAGATAAGTCACCATACAAGACAGATTGTAAAAATGAGTGTACAGGTAAGGTTTTAGCAGACCAGAACATTTTCAGAAAGCCCTGGTTAGGGATTATTGGCAAGACTAATGCAGGTTGCTCTAAATCAAGGCACATGCACACTGCATCAATAAAAGATGAAAATGGTATCCTTAACCACTTCCACACAGAGCAGTTACACCCCCTTCCTGCCCAGACCAATTTTCAGCTTTCAGCGCTCTTACACTTTGAATGATAATTACTCAGTCATACAACGCTGTACCCAATCAAATTTTTCATCATTTTTTTCACACAAATAGAGCTTTCTTTTGGTAGTATACTGTTTTTTTTTATTTTTTGCGATATAAGTGAAAAAAGAGCGAAAATTTTGAAAACAAAAACATTTTGTTTTAGTTTCTATTATAAAATTTTGCAAATAAGTAATTATTTTCATAAATTTGGGCCAAAATTTATACTTCTACATATCTTTGGTAAAAATAACCCAAATAAGTAGTTATTATTTTGTTTGCGTAAAAGTTATAGAGTCTACAAACTATGGTGCTAATCATTGAAAATTGATCACACCTGATGTAACTCCAATCACAGAATACAATGTTCTTAGCTGTCAGGTAAACCCATGTGGGCTAATTTTTGGGGCCTGGAATGGCCGACACTTACTTATTTATCCTGTGAATGCCTAATGTACCTTCAGCCACAGAATACAACGTTCTTAGCTGTCAGGTAAACCAATGTGGGCTAATTTTTTGGGCCTTTTATGGCCAACACTTACTTCCTGTGAATGCCTAATTTTTCAGACTGGAATTGAAAATCAATGGGTCTGTAAACGTTCCACCAAATTGTGGAATGGATGCGGACCCATTTTACAGATGTGTGAATGGACCCTATATGTATTTGACATGTATTTACCGGCTACTGTCAGTTCTGGCTGATTTAGGAAAAAAAATATTTTTTTGCTGTAAAAAAAGAAAAAAACATTTTTTTAGGGCAACTTTTCCAATTGCAATACTTCTGTCCATGTGGTGGGACTATTTGTGCACAGCTAGTAAGTCTTTTGTGGCTGCAAATATGACCTAAAGTTTGCCTCCCATTAAAGTCGATGGGGCGCGCCGCAAACTTGTGGTTCACAGACATTTGAGAAAGTTTGCTGCTAACGTTCGCAAACCGCCCTGGCCGATGTTCGCCCATCACTGTTTACCACTGCATATAGATATTTAAACCTAACTTGCCTTTTTTTTTTTAACTTTATATATTAGCTAAATTATTCCCCATGCTTTTTTCAAGGTTATTATCTGATTAATTGATTAATTGAAACAATATTCAACCAACCAATCGATTGTGAAAATAATCGTTAGTTGCAGCCCTAATTATTTGATTGTTATACATTACATTATTAGTGATGTTTTTATGCAGAGCAAAGTAAAAGAGTCACTCAACCCCAGTACATACTCATCTTTCCTTGATCTTTGTTACAGCCACCAAGAAATCAGGAAAAAAAAAGGCCCTGTGCAATCTCTAAACTGAGCTTGGAAAAGGAGCACGACTGCCACTACACCCGCAGTGCACATACTTGGAAACACATTGCACCAGATCCAGTGACGCCACCACGCCCTATGCCCCATTCTGCAGCCCTCAAGCCTCATTCCAGTATCCTTCCATCTCTACGGCTGACTTCCTGGATGCGAGTAGAGGAGAGCTACTTTTAAAGCTGGCATTTTTGGAGGACTGCCACTGCTGATGCCTTACTTGGTATTTCCATACTATTGATGTGCCTTTTCCATACTGACCCCACATGAGTTGCCAATTGTCTTACCTTCTAATAAACCATTTTAAACTCTTACACTTAGAGGTGCCTCTATTCTTTCTGTTCAATCTCTCAACTGGTTTGTCAGAGATCACACAGGGCTAAGAACTCTTTCCCCAACTATATGTGACAGTGCTGGGCCAATCGTGGGGCAACTAACCTAGGAGAAGCGAGTCCCATGCTCACCCATATCAGGTAGTTCCTGATATTCCACTTAACTCCTGCTGGCCAACTAGAATGGTGCAGAAGCAAGGAAAGCTGAGTATACATTTCACATAAAAAATAAAGTAAGAAAAAAAAATACTATACATTCCCTTTAAGTAAAAATATTCATGTTAGACTAAAATAGAGGAAATTATGGTATAATCTTAGGAAGTTGTGTCCATTTTATTTTTCTATCGGTATAGTTGTACAGTAATACAATTGGTGTCAAAATGTCACTTATTCTGTGTTGGCCCAACCTTATATCATAAAGAGAAATATGACAAAACTGAAAAAAGTGAACTGACATAAAGCTTGAGATCAGTCTGAATGAGAACAAAAAAGGACAGACTAAGCTCATGGTCGCAGCACAGAGGGGCATCCAAGCTTAGGTGAAGAATACAGTGACAATGAAAACTGTTCTAAAAGAGGAGCTAGAGAAAGTAGTATCAAAACTCACCTTAAAGGGAAACCCCAAACCAAAAAATAAATGGAAAATATATGTATTGTAACATCGGTTACCTTCCAAAGATCTGTAAAGTTAGTTTAGTCTTGTAAATAACCCAAACTTGCTGTGCTATAGGTATACATAATATACTGAAGGTGACCACATATGTAATTGCCACATGTATAATTACAGATGAACTTTAGGTAAAGAGAAATAATAAAGGTTTGTGTATCCATTAAAAGTATGTAAACCTCAATCCCAGGCCAACAGCTGAAATACATAATTGGGGGTTAAAACATCTGTATTTCTGTCCCTTCAGTCCTAACATTTATACAATCCTGCCATGCAGCACAGTCCTGTCTGTTAGGGTGTGAAACCTTATTTTTTTCTGCTGCAATTATGTAACACTTACAGGTCTTGTACCTACTCTAGACTATGACTAAATAGTAAAAGAAGTAGCAGGCTGATCAGCTTATCTGTACAGCTGTTCTCTTAATCACCATGCCCCTTATTAGCACATGAGCACTGCAGCACAACTGATTGAGTTTCTGCTGCTTCCCCCATTTGCACCCTAAGCGCTGCTGTATAGTTAGTTAACTGCATGAAGCCTATGCCAAGTCAAATGCAGGTACAAAAAAATAAATGGAATTAGTGTAATTTGTGTGGTTTATATCAGCTTGAAGTTCATCTTTAAATATTGTATTTAGTTATTATTGTAGGATTATGTAATTCCCTGTACAGCAGGGATCATACTGGAAAGGGAGGCTAAGCACTCAGGGCTCCTTTGCTGTGCACAGCATTGTCAAACGTTGTGAACAAGCTCAAACAAGGGGATGCTCTCATTAGTGGGCTGCAGTGTTTCATCATTGTCCAATCAGCAGGTTAGAGGGTCCTCGATCAAGTAGTTTATTTATTAAAGTGTATCTAAACCCCAATTTTTATTTTATTTATTTTGCGTAGTGTAGGGAATGATTTAAACTTCGACCAGGCATTTATGCCCTATGTGTCCCATGTGAGAGATTTCCCTTCACTTTGTATCATGTAAACATAACAGAAAGTAAAAGAAAATCTATCAAAAAGTGCATCTTAGACAGCTGTCAATGGAAAAAAGTGTCAATCCCCAAGATTTATTTTTTTATTCCTGTGGCAACATATTAGATTTTCTCTATCTTGCTGTCCTAGTGACAGGTTTATCTGAACAAAGATAGTGAATCTTCCAACAGGGACACGGACAACAATAATAACCTAATAAGGATTCTAACTAGAGTTGAGCGAACACCTGGATGTCTGGGTTCAGCCGAACTTGAAAAAAAAAGTCTGGGTTCGTGACCCGAACTTAATCCGAACTTTACCCCGATCCCGAACCCAATTGAAGTCAATGGTGACCTGAACTTTTGAGCACTAAAATGGCTAAAAAAAAACCATGGAAAGGGCTAGAGGGCTGCAAATGGCAGCAACATCTCCTTAAGAGCATGGCAAGTACTCTGCAAACAAATGTGGATAGGGAAATAATGTAAAATAACATAAAAAACAGAAAAATAATCATCTTGATCTAGGAGGATGAGGCCCATATGGAGTAGGACAGTGATGGCGAACCTTGGCACCCCAGATGTTTTGGAACTACATTTCCCATGATGCACATGTACTCTCCAGTGAAGCTGAGCATCATGGGAAATGTAGTTCCAAAACATCTGGGGTGCCAAGGTTCGCCATCACTGGAGTAGGAGGTTGAGGTTGAGGTGGCGGTGGATGTGGCGGTGTAGGTGGAAGCGGCGGTGGAGGATGACGAGGTAGCCAACACTGGTTTTTGTTTTTAATTTAAAATTTCTTTTTAAATTAGGGTACACCCCCAAAGAGTGAGAAAGATCAAAAATACAACAATGGCTTGGTAAGGCCAGTATACATGTCTATTCTGCACAAGGTAGGGACAAGTCCTGTGGGATCCATGCCTGGTTCATTTTAATGAACGTGAGCTTGTCCACATTGGCTCTGGACAGGCGGCTGCGCTTGTCTGTGATAATGCCCCCAGCCAATCTAAATACACGTTAGTATAATACACTGACTGCAGGGCAGGCCAGCACCTCCAAGGCTTAAAGGGCAAGCTCAGGTCATGTGCCCAATTTGGAGACCCAGAAGTTGAAGGGGGCAGACCTGTCATTCAGTACGTGTATAGTACGTAAGGAAAGGTAAGGAACTGTATATGGTATATAGTATGGGGTAAGGAACAGTGATGGCGGCGGGGGGGCTTTACCCCCCCTTCTGGGTTGAGTCTGGCCTTGGAAAAGGTATGTGTCCCTGGTTGTGGGCCGGACTCTCCCAAAGCTGTCTAAGTTCTGAGGCCTTCTGGTAGGGACGGGGCTGCACTGGTCTTGCCAGGGACCGGGATTCTGAAAAGCCTGTGGTGTATGTGCCCCTGGAGTGGCAGTCCAGGGGTGCCATAATTCACAGTGGATGGTAACACTATGAGTATGGCACCAAGGACACTGCACTTCCTACACACGTTTTTCACACCTGCTTCTAGGGCCGGGCCTTTTGGTCAGGAGTCAGGACCAGAGGAATTTTTTATTCCTGGCCAAAGGGCCTGCCATAGTATTGCAACGTGGCACTAACCTTGCACTTCTCCACTATCCCTTTCCCCACTTCTATGGGTTGTGTGTCTCACGTTTTGTGTTTTTTATTGTGGCGGTACACTTTATTTTGCACAGCGTGATTAGTAGGGTGTAGGTCCTTGGGCCTGTCCCTGAAAGTCTTGGGAGGGGGTGGATATGGCCTTCTGGCTTGGTTCGCCCTCTTTCATGGGGTCTCTCTTCGGGAGAGCCCCACCTAGTACTTGGGGTGGTCTGTTTCAGCAGACCTCCTAAAGAACGGGGCTGCCTGGTTAAGGCCAGGTTAGCCAGTGTAAGTACCCCAGTCCCTGTCAGGAGCCTTGCGCCCCGGGGGATCAGGGTCAGGGACCATGTGTACACCCTGTGCACTTTTTGTGTTTCCCTTTTTCGGTGTGCACTTTTTTATGCACCCACCGGGTGATAATCTGAGTGTGTTCACACACCACGGGCTTAAAAAAAAGAAAAAAAAAACAGCTGGTGGTCCTGGTTGTTGTGGCGTGCCGACAAAGCTTTTCCACATTTCATACATGCTAACCCTGCCTTCTGAGGTGCTGGCGGTGCCCTGCCTGCGTTGGCGACCTCCTCCTTTGCCTTCGCCTTGTGTTTCCACTGTGCCCCTGCTGTCAGGTGGGAATGCCACCATCATCGCTTCTCGACCTTTTGGCAAAGATCAAGTGTAGTATCTGTTGTTATCAGTTAAATCAGTATCTAAAAGGGTGTATCTCACACGTACAGATACAGACCAAGCCGCAATTTAATATCTTTCTTTCCCCTAAATGGGTGTTTATTGAATAGCAGAATAGAACAACAGTATCCAACGGGTGTATCTCACAGTAACATATGCAGACTAGGCCGCAATATCATTTTTTTTCCCTAAATGGGTTTTTATTGAAAAGCGGAATAGAACAACAGCATCCAACGGGTGTATCTCACAGTAAAATATGCAGACTAGGTCGCAATTTTTTTTTGTTCCCTAAATGGGTGTTTATTGAATAGCTGAATAGAACAACAGTATCCAAAGGGTGTATCTCACAGTAACGTATGAATGAAAATGTTTTATTTTTCCCTTTAATTGGTGATTTTTGAATAGCAGATTAGAACAGCAGTGTCTAAACGCTGTATGTCACAGTAAAATATGACGGAAAAAACGTCATAACAGACACATATGCACTGAGCTTGCATTACATGGCCGCTACACACTGCACGCCGCACACCTAACAGGTTGGATACTGTTGTTGTTCTATTCCAGTATTGAATAAAAACCCATTTGAATGAAAAACTGAAAAATAATTATTTTCCCCTTAAATTGGTGCTTTTTGAATAGCAGATTAGAACAGCAGTGTCTAAACACTGTATGTCACTGTAAAATATGAAGGAAAAAAACGTTTTTTTTTTTTAAATCCAGATTCCCCTGCCCTCCTTGTCGGTCTCCACAATTCGGAATTCCGCAGCAGTTGGCACCTGTGTTTCGTCATCATCCGAGACGTGCTGCGATGGTCCTCCCATGTACTCATCTTGAAACATAAGTGGTTGGGCATCGGTGCACTCAATCTCTTCCACTTCTGGGGCAGGGCTAGGTGGATGGCCCTGGGAAACCATGCTAATAGAGTCATCAAAAAGAAGAAGAGACTGCTGCATGACTTGGGGCTCAGACTGCTTGGCTGATTTGCAAGGGGGTGAGGTGAAAGATTGATGGACATCAGCTGCAGGTGCCAACTGTGACCTTTCAGACAATGTGAAGGAACTGGGGGCACAGTCAGCAACCCAATCTACTATCGCCTGTACTTGTTCTGGCCTCAAAATTTGTAGAGGCACATGAGGCCCTGCCAAATACTGCTGCAGGTTCTGTCGCCTACTCGCAGCTGAGAAAGGTGTTTCACTTGTGCGTGTAGCTGGCAAAGATCGACCACGTCCTCTCCTTGCAACAGGAGCTCTACCAGCAGCACCACGACCCAGGTCACAACCCTTATTTGACCTTCTCCTCAAATTTCTCTAATTTAGGATCTTCCCCTAAATGGGTGTTTATTGAATAGCGGAATACAACAACAGTATCCAATGGGTCTATCTCACAATAACATATGCAGACTAGGCCACAATTAATTTTTTTTCCCTAAATGGGTTTTTTTTGAAAGGCGAAATACAACAACAGTATCCAATGGGTCTATCTCACAGTAACATAAGCAGACTAGGCCGCAATTACATTTTTTTTCCGCTAAATGGGTTTTTATTGAAAGGCGGAATACAACAACAGTATCCAATGGGTCTATCTCATAATAACATATGCAGACTAGGCTGCAATTAATTTTTTTCCCCTAAATGGGTTTTTCTTGAAAGGCGGAATACAACAACAGTATCCAATGGGTCTATCTCATAATAACATATGCAGACTAGGCTGCAATTATTTTTTTTTTCCCCTAAATGGGTTTTTCTTGAAAGGCGGAATACAACAACAGTATCCAATGGGTCTATCTCACAGTAACATATTCAGTCTAGGCTGCAATTAAATTTTTTTTCCCCTAAATGGGTTTTTATTGAAAGGCAAAATATAACAACAGTATCCAATGGGTCTATCTCACAGTAACATGTGCAGACTAGGCCGCAATTACATTTTTTTTCCCCTAAATGTTTTTTTATTGAAAGGCGGAATACAACAACAGTATCCAATGGGTCTATCTCACAGTAACATATGCAGACTAGGCTGCAACTACATTTTTTTCCCCTAAATGGGTTTTTATTAAAAGGCGGAATACAACAACAGTATCCAATGGGTCTATCTCACAGTAACATATGCAGACTAGGCCGCAATTTATTTTTTTTTCCCCTAAATTGGTTTTTATTGAAAGGGCGGAATACAACAACAGTATCCAATGGGTCTATCTTACAGTAACATATGCAGACTAGGCTGCAATTAATTTTTTTCCCCCTAAATGGGTTTTTATTGAAAGGCGGAATACAACAACAGTATCCAATGGGTCTATCTCACAGTAACATATGCAGACTAGGCTGCAATTAAATTTTTTCCCCCTAAATGGGTTTTTATTGAAAAGCGGAATACAACAACAGTATCCAATGGGTGTATCTCACAGCAACATATGCAGACTAGGCTGCAATTTAAATTTTTTTTTCCCTAAATGGGTTTTTATTGAAAAGCGAAATAGAACAACAGTATCCAACGGGTGTATCTCACAGTAACGTATGAATGAAAATTTTTTATTTTTCACTTTAATTGGTGATTTTTGAAGAGCAGATTAGAACAGCAGTGTCTAAACGCTGTAAGTCACAGTAAAATATGAAGGAAAAAAGTATGCACTGAACTTGCATTACATGGCCGCTACACGCCGCATGCAGCACACCTAACAGGTTGGATACTGTTGTTGTTCTATTCCGCTATTGAATAAAAACCCATTTGAATGAAAAACTGAAAAATAATGATTTTCCCCTTAAATTGGTGCTTGTTGAATAGCAGATTAGAACTGTAGTGTCTAAACGCTGGAAGTCACTGTAAAATATGAAGGAAAAAACTTTTTGTTTTTTTAAATCCATATTAAGCAGACACATATGCACGGAGCTTGCATTACATGGCCGCTGCACGCTGCACGCCGCACGCCGCACGCCGCCAACAGACTGATAAAAGTTTTTTTGTTTCTCCCTCCTCCTCACTGGGCTCAGGTTAGGGCAAAAAGATTGTACACTGCACACAATAAAATCAATGTAGATCGCTGTCTGATTAAAGAAGATTCTTCCTATTCTTTCCCTGAAACCCATCTCCAGCCTGCCCCTACAATAATCTCCTATCTCTCCCTCAGCAGCAGCAGCAGCAGCAGCAGCAGGAACCTGTACCTACAGTAGTTAGAGCAGAGTGACGTGCTGCGCTCTGTGACTCCAGCTTATTTAGAGGCTGGGTCACATGCTTCACTGGCCAATCACAGCCGTGTCATTAGTAGGCATGGCTGTGATGGCTTCTAAGGGCACAGTAGTTAAATGCTTGCTGATTGGCTGCCCTGCAGCTGTTGAAACCCCGCCATTAAAACCGCGAAAACAACCGAACAATGGACTGTATCCCGAACATACAGTGAAATGTTCGGGTCCGTGTCCGGGTACCGAACACCCAAAAGTCCGGTACGATCCCGAACAATACAGTCCGGGTTCGCTCAACCCTAGTTCTAACCCCTCACAACCCCATCCAAAATTAACAAAAAACGTGGCTCTAGATACAATTTAACTGCATTGCGGGTCATAGATTTTGACTATAGGGTCAATTCAGTAAGCTAAAGTAGTCCTTAGTTCTGAACCCTCATTGCTTAAAATAATGATTACTATGGATAACAATGTCTTTATAGCTCAATAAATAAAGGCTTACATTGTCTTTTAGGATTGGCCAAATCGCACGACCACATAAAGAGATTTATATATCATTTGGCAGGTAAAATGATATGCTTATTTGCATTTCAAGAATGTGTTTACTGCATCTGTTTTCTGTTTTCCGTGCAGGCATACATTTTATTTGGATTTTCCAAACTCCTAATCCACCTTCAGTGATTTCTCCATTTTTCTTCCTATACACTGATGCAGACATATAATAAATATGCCAGAAGGTATGGCACCCATGCAATGTTCTTTGATTTATAATCTTAGAATTTGCATCCAGTCCCACCTATGGTCAAATCTAATAGGATATCGTGTTGCCTAAAGAGGATATCTTGTCGCTTAATAATTAAATAGACAGGCTTTGACCTAGTGAATTATATAGTGGGATTGATAGTACTAAGGGACTATAGGAGATATAAAAAAAGGATCCAATGCAGTTACTACAGAGAGGATTCTAAATCATTTGAAAGGTATATGCTTTCATTGGACATTTTTTTTTTTTTTTAGCGATCATGTCAGTTACCTAACAAAACTGAAATGCCAGTTTCTTGCAATGTAAATGGATTAATAATCGTATAAACTTAGAAACATTTTAACTGTCTGTACAAAGCATTCCACACTTTCATGAATGTTAAATGCCTGTGTCCCTCCCTACATGCTTTGGTTCCATCCTCCAGTCTCTATGTTACTACAGGACACATAGGGGTTGGAGGATAGAAACACAGCACGGGGTGGGAGAGGCAGGCATTAGACCCACCCAGAAATGTTGAATGGTATTCCTAATAAAGTAATTTACTGTTACTAAACCCAGAACCCCTTCATTCACTATATCTGGTCTCCCACAGTACCCAGAACATGGAAATGCAAATATTTTAGTAAATATAAACTGCTAAATACCTTTTTCCATCAGCAGTATATAGCAGTCTTGTGATTTCTATAACTGGTTAAAGCTTGTGGGAGGAGTTTTCATTCTACTCTGGCTGTCCTTTGAGGCTGCAAAGCCCCCTACCCTCTGTCTGGACAGTGCTGATTGGCCCTGTGATGATCTGATGCACCCTCCCAAGAAAGAGAAAAAACTCTCTAGCAATACACACCAAACTGAGCATGTGCAGAGTTTCCCCACAGCTCTGTTCTATCAGGAGATGGATTGGGGACAGTAAAAGAAAAGGAGGATCAGAGAAGACAGGATCAAACAGCTTTTTACACGATGCAGAGGATTAACCTATATAGGTTCCACAGTGAGTACAACAAGCATGCTTTACTGCATATACTGTACAGACTGACTTTATTTTGGGTTTAGTAGCACTTTAAACACACTTGGGTGATAAAAGAGGCCATAATCTAATTCTGTATAAATAAAAAAATAAATAAATATAATTTTAATAAAAACTAGCATAAGTACCTATCATTTTCCTGCAATCTCACTCGGCCTGTTAGAGGAAAGGGCAGCACTCAGTTTCTACAGCACTGCATAAGACTGTCCATCTAACACTGTGTGCTTGCCTTCATCGTTCAGCCACAGACTGGGGACAATCTTAGACCACATAGTTTGCTCAACTGCAGTGTAGTCCATAGAGAAATCTCAGGGACCCAGAGGCTGTGCTTTTTGGCAGCCTGTATAAGTATATAAGTATATAGTGCGTGTATAAGTCTGATAACTGAATTATACATCTTTTGGCAATTAAATAATTTTATAATAATTTATGTCAACCTTTTTGCTTGGCATTTAGCTTTTAAAATAATCAAATATAAAAAAATAAAAAAAATGAACTGATATATAGCAGTTGCAAGAATTTTATTCTCTGATCATAAAGATCAATTGTTTATATATTTTGACAAAGGGATAATACTTTATTGATCAATTACCAACATCACATAAGAACAATAAAATAGTTTAATTATATTTAAATACTGCAAATACTTGAATATTCACCCTCGTTCAACAACTGCTTGGCTAGCTAATACAATGTTATATCTATAACAGGACATCAAGACAGAAAATGTGTTTCCAACCATTAAAACTGATTCATGCACTAGGTTGAGGGGGGCTTTATTCAGTCCCTGGTGGGAGGATATCCCTAGGCTTATTGGGGATCTTGGAGCACTGGAACTTTTCAAATGTGTTTGTTGCCTTACATGTCAAATATTGAGGACTCTGCCGTACTTTTTCTTTGCCGAAACATCACGATGATTACCACAGTTTACAGATCTATCCCAGAATAGCAGATGGGGTATCAGGTATGTTGGAACAACTAACAGTTTATAGAGAGTCAAAAACCCCTATAAATGATCTGAAGTCTTCTGTCTGGTAGCTTTGTTGTTTGATTCACAGCATGACTGAATACATGGTGACATACAAACACCTCCATACTTATATTAATAAAATAGATACTCTGATCTAGGAAACTCATTGAGTTAAGCCATTCTCACCCTACTGCATGAACCAACTTTCATGATTGGAAATACAATATTTATCTTGAAATCTCATTAGTTAATTGAGGATGGATAAAAATATATTATGCAACTTGTGTCAAATTTATATAATAAAAATGAAAATTATGAATTTTATTGTTGTATTCTCAAAGTAATAATATATTATATTTTTATAATAGTCTTTTTCTGCATCTTAACCACTTGCCGACCAGCCGCCGTATTTATACTGTGGCAGTTAGGCTCTGTCCCACGAAACGACATACATGTCAGCTAGTTATGGCACGCACATGCGCCAATTGGCTTCAGGGGGAGCCAATCAGCGGGTTCGGCAGCCGCGATGTTCACCGGGCACCCGCGATCGTTTCCCGTGAAGCCAGAACGGCGGTCTGCCATGTTTACATCACTATTCTGTCAGTGATTAACACAGGGATCCTGCGTTCCTCCTATTTAGGAACACAGGTCTCTGTATTCAACCAGCAAGCCCATCCCCACACAGTTAGAAAGCACCCCCTATGGACACATTTATTGATCACCCCTGCTGTTAACCCCTTCCCTGCCAGTGTCATTAGTACAGTAACAGTGCATATTTTTAGCACTGATTAATGTAGTAATGTCACTGGTCCCCCCAAAAGTGTCAGAAATGTAAGTTAGGTGTCCGATTTGTGTGCCGCAATGTCGCAGTCCCGCTATAAATCGCTGATCGCCGCCATTACTACTAATAAAAGAAAATAAATAAAAATTAGTTTGTAGACACGATAACTTTTGCGCAAATCAATTAATATACACTTATTGTCATTTTTTTTTACCAAAAATATGTAGCAGAATACATATTGGCCCTAAATTGATGAAAAAATTTGAATTAAATTTAAAAAAAATTATTAGGAATGTTTTATAGCAGAAAGTAAAAAATATTGTTTTTTTTTTTTCATAATTATCGCTCTTTTTATGTTTATAGCGCAAAAAATAAAAATCGCACAGGTGATCAAATACCACCAAAAGAAAATAAAGTCTTTTCTATGAGAATTGCAGCAAGCACAGCACTCTCTCTTAAGTGTATATGACTATATGGATTAAACAATGCCGCGCAATATAAAGTGCTCCAAATAAATATTGCACATTTATATATTTATTTGGAGCACTTTGTACCACCAAAAGAAAGCTCTATTTGTGGGAAAAAAGACATCAATTTTATTTGGGTACAGCATTGCATGACCGCGCAATTGTCAGGTAAATTAACCGCCTTAGCGGTATCCCCGAGCGTGACTCGGGGTAGGAATTTTCTGCTATTAGTGGTATCCCCGAGTCACGCTCGGGGTCAATGGGCAGAGCGTGCAGACAGCGCAGCGGAGCTTCTCTTACCTTATCCTGGCGATCCAGCGATGAGCTCTCATTGCTGTGACCGCCAGTGAGATCTCCGCCGCTCGTCTGTCGGTAGGAGGACTTCCTAGTTCCGTTCCCTGCAGCAGCAATGCTGCATGGGAGCGGAACTAGGGAGGGAAATTCAAAAAAAAAAAAAAAAAAACGTTGCACAAAACACATAACACATTTTATATTATATATATGCATATATATATATATATATATATATATATATATATATATGCATATATATATATATATATATATATATATATATATATATATATAAAATTATATTATTGATTCGATTATAATTCATGCGTTATATATATATATATATATATATACACATATATATATATATCTATATATATATATATATATATATATATATATATATATATATATATATATATATATACACACACATATATATATATATAATATATAATGCATGAATTATAATCTAATCAATAATATAATTTTTTTATATATATTATATATTAAATAATAAAATAATATTATTGATTCGATTATAATTCACTTGTTTGTGTTTCAAATTTATCACATCTGGGATGTCTACTAGAGACTTGTTTTGGTCAGGTTTAAGTCAGTAATTACTAAGAATTGTAGGCCTATAATACATAACGCCAAATTTCCATGAAAAGAATTGTACCACTTTTGGAACAGAATTCCTGACAGAATCATACCGCCAGGGAGGTTAACATAGTGCCGTATCGCAAAAAATGGCCTGGTCATTAAGGGGGTAAAACCTTGTGGTCCAAAAGTGGGGTAATAAACCTATTAATTGGTCTATAATTTCAACGTTCCAACAAAGAATGTGGTGTCTTGATTGCCCATCAGTCCATAATATTATAAATTAATTGAAGAGATTGCCTTTATTGTTCAGCTTGCTGGAATTGGTATGGGGACAAATTCAACACCTTCTGCTGCCATTGTGCTTTGCTGGGCATCTGATGTGTGTTCTTGTGCCTTTAAGGAGAAATGGGCCACCTCCAGTCATACCTGCCCTCAATTTATCCATTTCTATATATACTCCATTATGAAGTAGACTAGCGTTAGGGACCATACTACATAGTGGGGCTTTTACGAGGCAGTGTGGCTTCCACATATGTTTGCAAATGTTCTGCAACTAAAACCTTTTTTTAAGGAAATTGGTAAAAAGTGTAATTAGTTTTCTTTTGTTGGCTAAATAAGTATGCCAGTGTAACGTTAGAATTCCATACCTCGTTAGATTTCCATACCCTCGTCACATCCTGTCTCAAACAGCTGAGCAGCGCAGCAGTGCGCATGCTCAGAGCCCCGGATACGTAATAGAACAGCAAAGAATTTGACAAGTGCGCATGCTCGGAGGGTAGGAAATGATCACGGCACTGTTTGTAATGTTATACTTGCGGCGGTAACATTAAAACAGTTCGGCTGCAACATCAATAATCTCCTCTCCTATCCCTGTGACTTGCCTGATCTCGCCTAATAAATATAAAAGCGGTGGCGGGTGTATGAGATGTAAATGACGGCGATCGCGGCTCCGTGATCCGCTTTTATATTTATTACCTGAGATCAGGGAAGTGACAGGGGAAGGAGCGGAGATGATTCATGTTGCAGAGGAGCTGTTTTAATGTAACCGCCGCAAGTGTAACTAGCGTGAGAAATCCATACCCTCCGTAGGTGCACCAGAAGAGGGTATGGTTTTCTAACGGGTATGGTTTTTTCACGGAACACCGGGACATTTTTGTATTTGCATTTGATTTGTTCAAATCCCTCAACGTGCACCTAAATTGAAAAAAATAGTTATAAGTGAATTGGAGTGGTTGCAATTTTTGTTCAACGTATTAGAAGTTTTATATATTAGCAAAAGTAAAAGGTATTTGTTAGCAAAGAGCCCTAATGAAAGAATATTTAAACTGGGTAGCAAAGCACAAATAATAATCAAGTACTGTTTCACCCTCCCCCTTGCACAGTTAATTAGATCAAGTCATATTCTAGCTGCAAAATGTGCCTTAATCTTAAATACAATAAAGGAGGCAGACAGATTATTAAAAAGAACACAACCTACGATCTAGTTCCTAATATAAAAAAAATAGTTGATAAAAGTCAGAAATATTGCAGATTGTTAAAGAATGCAGTAAAGCAGCACTATTTCTATAGTAACAAGGTTAATTGCACAGTTCATAATTTTCCAGCTACAGAATAGACTACATAGAGAAAGTCATAAAACGAGCTAAAACCATCCATAAGAAAATGCAGAAATGTTATTGGCCTGATTTTACAAACTGCTGCAGACCCACATATTGATGAGTATGTAATAAGGAGATAAGGGAAGATTGAATTGATTTTAATGCAGCCTGTGCTATATTGCAAACTTAAAAAAAAAAATCACACAAAACATTTTATTTTGTTTTAGATTCAATGACACAACAGGTTTGCTGCTAGTGCTATGGCTGCCTTGAAAGATCTCCTCCAATGCTGGAGCTGAAGTGATATCCAGGGTTTGGTTCTTAGCTGATCCCCCATGGTTGCTTTCTTTAAAATGAAGGTTTCAGATGTTCCTATAGAGAATCCACTAGAGTCCCAGTGACACTACGATGCCAGCATCACAGTCTTTTCATTATAACATTTGGAAAATGCATTTTTTAGAAGCAATAATAAAGTGCAGCTTAACCATTTGCCGACCAGCTGCCGTACTTATACTGCGGCAGGTCGGTTTTGTCCTGCGAAATGACGTAATTGTATGTCGTTTTGCGGGACAGCTAGTGGGGGGGGGGGGGGGCACGCATGCCAATTGGCCACGGGGGAAGCCAATCAGTGTGTCTAGCGGATACGATGTCTGCCAGGCACCCGATCCCTGTGAAGACAGAATGGCGGTCAGCCGATGTAAACACGGCAGACCGCTATTCTGTCAGTAATGAACACAGGGATCCTGTGTTCCTCCTATTTAGGAACACAGGTCTCTGTGTTCATCCAGCAAGTCCATCCCCCACACAGTTAGAGAAGTACCCCCTAGAGGACAAATTTAACCCTTTGATCGCCCCTGGTGTTAACCCCTTCCCTGCCAGTGTCATTAGTATGGTAACAGTGCCTATTTTTAGCACTGATTACTGCAGTAATGTCACTGGTCCCCCCAAAAGTGTCAAAAATGTCAGTTAGGTGTCCGATCTGTCCGCCACAATGTCGCAGTCCCTCTAAAAATCGCTGATCGCCGTCATTACTAGTATTAAATAAATAAATAAATAAAAATGACATAAATCTTTCCCCTAGTTTTTAGACACAATAAATTTTGTGCAAGGCAATCAATGTA
Organism: Pelophylax lessonae; assembly: GCF_965119305.1. Lineage (NCBI taxonomy): Eukaryota > Metazoa > Chordata > Amphibia > Anura > Ranidae > Pelophylax > Pelophylax lessonae. The sequence continues at coordinate 420,534,778 of NC_138772.1, read as the reverse complement.
CACTTATTGGGATTTCTTTTACCAAAAATATGTAGCAGAATACATATTGGCCTAAAGTGATGAAAACATTTGATTTTTTTTTATATTCGGAAATGTTTTTTAGCAGAATGTGAAAAATATTGTTTTTTTTTCAGAATTGTTGCTCTTTTTTTGTTAAAAAAAAAAAAAATTGCACAGGTGATCAAATACCACCAAAAGAAAGCTCTATTTGTGGGAAAAAAGGACATTAATATTATTTGGGCACAGCATTGCACGGCTGCGCAATTTTTAGTTAAAGTAACGCAGTGCCGTATCGCAAAAAATAGCCTGATCATTAAGGGGGGTAAAACCTTCCAGTCCAGAACGGGTTGAACCCGACCCCTGGATGGCACATTGCAGGTTCTCGCTGCAGAAGCAAAACAAAATGGGTTGTATAAAGAATCCAGGATGTAACCTTTACATCATTAACCATAATTATGTTTAATAATTGCATGAAAAAAAGTTACAATCCATTTACCATTTTACGCATATTGTAGCTGCACATTTTAAAGTCAAAGAAATAGAACTACCTTTATGCTGAGTCCAAATCCTCCAACAGTTTGTCTTCTGATTGCTACTGTTCTTTCCTAGAAGCACAAAGTACACTAGTCATGCTTAAATTTGTACAAGCTGTATAACCTATTGACAATAAAACATGATTTATTATCTGAAACAGCATGTACATAAGCTTTCTAATTTCTATAGTGTTGCCATAGTACTAAAGACTTAAAAAAATACACATAACTAGTTCCAGCATTACTTTATAATCTGCACATCTACAATTTATAATATTGTCACACCACACTTATGCAAAATGATGAAAAAAAAAAACCTAAACAATGGGGTGGGAATTGTGTAAAAAAAAAAAAAAAAAATAAAGACTTCCCATTTCCCCAATATTCAGACCTTTCAAGCTTAGTATAGATTATAAAGGGCACCCCACACAAAAATAAAGGTGAGCAGTCCCACGCCAATATTCATATTAGACCCTTCAGGTCTAGTATGGATTTTAAGGGGAAACCGACACCAGACTCTTACTCAAACATGCAGCCTGGCTGGCTAGGAAATGGTTGGCGAGGATGCGTTCCACACCTGAACCACACCAGGCCATGTGTCCTCAACATGCAGGGGTACCTTTCCAGGGTAAACCCCACCAAGCACCTTGCCCCCCATGTTAATGAAGACAAGGGCCTCCCCCCCCCCAACTCTGGCTCAATGGGTATGAGGGTCTGCAGGTAGAGGGCTTATTGGAAAATCCTCACATTATGTTATGCTAAGAAAATTACATTTTAGTTTCATCATAGCAGAAAACCTTTTCCCACATGTTTGCTGTGCCTTGCATATGCCTTTTGAAAAGCTCCAATAAAAGGGTTTTCATATGATTTTCAGCAATCTTTTCCTTCCCACAACTCTTCCATAAAACCTGGCTTTTTGAAATGTCTAGGTTAGGTCTCATAGAAAGGTTTCTCAGCAATGAATCTCTGTAGATTTACTACTGACCTCATGATTACTTCACAGACTAATGCCTTCTCCAGCCAGTTCCTGAGTTTTGAATCAAGGCTTTCTCTAGATGGGGTCAGGGTTGTGCCATATTTTTTTCTTCATTTCAAACCTTCAAAACTTCAATTAAATAATCCTATCCCCTTTTCCCCTTTCCACCTACTCACTTCCCCCCACCCAACATACAGTATACAGAGTGTACAGACCTAAGGTGCTTATTGCTTAAATGAGCTCCTGAGATGCTCTGCTGGCACTTAATGCATTGTAGAAGCATTTTCCACTTTACAGTGGACAGAGGTGTCAGCTAAGTTTCTTTTATATTGTGGAGTTTGTCTTATGCAACGTAGCTATGAATAGAGCCCTTTGAGGTAGAAACACATTCACCAATACCATTTATTGCTGTTATAATAAAGGAAAGTTTAAGAGGATTATGCTGTGCCCCATACTTACTTGGAAATGGCCAATACCTGTTTCTCAACTACAGGAGGCAAACAGGTTACTCTAGTGAACAGGCACACACTTGATTGCAATCAAACTTATCTATGAAGCCTGCTTTAACAACATAGTATATTTTGTTGAAAGCGCGGTCCTTGTCAACTTTGATGTTGCCCTAGACCCACAACTAGATGTCTGTAAAAACACCTTGCATTTTTTATACTCTTTTTTTGGCCATTCAAAATAAATCCTATTCACTAAGACCTTGATAGATACAGTATGTGGCGCACCAAGCACATAGATAACAAATATTTGATATTCTACTCCACTGCACATAAATCCTTCTCTAGGACAGACTATGGGGTTGATTTACTAAAGGCAAATCCACTGTGCACTTGGAAGTGCATTCACTTTAGATCTGAGGGGGACATGCAAGGACAATAAAAAACAGCATTTTTGCTTGCACATAATTGGATGATAGAAATTAGCAGAGCTTTCCCTTTTTTTCAGATCTACAGCGACTGCACTTCCAAGTGCACTTGCAGTGCACAGTGATATTGCCTTTAGGAATAAACACTGTTGTCTCTATTTCAGACCATACCCCTATCATACTCTAGATACATCTTCATAAGGCAGAAGACAGGTCCTGGCAATGGAAGCTGAACAAATCCTTTTTACAAGACTAACAAACTCAAGATTTCGTAATACAATAAACAACAAATTTCCTACACAAAAATAAACCCTCCACACCCACCCCATTTATTCAACATAGAAATCTTACATATGGTATATCAGAAGGGTTATAATCTGCCAAGCTGCCAGGCATAAAAAAGAGCAGATCGGAAAAAAATACAAAACTGGTAGAGCAAATTCCCATCTTGGAGTCCTAACACCAAATAAAATACATTGCCGCAAGCTGTATCAACAGATTTACAGTTGGAGAAGGACACGTTCAACGAGGACATATTATGAGTTCAGAAACATGCCAAGCAGATCTTTAGCAAAAGCACAAGGACACAATCTTTCATGCCACACATTGCAGTGGATATTGAAAACTTGCTTTCCAAGTCCCAGGTCATGATAGGTTGCTTAAAGTAATTCTACTTAACACTTTACAATCTTTTCACCACTCTGTTCACCATTCTCCCCATTCAACACATATGTGTACCAATCCTATATCTCTCTACATATCTTTCTCTGTCCCATGTTCACAGTTTACAAGGAAATATATTACCTACATTTCCTCCTTATACACTCCTGAGTTCTGGGGTACACAGATGTTAGTAAGGTTGAAAGAGGACACTAGTCCATTTAGGTAAACCAATGAAATAATAATAAAAAAAACACACACACACAAATAGAAAACCTCCAAATACATTATACACATATTATACATGAATACAAATACATTATTATATGTATATATATATATATATATATATATATATATATATATCCTATACCCACAGTTGATCCAGACAAAGGCGAAAACCTCAAAAAAGCATGATCCAATCTGCACCAGTGGGGGAAAAAACAAATATCTTCCTTATCACCCGTGAGGCAATTGGATATTCCATGGATCAACTACCCACTTTTATTAAACCCTCAAGTATCTTCTCAAACTATAGAGGCTAAACTAGCCCATCTGTAGTTATTTAGTAAAGACTTTGATCATTTTTGAATATAGGCACCACATTGGACCTACGCTTATCCAGTGCCAGTCATTAAAGAGGCTCTAAAAATGAGAAATAATGGCTTGAATATATCAGAGCTCAGCACTTTGAGGACCAGTGGGTGTAAGCCATCTGGTCCATATTTCTCCAATATCTTTACTCAGCAGAAGGTTGCGATTGCCCAGCAAGAGCTGAGCTCCAATGTAATCAAACTTCTGTGGTCTTTTGCATTGCATACAGTGTATCATTATTACTGTTTTTTATGTGCACTAATGGTTCTCCTGCTGTATTTTAATAACACCTAAAGTATAACTAAAAGCAAAACTTTTTTTTTTTACTTTTTAATAGAACGGAGAGGGATTGGAGTCCCTGTCAATTCGTACTGCTCTCTATGTCCCCATTAAGGAGATTCACCCTCTCTATTTGTCCATTAACATTAAAGGGAAAATTAAAGGAAACCCTGAATTTTGGGTGGTCCCCATAAAAGTAATAGATGGGAAATCTTCCAATGGGGACACTAGTTCTGGTGACCTAGGGGTCACAAAGAAATTCTTTTAATTTGCAGGAATTTCCTCTCACTTCCTGTTTGGGACAGGAAGTGAAGGAAAATCTCTGCAATGGGATAAATATGACAAAAATAGTTCCCCTTTAACCAAATAAAAAAAGAAAAAATGATTACACAAACTACAAAAAAATTCAACAAAAACCATAACAAAAAACATCACCGCCACTAGTCAATGATGTGTAGAAACATGTGTTTGACCATTTTCAATTTGGTAATCAAGAGAGCTATCAATTCTAAAGTAGTTAGTTAGTTAGTATTAGTTTAATTCTAACATGTAAAAAAAACATAAAAAATAAAAGGTAATGATTTAGTAGTAGACAATCACAAGCTAACTAGTTACAAGAGGAGGCAAAATTTATATATGTATAAAAAGTACACATATAGAGCAGGTAAAAAAAAAAAGAAATATACAGTATCAGCACGTGTTTAACATTACCTGTTGGCATGTGTATATATGGTACTGATGCCTTGGGGTTGATTTTCTAAAGTATTAAAAAATGTTCACTTTACAAATTGAACTGAAAGAAATTTTCACTTGGAGAATGATGCGAAGCTGTGTTGACTTCAGTCATCCAGTCATGTGCAGGCAAAACTAGTTTTTCTTTGTTTTTATTTTTTCCTTGCATAAGACTGGTCATTCTTTGCAAAGTGAATTTTTTCCACATTCACTAAGTTAAGTGAAATTTCCCTTGAAAAGTGAAATTTATTTTTGCAAAGTAAACATGTGCTAATCATTAAAAAAAATCAGTTCAACTGCATCCATATTCCACTAGCATATTTCCATCCATAGAGTGTTACGTGGATGAAATACTGCTGAAGGTACCTATGCTAAATGTTGAAGCAGCCACATAACTAATAATTAATTACTTAAACTGCTGCTTTAGTATTTGGTAGAAATGATTTAGTAGGCCTCCTCAAACCTGTTCCTGTGAAAACTATTTAAAGCGGTAGTAAACCATTCTGTGCTATTTTCACCATAATAAGCTTTCCTACCTAGTGAACTTGTTGCTCTTTTTAAAACGCTTCCTACCTTATCCCTTTCTGTGTAATCTGTCCTTTTCTAATCAATAACGTAATCAGAGCATGCGCAGTTAGCTCCATATTTCCTGTAGGCTCTTCTTGCCCGTAAAATGGTGTTTAAACGCCGGGGCTACGTCATTTCCTTCTCCTGATGTCAGCTCCGAGATACCTCGAGACTGTTTCCTGTTCACAAGCTGAGCTTTAACCTGGCAGTGAGCACTTAGCTTGATAAGTACTGCACACGCATGAGTTTGGGGACATGGAAAGGGAGTAAGGGTGGAAGTAAGAACCGTATTGAACACTGAAGACAGAAGACAGCATGGCGGCGGCTGCAAAGGGAAAAGAGATTTATCCAATCCAAAGTTATTACAAGCAAAAAGCCTTAGTATATTTTCCCTATGCGGCACTTTGATTTAAAGTAACTTAATCAACTTCATCATGTGTATTTTCGGGTAGAAGTATGAGAGTTTACTACTGCTTTAAGAGAGGATTTTTATTCACTTCTTGTTATGTCACTGGGGCAGACAGTAAGGGGAATTCTGCCTAATAGGAGACAGCAAAAAAACAAAACAAAAATAGCCAATGCTTTCAACTCATTCTTGTTTTATGCCTTCCCTCCATATATTTATTAACCAATGACATACCTCAGATGCAGCACAGGCCTGCTTTTTTTTGCCATTAATACCTATGGAGCTTGAAGATACACCTGTGCACTGCAATATAGGTGCATAGGCAACAGGAGGTCTGTCTCCTATGACAGATAGTAAAGGGGTAGGGAAAACGCAAACAGGGTTTTTAATGTAAAGGTAAAGTACACCTGTACCTTAATATTAATATTACTGTTTTCTCAATAACACGCCATAATTCTTATACACATGCAGTGCAAACTCCTCATATGGGCTGGGATTAGGCATTTTTAAAGGGAACGGGAGGGGGTTTGTTATACCCTACCTCGGTAACAGAGTAGTTCCCCCACCCTTCCCCATCAGAATTTTATTATTGGCATGACTCCCCTGTTCCTTTACAGTAAGATGCAGACCATGGAAAGCAAACTAGGATGTTCTTGTTCCCAGAGATTGTGCAGGGTGGTCAGGTCAGTAACGTTTATGCTAAATAATGTGCCACTTTTCATGTATTTTCTTACATTAAATTTTGGTGTATCTTTAACGGCCTACTTTAAAATATATTTGATGATCTTGGTACACCCTTATATCTCCTGTATCCCAACTGATGCATTTTAGCTAGTCCTCTCTCATAGGATACTACAGCAGTTTCAGTGACAAGTAAAGCTATCAATCATTAATCTATCTTCTGCCTATCAGTATGGGAAAAAATAGCAGCAAATGCCTAATTCTTTATTAAATTATGTATTACCTTTAGTTATAACCGTTAGCAGCTCAAAATATTTATCATTGGGCTAATAACAGTGGCACTCAGGAATGCTGAATGTGCAGAGTTCTCACACCTTTTACGTGGCTTAACATTAACATTTAGAATGGATTTATGCTTTTTTTATGAATATATGTATATATATATATATATATATATATATATATATATATATATATATATATCTTTTTATAATTTGATCCCTTGCGACTATTGTGAACTAAGCCCCAGGCTACACAATCCTTACTTCTTACTGATTTAAGATAAAAGTAAATACTAAAACCGATACAAACTGCTACGTTTCTAAGATTTATATGTTGCGCAAAAAGTTATGCAGCAAATATATCATTATTTATTTTTTACTGCCATGTCAAAATGGAGCTTTGATTCAGAAGAAACCGCAGGCAATAAATGGTATTATTTTCTCGTGTTCTGCTACAGATTTTAGATAGCTGATATACCAAGATACTGTAGATGTTGGCAAAATGTTTACAGTGAAGATGTATACAGTATAGGTATACAGTAAAGGTAACCATTTTTTAAATGTTAAATAGCAGGGGTTGGAATCAACTCCATTGGGCCTCAAAAGCAAAAAAAGAGATCAAGGCACATAATGTTTAAATAGACCAATGCACATAATATTTAATTAGAAATACCATGCAGACTAATGCCCCTGCAAAAATAGTAGGATTTTTGTACTCACTATAAAATCCTTTTTTTTTGTGTGTTAATTGAAGGACCCAGGAAATCTTTAACCTTTGGTTATACTGCCACCTGCAGAAAGATTGGACACTGATAAATGAAAAAAAAATGTAGGCCAGCCTAGGATAACTCCTACACAAAACAGTACCAAGAGCATAGTCATAAACACAGGGGTGGTGGAACCTGGTCCCTGAATCAACTCCAGGAAAATAATGTTGCCGTGAGTACAAAAATTCTATTTTCTAATCCATAGAGGAACACAGAACATTTTTAACCTTTGGGACATCAAAGAGCAATCAAACTGAGGGATGGGCAGCTCAGGAAACAAACCCTAACAAGCCCAACAACACAACAGGGAGCTAGGGACTTCCTGAAGTTCAAATAGTCACCTGAAAGACCTTTATGTCCAAAGCTAGCATGAGAAGAGGCTGCAAGGACCATCTGGTTGAACATGTGAACAGAAGACTTGGTGGTGGCCTTGAAAAGCTATGCTTGATTCAGGACAACACAAGATGCAAAACACAAATCTAGTAAAGTGCACCGTGATAGGAAAGGATGGAACTCAATTATCAAGACCAAAAGCTTGGTTAATGACCTGCCTGAGCCACATAGAGATGATGGAATGAGAAACTGGCACATCCTTCAGGGGTTATTCCAGGATTACAGAAAGAAACCAGTCTTCCTGACAGAAGAAGTGAAAAGAGACAGACTCACAGGTAAAACTAAATTAGAACAATGAAGAGAAATGTCCTGATTGAGGTAAAAGGCAGATATGACCACCTTGCCCCTATGCAGAATGGTACTTTGCAGGATAAGACTGACAGTTTAGGCACTCACCTCAGAAAGGTGAATGCTACCAAAAACACCACCTTATAGATAAGAGTAGAGAGAGGAATGTTTCTCATAGATTAAAATAGTGGCTTTTAAAGTGCAGAGAGAACTAGATTCAGAGCCCATGGAGTCATGAGAAGGAAACAGGGAAAGATACATTGGCAATCTCCTGTACAAAGGTCCTGGAAGTCAGATGCTGGCCCAGATCCAGCAGAAAAAGCATGTAATTCACACACACACACAGTAAAGTTGTTCCTTCCAAGTGCGGTGATAGACCTTGCAGGAAGTAGGCATCCTAGCTTTTAGCATTGTAGGAATCACAGGCTCAAAGATGCCTCTATCCCTCAGAACACAGGAAAGCAAAGCCTTTAAAGCCAGCAATGGTGATACTGAGAATCAGGTAGAGCCCATGTGTCAATTGTTGAGTCCAGTTTTCAAAAGTCAAGTCCAGACTGTCCCTGTAACATCCAGTCCAGTGGGGGCTAGAACTGCTACCCCAAAAGTCAGGTTGAAAATTACCATACAAGGAAGCTGCAATCAAAGAGACTCAAGCAGCAATGAAGAGGGATCTTGGTTGAAATAAAAAAAAAAAAAACAGAAAAAGTGTGCGAGTAAAAGATAAGTCCTCCTAAGACAACAAGCAGAAACGTAGGCATGCAGGTAGCAGAAAAGGTTATCATGGGTTAGCCTGCAGTTTTTCTATTTGTCAGTTTCAAATCCTCTGTAGGCAGTAGGGATGATCGAACTTTTCAAAAGTTCGGTTCGGCCAGAACATCCGAACTTCCCGAAAGTTCGGCCCGGATTTCAGAACCCCATTGAAATCAATGGGACCCGAACTTCGGTAATCAAAAAACACCATTTTGAAGCCCTAAAACCCAATAAATGCCCCTAAAAAAGTGCCTAGGGTTCTGGGTCATGCCCCAGGGACTATTAATCACACAAAAAAAGTTCTTAAAAATTGTAATTTTTGATAGAGAGCCAATTATTGAAAAAATTAAAAAAAAATACAAAAAAAAAAAAAATTCTTTGGATTTAGTGTTTGGGCGGGGGGGGGGGGGGGGGGGGGCTTCGTCTAAAAAGTGTACCTGTGAAGTTTCAGCTCTGTAGCATGTCCAGAACCATAAAAAAAAGATTGTTTGTATTAGGTCACTTATAGAACAGGGATATGGCTCCACTATTTTCACACCTTGCCGGTTTAGTAGCAAGCGTTTTTTTGGGCATTTTTTGGGCGTCTTTGGAGGCAGGCATAACATCTGAACTTCTGTGTAGGGGTATATACACCCATGTATGTATATATACACATACACATATATAGGTGTGAAAATAGCAGAAATCTATGCTTGCGCTAATTCACACTAATATGACTCCGCTCCTATAACACCTATATGTGTGTGTGTGTATAAATACATACAAGTGTGTGTGTGTATATAGATAACCCTATACAGAAGTTCAGATGTTTTGCCTGCCTCCAAATACCCCAAAAAAATGCCCAAAAAAATGCCTGCGCCAAAATAAAAATGCCCAGGTGCGTTCTTGCAGGTGTTTTTTTTGGGCATTTTTTTGGGGTCTTTGGAGGCAGGCAAAACATCTGAACTTCTGTATAGGGTTATATATACACACACACTTGTATGTATTTATACACACATATAGGTGTTATAGGAGCGGAGCCATATTAGTGTGAATTAGCGCAAGCATAGATTTCTGCTATTTTCACACCTATATATGTGTATGTGTATATATACAGACATGGGTGTATATACGCCTGCACCAAAAATAATGCTCACAGGCGAGAAGCCATATTAGTGCACTGAATGTGACCTAAGAGAAACGATCTTTTCTCTATAGCGGTCACACTGATATGGAAGGGTTTTGTCACCCTGCCATAGCAGTCACAGTCAGTTAACCCTACACTACACTATGGTCCCCTTACACTTAACACTTTCCCTACAGAAACTAAATTATTAAAGCTAACTATAGTGGAAAATAGCACCCTAACTACACTAGATATCCCTTTCCTCACACTAAAAATTGCTAAATGACACTTTGTAGCAGAAGTCACAGAACTGCTTCCACTCTCTTCCATGTCCCTGTATAACAATGCTAGGAATTTGGTTAGGGCTATCTTATATACTGGGGGGCGTATTCACTAATGATTGGTCTATGGACCCCCTAGTCACTCCAATCACATTCCTAGCATTCTCCTGCCCCCTCAATTGGCTTTTACTGATGGTTCTGGTCCAATCACGGGCATTTAAAGCCCATTTCCTGAACCATTGCATTTTGGTCGGTTCTGGTTGCCGAATTCCGAACTTTTTCAGCAAAAAGTTCAGAATTCGGCCAAACCTCAAACAGCCAATGTTCGGGGCGAACCGATGGTCGACCCGAACCATTCGATCATCCCTAGTAGGCAGCAGTATACCCAAATGTTAAAGATGAGGCTCAGAGATGCCTCTATCCCTCAAAACATGGGAAAGCCAAGCCTTTAAAGACAGCAACTGTGATACTGACGATCAGGTTGAGCCCATGTGTCATGTGTCATATGCTGGGCCCAGTGTCCAGGCTGTCTCCATAACATCCAGTCCAGTAGGGGCTAGAAGTGGTACTCCAAAAGTCAGGTTGAAGATAACCATAAAAGGAAGCTGCAATCAAAGAGACAAAACTCCAGCAACAATGCAGAGGGATTTTGATTGAAAAAAAGCAGAAAAAAGGGTGCTAGCAAAAAAGTCCTCCTAAGAAAACTAGGAAAAACTAAGGCATGCTTGTTGCAGGAGCTGGTTATCCTGGGTTTGTCTACAGTTTTTTTTATTTATCAGTGTCCCTTGTAGGTAGCATTATACCCCAAAGTTTAAAGATTGTATGTGTTCCTCAAAGAACAAGAAAGAACTACAATGTGTGAGAAAGTGTATTCTAGCAGATATCTGGGTAACTAGTGCATTATTTAACTGGTCTTAAAACAATTACTTACACCAGAGTAGAACGGTTCACCAGACACACAGATAACGTCCTGCTCTTGAATCATCAGTATGTCTTTGGCTAAGTGGAGTCGAACTTTGAAAGGCTCTTGATTACCATCTTGCAGCAAACAAATTCCTGTCTTTGCCTTAAAAGAAAAAGAAAATATGTTTTATAATAAACAGTATTATAGTCTACATGCAATCAATGTTTCTGTGGTATATGCAGCATAATTCGAGTATCTATAGACAAACGTATTTTAGATTTTTTTAAAATTTTGGATAGATTCGTTGCTTGGACCCTCTAACAGTTTTTATTTGAGAAAATGTCGCCAGTAGGACAGCTTCATCTCCATTTGTCCTAATGACCTATTTCACTAGGACATAAAGAGATGGGAAATGCAAAAGTGTATGATGCCTCTGAACAGGAGGTTAGGGGAAACCTTCAAATGAGGACACCTGTTTCAGACAAAAAATTAATAGCCACACACTGATATAAGAAAATGACAAGAAGCTTTATTTTAAAGTAATTTAGCACATCACAGCATCTGAATCCAGTAGGATTGTTGACGCTTTTCACACACTTGTGAGAATTGTCAAAAAAGGAATTGACACCATTTTGAGAGATTTATCCTCATTTCTTGTTAAGTTTCTAGGACAGGAAATGTAAAGAGACTAAACAGAGACCATTAAAAAAAAAGTGGCTATAGCCATTACCTACTCCAACCAAAACAAAATTGGCTATTAGGTGCACACACATCAAAACTACAGTAAAAGTCAAGACAGAAATCAAAATATATGTGTGTGAACTGTCTTACTTGGAACATGGTTAGTACTAAATGTTTCACTATATTGAAAATCAACAAGAATCAGAACTCATCTTAACCTTTATCAGCTTTATGTGACCAGCTAAAGCTAACATTTAAGCTAAAATTACATTCATGGGGCAAGTTTACTGCAAAAACGGACGAGCTAGCAGAAGCAAAATCTATGGAAGTAAAGTATACCAGTTACAGATCAGAAGTAACAATTAACAAGGGTTGCACTGGTTCATTAAGTGTACTTATTATATACAAAACAAAAGCTAAATAACAAAGTGTATGAAACTCTACATTTATTTTTGGGTTAATTTTTCTGTATGCTTTGCAGCATGCCTCACAGTATACAGTTTTCTTGCTTTTTGTAAATCTGTTCAGTAAGTTTCCTGCTAGTAAGAGCACTTCCTGTTGCAGGAACACAGTTCTAAACCACTGCCTTGCAATAAGAAGCAGTATTGTCGGCCTGCTGTGCAAGTTTTTTCAGTTGACTGTTAGGCTGTCTATCTCAGTGGTCCTCAACTCCGGTCCTCAGGGGCCCACTAACAGGCCAGGTTTGCAAGATACCTAAATTACATCACAGGTGATCTCATTTTCTGCTCAGTGATTGCAGTATTCTAGTCTACATCTCCCCAAGGTAATACTTAAAATACACTAAAAGCCTATTAGTGGGCCCCGGGGACAAGAGTTAAGGACCAGTGATGGGAAGTACAATGTTCTGGTTGGTGTGAAAAAAAAGAAAACAATCTTAGGGACCAAAAAGGCTTTTGACTTCAGGACAACCTTGTTTAGCACTAGGAAAGGCACAAAGTCACAGGGGAACCTACCAGCGGTAACAGCCTGCAATATGCCTAAACTAAGGAATTATAGGCCAACAGTCTCAGAAACAAGATAGCCCAGGTCAATATTTGTCCCTAAAGGCACTCAAGCCAAAGCTAATCTAGATTAGACTGCAGAAAGGATAATATGTCCTATGGAGTATTTCACAGTATGGAACGTTGTAGTACCACATGCAAAAACGGCTTTCTAGGGGCAATCATGGACTTTGTGAAAAGTTAAATTCCTAGCCTTCAAAAGGGCAGGGATGATTGAACTTAATAGGTCCCTGTCATCCAGACCTGGGCTTCTATAACCATGCCAATGACCAAGAAGCAGGATAGTGGACCAGCCCCTGGGAGAAAAGATCCAGGTGATTCATTAAGGCCTATAAAGAGTCTGCCAAGAATTTGAGTATGTCCAAGTACCATGTCCTCTTGGGGCAGTTTAATGTGATGAAAATCACCAAAATGCTCTTCATCTTGAGACATCTCTACACTAGGGATAAACTGGAGAGGATTCCACAAAATTACCAGAGCATCCACTGTGGTGGCCCAAGAGTCATTGGATTTGAAAACAATGCTCTCCAGTTTCTTGTTGAATCTGGATTTCAATCTGTGGTAAAGGGCTTAAAATATCTGTGAATGACTGGCATGAGAGTGGAGGGATAGAAATTTCTCCCTGAACAGAGCTATATCCAAGTACTCTAATCGGTAAGTTAGTTTTAGCATCAATTTTTGAAGATTGACAATACAACTGGAGCTATGCAGAATCTGCACTGTCAGCTAGACAATTGTTTACATGGATAGGGAGGACTGATACTTTTTCAAGAGATTATCCAGGTAACATAAAATGTGTATCCCCTGGGAACATAGCAGAGATAGCACCAGGGTAAGCATGTTGAATTATTGGAGGTAATTGATAGGTATAAAAGGAAGGGTGACAAATTGGTAATACCGTTTTTTTACCACAACACGCAGATTGCATTGATTAGGAGGAAAGATGGGAATGTGTATGTAAGCATCCTGGATATCTACTGAAGCCCAGATGAAGGGAGGCAATGACTGACCTGGCTAATATCTTGCAGAACTTTTTAACCCACAGGAACAAGTTGAAAGTTTTTTAAATCCAAACTTTTGTCAAAACTTTGAATTTTGGTTTGGAAACTGTGGACAGGTTTGAGAAGAATTCCTGAAAGCTTTCCTGGGGCTGGGACTAGTGCAATGGCCCCTTGAAAAGGGAGTTGTTAAGCAGAACAAGAGCTGCTAATCTTTTTTGGGAGGAGTGGCATAAATGAGAGCACAAAGCGGGAAGGCAGAGTTTGAAATTCCAGTTTGCAGCCCTTGGAAATGATATTTAGGACCCTGGTATCTGGGATTTTCTGAGACTATGACAAGTGGGGGCACTCCTTCATTGGAAAGGGGGTTTTAAGACAGAATTGGCTGGCTTGGAGATCCATTCCTTTTGACAAAATTTTAATTCAGACTTGGCTTGAAGCTAGAAGCCTTAGAGGGACACAAGGACTTTTCCTAGCGTAAGCAGTAGATAGTGACAAGTCTTCTTTTCTGGTGGAGGAAAGTATTCTTAACTTTCCTTGGTATAATTATTCAAAAAAGGGATCAAACAGGCATTCCTGTTTAAAGGGCAGAGGCTCTAGGCATTTCCAAAACAATAATAATGCTAACCAGCATTTTAGCCAAAGAATCCTGGATGGAGAGAAGGCTCATCCTGGAAATCTTGTGAAGCATATCTACCAAGCTATTCAAATCCACAGGTAAACACTGTAGTTGTTGGTGATGGTGAATGCAGTGATCCATTAAAATAGAGCTGGAATATCAGGCCATGCTCTTAGTGCAGACCGCAAGGGTCTGGCAAACAGCCATAGTAGCAGACGTAGAATGCATTGTGGGGCATGCCAAGGAAAAAAAAAGACTTTAAAGAGGGCCTCTAACTTTTTACCACTGGGTCAGCCTTTAACACAGGAGTATATGCTACAGGTATTGGAGGCATCTTGTCGAGACTACAGATGGCAAGTTCCTCTACAGGGGCTATCCATGTTTGCATTAAGCTCCTTTGAGTAAAATGTTTGGAAGAAGAAAACAATTTTTTGGGGTGACCGTATTAGGCTTGGGTAATTCTCAGGACCCCATGTAGGAGTCTCTGGAGTAAAAAGACTCAGGATACACTATTGATATACAAGAGTATGCATAATCAAATAGAGGTAACAATACTATCTTTAGGCAAACCATTCTGATCTGATTCCTCAGAAGGAGAGGGTGCATCTTTTTTCTCTACCTACTCTTCAGGCATTGTGTCTGCAACCAAGGCACATTTACAAATTGACACAGCAATGGGGAAAGAAGTGATTCACTTTTGACTTCTGTTGTTTATTACCTTTAAAAGGACTGAAATTCTGACCATGAAGTCAGACATTGTGCTAGAATATTCCTCCATAGATAAGTAGGAAGAGATCTGAGTGTCTGAAAGGCCAGCAGCGTGCCCAGATGAAGTCAGAGATTTATACTAGGGACAGCCATGGGGGGGCAGCCATATAACCAGACGTACTAGGGTCCTGTGAAGGTAAACTATCATCCACTCTCCCCTGGATCCATGTACTGAAGCCACTTGAACCCTTACCCCTTGCACTTGTGATTTGCCATTTGCCGTGCAGAAAGTATCCCCAAGGGGGTACTCCTGACTTCAAAAGTTGTGAAGAGGGAAGGGTTAAACCTTCTGTGCCAGGTGGATTCTGCACCCTAGAATAATTGTGATGAACTGTGGAGGGAGCTATGGGGTTGCTGTTGCTTACCAGAAGAAATTGCACTCAGAGAAAGAAAATGGTGTGCACATGCTTAGTGAAGTGCCTGAGAAAAAGGGAGTGGATGAGCAGTGACACCAGATGCTCCAGACTTGCTCCAGACTGAGGCTTAAAATTGGTACCCATTTAAACAGCTGGAGTTTCCTATCCATGTCCACAACACACACTGTTCGAAGTATTGCAGCTATCCTCGGTGACTAAGGCATAAAGCATCAGCAGCCTCAAGGATTCAAGCCCTTCACTTACCATGACAAATGTCTCAGGACAAAATACAAGATACAAAATCTCCCAGTGGTCACCGACTGCAATAAATACTTGAAAAAAATATTTATCCTTCCAAGTCTTCCCAAAGCTATCCAAAGAAAGGTTGTGTGGTTTCTTTGCTAACTTTAGTAATTGTTTGCCCATTATTAAAAAAACAAAGCAAATCCTAACTCAATAGTCATATTGTACTTGTAGCTGCTATTACTAAACAAGCAAACTGTGAATGGATATCTTAGTCTTGTAGTATAGCACTAAAATAAAGAAGACCAAATATGACAATATAATCATATTTATTGTAAATATTTCATTATGTCTTTCTTTACATACAGTTGTGTCCACGCACATATGTCCTCACTGTATTCTCGCACATACGGCACTTTAGAATATTATGAGCATTTGTGCCCGAGGCAATTGAAAATAAAGTAACTTATCTTAGACCACAAGGAATTGAGATGGACCAGAGTTTACAGTTTGTATTGTCACATTTGGCAGTTTTTGACCTGAAGCTACATGTATCTATATTATTTTAAATGAAAAGTGCCCAAGGATTAGAGTGTAGAGAAAAACTGTCCCATTAGTGTGGAAATAATACTTACTGTATTAAAAGAAGTATTGTCATCTATTGTTAATAAAGTTCTATAGAAAATATGGCAGTTTTAGTGCCTTCTGCTGACCTCCTTCTGCAAATATTACTTGTTTGGCTGTCATGCTAAGCCTGTTGCTCAAAATCATCCCAGCCTTTCTTGTTCTTTGGCAGTGGCTCAAAATATTTGAATTCTCTTTTATCCAACCTAATTCCAAGCAATTGAAAAAGAAAAGGAGTTCACATTTCTTGCTTAACCACTTGACAAAATACCTTAAGGAGGTTACATTTGTGATGTAATTGGCACTCTTCCACACAGAATACAGGAACAACAATAGCTATTGAAATGTGTCCCTGCCTCTGAATACCAAAATACACGCCATCAATTTTGAGGTTTCTCTTAGACTGGTAATGAAAAATATCTATATGTCAGATACGATTGAACAAGGAAAAAGTGGTTTATACATTTTTGGATGTATTTGTACAATGTGACCAATTGCAAAAAAAAAAAGAGAAAATTTAAATATAGCAGGTTTGAAAAAACTAAAATTTTGTATTGTACAATATTTATGCATCAAATAAATAATAGGTGGTGCATAAAGTGAATTGACTGTTGGAAGGATGCATTTGGGAATTACCTAATTTAACCACTTGCCATCGCTGCATTGCCTATTTACATTGGCAGTGTGGCTCTCCAGGCAAAAATCATGTTAATAGGCGTCATCTGCTTGGGAGGCCACTAGGGGGTGAGTCGCTCCCACCCCCATCCCCGATCATCAGCAGGGAAGCCAGTGCAGGTGTCAGGCGGCTCTGATTTCCGCCTGACACCGGAAATCTCTCCCCGATGACAGAGAAGGACGGACGGCTGATTTAAACACAGCCGTCCGTTCTTCTCCCTGCAATGATCACAGAGACCATGCGATCCTGCTATATAGGATAGCATGTCTCTATGATCATTTCAAAAGCCCAACCCCCCCAAAATTAGAATCACTCCCCTAGGATTACATTTAACCCCTTGATCACCAATAGTATTAACCCCTTCCCTGCCAATGGCATTATTACAGTAACAGTGCATATTTTTGACAGGCACGAGTTGAGGAGAGCCGATCTGTGGCTCTCCTGAAAGGGGGGGCCTGCACTGGTAATCAGATCATTGATTACCAGTGCAGACCCTCGGAGGGGTGCCTCTAGAACCACCAGGGATGCCCACCCATGACCTCAGGGATGCCCACCATGGCCTCCAGGGATGGCAATCAGGGCTCAGGGAGCCCGCCAGTGCCTTCCCCATCAGTGCTGCCAGCCAGTGCCCCTCCCCATCAGTGCTGCCCACCAGTGTTCATCATTGCCATCTATCAGTGGCGCCCACCAGTGCCCATTATTGCCCACCAGTGCATATTAGTGCCCATCAGTGCTGCCCATCAGTGCTGATCAGTGCCGCCTATTAGTGCCCATCAGTGCCACCCATCAGCGCCCATCAGTGCCGCCTATCAGTGCCCATCAGTGCCACCTATCGTTGCCCATCAGTGCCACCTATCAGTGCCCATCAATGCTGCCTATCAGTGCCCAGCAGTGCCACCTACCATTGCCCAGCAGTGCCACCTATCAGTGCCCACAAATGCTGCATATCAGTGCTACCTATCAGTGCCACATATTAGTGCCCATCAGTGCTGCCTATCAGTGCTGCATATTAGTACCACCCCATCAGTGCCTGTCAGTGCAGCCTTATCAGTGCTCATCAGTGCAGGAAAAAACGTATCTATATACAAAATTGTATAACATAAACAAAAAACGTTTTTTTTCAAGCTTTTCGGTGTTATTTTTTTTATTTGTTTAGTAAAAAAGAAAAAACCTTGCAGTGATCAAATACCACCAAAACACAGCTCTATTTGTGGGAAAAAAAGGACATAAATTTGGTTTAGGTACAGTGTTGCATGACCGCGCAATTGTCATTCAAAATGCAACAGCGCTAAAAGCTGAAAATTGGCCTGGGAAGGAAGGGGGTGAAAGTGCCCTGTATTGAAGTGGTTAAGGACACCCCCCAGGCAGGTTATTTAAAGGAACTGGGTAGTAATAATGTTTCATTTTAAGCATTATTAATTGTTGTTCCCGGCAGAATTGAATTGAATTGAATTTTGTAATTTTTTTTTGCTTTAATATATGTCCCCCCCCCCCATGCCTTTTTGGCAATTCGTAGCCTATGAACCAAAAAAATGGCTATTATTGTTTCAGTTCCCTTTGATTTGAATAGGGTTTGCATTTGGTATCTGAATTTTTCTAATGTTGTGCCTGAACCATTATCCATCAACGTCCAGGTATGTTCAGCTCATCAGTAATGAACACTTAAGTGTTTGATCGTACATGAATGATGACTAAGAATACAATATATTTAGAGGAGAATCACAGTTATAAATATGACTATTACAAACAGGAGGAACTGAAGAAAAAACATTTTCCTTCAGTTTTTCTAGAAACAGTAACCATGAACCAAAATATTAACTTTTAAAATGTGCTATCATAACTGTCTCTATAAATACAATATATTATCAAAAGTATTGGGACACCTGCCTTTACACGCACATGTACTTTAATGGCATCTAAGTCTTAGTCCGTAGTGCTCAATATTAAGTTAGCCCACCCTTTGCAGCTATAACAACTTCAACTCTTATGGGAAGGCTGTCCACAAGGTTTAGGAGTGTGTCTATGGGAATGTTTGACCATTTTTCCAAAAGCACATTTGTGAGGTCAGGCGTTGATGTTGGACAGAAGGCCTGGCTCGCAGTCTAATTCATCCCAAAGGTATTCTATCAGGTTGAGGCCAATACTCTGTGCAGGCCAGTCAAATTCTTCCACCCCAAACTCACTCATCCATGTCTTTATAAATCTTGCTTTGTGCACTGGTCATTTGGTGGAGGGAGGATTATGGTGTGGGGTTGTTTTTTCAGAGGTTGGGGTTGGCCCCTTAGCTTCAGTGAAGGGAACTCTTAAGGCCTCAGTATACCAACACATGTTGGACAAATTCATGCTCCCAACTTTGTAGGAACAGCTTTGGGGTTGGCCTTTCTTGTTCCAACATGACTGCGTACCAGTGCAGGACTGGAATGCCATTTAGGTTCATGTGTGTGTGTGTGTGTGTGTGTAAAGGCAGGCGTCCTAATACTTTTGGTAATATAGTTCATTACTCTTTATGAAATATACTGGATCAAGAAACAGTTAAAGAAGAGTCTTTGAACAATACCCTATTTTATATTCAGCCTCATCTATTAAACTATGGAACCTTCTGAACCAGATGTCCAATACAGATGGCCACTGCAGACGTAAAGACATAATGAAGTGATGATTAGCAAAGGAAAAAAATATTCTGCCACATTTATAAAGCACTGTGATGGGATTTACATTTGTTCTTGGAACTTTGAAGCCCTATTCATTCTTTTAAATAAGGAAAAAAGTGCTAAGTGAAGGAGAAGAAAACCACTCATGTGACTGGATGCTTCTGTAAGCATGGTAAGTCCTTACTGAAACACTTTGAAAAATGCCACCGCTTCTATGCTGCACTTTATTTTATGAATGAGGCATTATATGCAGATGCAGGGTGGAGTAAACACTGTGGTGTCTGTCTAAAAACAGAATAACAGCAATATATTCTCTCAGTAACTAGCATCCCAGTCACCTGACATTTCATAAATGTTGCGTTTTGAGTCCTTTTTTGCATCACTTCCTGCTATAACCCTCTGTTTTTTTTTACTTTAGTGTGTTATGGCTGGTATATGGGTGATGACTCTACTTAAAGTTCAGTTATCAGGATCAATATCTTGATGGCTTTGAATGGCTTGAATGGCTTTGCTGCCACTCAGGATATGAGACACAGAGCAGAAGAACAAATGTATAGCAATTCCACAACACAATAATCATGAGACTCCAGCACTCAGATATTACACTTTTTGGCTGCCAGTTGCCCAGCTATCTATCTACCATCAATCAATCAAACACACCTCTCAAATCATCTAACTGGGACAGACAGTTCTAGTGATTGAAAAACAAAACCACAGAATATATAGTTTATTATATACTGTAAGTTATAGGAATGTGCATAAAATCATATACTAGTATCAAAAACGAAGACCTCTTACTTGATGCCCCCTTTGTCAAGCTATAGCAAATGCCTAAGGTGCTTTGCTATCAATCCATCTTTTCTCCTTGGTTCCACAGATGGCAAATTTTCAAACCTCATTGCGAGCATCATGTACCAGCAATGGGGAGATTGATGCATCATCTGGAAAAGCCCAATAGAATGTAATGGTGGGGTTGCCTGCTAATGTCCTATGCATTTTGAATTTTATACAAAGTGAAGTATTTTATACAAGTGAATTGGTTTTAAAACCACATCTACAAACATATATATCCTTCTGCTCATATGCCTTTTGATTTTTGCAATCTGGAGAGAATCTTGCAAGTCATTATGATTGGTTAGATTTCTGAATAGAGTTGAGCGGACACCTGGATGTCCGTGTTCGGCGGGTTCGGCCAAACTTGAAAAAAAAGTCCGGGTCCGTGTCCCGGACTTTTTCCGAACTTTACCTGGACACCGAACCCCATTGAAGTCAATGGGGACCCGAACTTTCAGGCACTAAAATGGCTCTAAAACACCATTGGAAAGGGCTAGAGTGCTGCAAATGGCAGCAAAACGTAGTTAAGAGCATGGCAAGTGCTCTGCAAACAAATGTGGATAGGGAAATAACTTAAAACAACAAAAAAAACAGAAAAATAAAACAATTTTCTTCATCTGTGAAGGACGAGGCCCATATGGTGTAGGAGGGAGGTTGAGGTGGCGGTGGATGGGGCGGTGTAGGTGGAAGCAGCAGTGGAGGGGGACGAGGTAGCCAACACTGATTTTTTTCAGTCATTTTAAATTAGGGTACACCCCAAAAGAGTGAGAAAGATCAAAAATATAACAATGGCGGGTAAGGTCGGTATCCATCTCTATTCTGCACAAGGTACAGAAAAGTCCTGTGGGATCCATGCCTGGTTCATTTTAATGAACGTGAGCTTGTCCACATTGTCTCTGGACAGGCGGCTGCACTTGTCTGTGATAACGCCCCCAGCCGTGCTAAATACACGTTCAGATAATACACTGGCTGCAGGGCACGCCAGCACCTCCAAGGCGTAAAGGGCAAGCTCAGGCCATGTGCCCAATTTGGAGACCCAGAAGTTGAAGGGGGCAGACCCGTCATTCACTACATGTAGGCGTGTGCAC
Organism: Pelophylax lessonae; assembly: GCF_965119305.1. Lineage (NCBI taxonomy): Eukaryota > Metazoa > Chordata > Amphibia > Anura > Ranidae > Pelophylax > Pelophylax lessonae. The sequence continues at coordinate 420,513,147 of NC_138772.1, read as the reverse complement.
ACATACTGCTCCACCATGTTGGTGAAATGCTGCCTCCTGCTAAGACGTTCCATATGAGCTGCTGGTGCTGCTGTTTGTTGTGGCGTGCTGACAAAGCTTTTCCACATTTCGGCCATGCTAACCCTGCCTTCTGAGGTGCTGGCGGTGCCCTGGTTGCGTTGGAAACCTCTTCCTCCTCCTCCTCTGCCTTGGCCTTGTGCTTCCACTGTGCCTCCGGTGTCAGGTGGGAATGCCAGCAGCATCGCGTCTACCAGCGTGCGCTTGTACCAGCGTGCGCTTGTACCAGCGTGCACTTGCATGTTGTGATCGCGCTCCAGTGAGTGAATTAAGGACGGTACGTTGTCCTTGTAACGGGGATCCAGCAGCATGGCCACCCAGTAATCAGCACAAGTTAGAATGTGGGCAACTCGGCGGTCGTTGTGGAGACACTGCAGCATGTAATCGCTCATGTGTGCCAGGCTGCCCAGAGGCAACGAAAGGCTGTCCTCTGTGGGAGGTGTATCATCTGTGTCCTCTGTATCCCCCCAGCCACGCACCAGTGATGGCCATGAGCAGGCCTGGGTGCCACCCTGCTGTGAACATGCTTCCATTTCCTCCTCCATCTCCTCTTCCTTGTCCTCCTCATCCTCCAGAACTGTGCCCCTGCTGGACAATTGTGTACCTGGTGTTTGTGTGTGCAGGAACCCACCCTCGGAGCCACTTGCGAATGACTGCCCTGAAAGCCTTGGAAATGTTACCTCTTCATCCTCCTCCTCCTCTTCCTCCTCCTCATCCTGTGCCACATCCTCTTCCATCATCGCCCAAATCGTTTTTTGAAGGAGGCATAGAAGTGGGATAGTTAAGCTGACAACGGCGTCATCGGCACTGGCCATGTTGGTGGAGTACTCAAAACAGCGCAACAAGGCACACAGGTCTCGCATGGAGGCCCAGTTATTGGTGGTGAAGTGGTGCTGTTCCGCAGAGCGACTCACGCGTGCGTGCTGCAGCTGAAACTCCACTATGGCTGCTGCTGCTCTCACAGTCTTTCCAACATGTGCAAGGTGGAGTTCCACCTTGTGGGCACGTCACATATGAGGCGGTGAGCGGGAAGGCCAAAGTTACGCTGCAGTGCTGACAGGCGAGCAGCAGCAGGGTGAGAACGCCGAAAGTGCGCACAGACGGCCCGCACTTTCTGCAGCAGCTCTGACATATCGGGGTAATTTTTAAGGAACCTCTGCACCACCAAATTCAGCACATGCGCCAGGCAAGGGATGTGTGTCAAACCGGCTAGGCCCAGAGCTGCTATGAGATTTCGTCCATTATCGCACACCACCAGGCCGGGCTTGAGACTCGCTGGCAGCAACCACTCATTTGTCTGCTGTTCCATGCTCGTCCACAACTCCTGCGCAGTGTGTGGTTTTTCCCCCAAACAGGCAAGTTTTAAAACTGCCTGCTGTCGTTTACCCCTGGCTGTGCTGAAGTTGGTGGTGAAGGTTTTACGCTGACCGGATGAGGAGGCAGTAGAGGATGAGGAAGCGGAGTAGGAGGAGTTAGGAAGAGGAGGCAAACTGAAGCGCCCTGCAATCCTCGTTGGTGGAAGGACGTGCGCCAAATTGCTATCTGCCACAGGCCCATCCGCCACTGCATTTACCCAGTGTGCCGTTAGGGAGATATAATGACCCTGACCGTGCTTACTGGTCCACGTATCGGTAGTTAGGTGGACCTTGGCACAGATGGCGTTGCGCAGTGCACACCTGATTTTTTCCCCCACTTGGTTGTGCAGGGAAGGGATGGCTTGCCTGGAAAAGTAGTGGCGGCTGGGTACGACGTACTGTGGGACAGCCACCGACATAAGGCTTTTAAAACTGTCCGTCTCCACCAGACGGAATGACAGCATTTCAAAGGCCAAGAATTTTGAAATGCTGGCATTCAGGGCCAGGGATCGTGGGTGGGTAGGGGGGTACTTCGTCTTCCTCTCAAGTGTTTGGGAGATGGAAAGCTGAACTCTTCCACGGGACATTGTGGAGATGGTTGGTGACCCAGGTGGTGGTGTCGCTGACAGATCGTCTGTTTGTGGGGTGGCAGGTGCCGGTATCACTAAAGATGTGGCTGGAGCAGCCGAGACTGCAGCAGAAGAGGAAGCAGGATGAGCCAGGGAAGTTTCTTGGTTTTGAAGTTGTCTACTCCACTGCAGCTCGTGCTTTGCACTTAGATGCCTGATCATGCAGGTTGTGCTCAGGTTGAGAAGGTTTATGCCTTGCTTCAGGCTCTGATTGCACAGGGTGCAAACCACTCGTGTCCTGTCATCAGCACATTTTCTAAAGAACTTCCACGCTAGAGAACTCCTTTGAGCTGGCTTTGGTGCGCTCGTTCCCTTGCTGCGTTGGGCAGTAGCAGGCGTAGTGTCTAGGGCACGGCCGCTCCGCTTCTGCACCCTGCTCCCTCTTCTGCTGTGCTGGTGGCTCTGTGCGACCACCGCCTCTTCCTCCAAACTACTCAGGTCACCTGCATGACCTTCATTCCATGTGGGGTCGAGGACCTCATCGTCCTCCACATCATCTTCCACCCAGTATTCACCCCTGCCCTCCTTGTCGGTCTCCACAATTCTGAACGCCGCAGCAGTTGGCACCTGCGTTTCATCATCATCGGAGACGTGCTGCGATGGTCCTTGCATGTACTCATCTTGAGAAATAAGTGGTTGGGCATCTCTGCACTCAATCTCTTCCACTTCTGGGGCAGGGCTAGGTGGATGGCCCTGGGAAACCCTGCTGACAGAGTCCTCAAAAAGAAGAAGAGACTGCTGTATGGCTTGGGGCTCAGACTGCTTGCCTGATTTGCAAGGGGGTGAGGTGAAAGACGGTTGGACATCGGCTGCCGGTGCCAACTCTGACCTTTCTGCAGTAGACTGGGTGGGAGACAATGTGAAGGAACTGGAGGCACTGTCAGCAGCAAACCAATCTACTATCGCCTCTACTTGTTCTGGCCTCAACACTTGTAGAGGCGCATGATGCCCTACCAAATACTGCTGCAGGTTCTGTCACCTACTCACACTTGAGGAAGGTGTTTCACTTGTGCGTGTAGCTAGCACAGATTGACCACGTCCTTGTCACGGAACCATGAACCAGACGTACAACAACAGATAAGTGAAAATAAGAAGGCTTTATTGAAAATCAAGCTGTAAAGCAAAAGTCCAAACAGATGGCGAAACCGAAGCAGAGTCCTTGCGAAGCCAGAGGTCAGGAACCAGGAGGGTAGTCAGACGAAGCCGGAATCAGGAACCAGCAGGGTAGTCAGACGAAGCCAGGATCAGTAACCAGCAGGGTAGTCAGACGAAGCCAGGATCAGGAACCAGCAGGGTAGTCAGACGAAGCCAGGATCAGGAACCAGAAGCAGCAGCAGTCTTAGAAGCATGTGAACACAGGAGGACCAAGCAAGGAACTGAAGCCACAGACCTCCTATATATATGAGCTAGGCATCCAGCTCCTCCCAGTGGGAAGGAGGAGCCGCAGGGTGGGAGGCTACAAGAAACCCAGAAACCAAGATGGCCGCCAGCACATGTCAAACGAAGGAGAACAGCAAGAAGGTAAGACCATGACAGTCCTCTCCTTGCAACAGGAGCTCTACCAGTAGCACCACGACCCAGGCCACGGCCCCTATTTGATGGTCTCCTCATATTTCTGTAATTTATGATCTTGCCCTAGAAAGGTGTTTATTGAATAGCGGAACAAAACAACAACAGTATCGCACGGGTGTATCTCACAGTCAAATATGCAAAGTATGCCGCAATTTAATTTTTTTCACCCCAAAAGGGTGTATATTGAATAGCGGAATAGAAAAAAGGATATAAAACGGTGTATCTCACATGTACAAACACAGACTAGGCCCCGATTACAATTTTTTGTACCCTAAAGGGAGGATGAGGAAGAGGATGAGGAAGAGGAGTAGTAAGAGTTTGAAAAAGGAGGCAAACTGAAGCGCTCTGCAATCCTTGGCGGTGGAAGGAGATGCGCCAAACAAATTTAAAAGGTGTATCTCACACGTACCGATACAGACTATGCCGTAATTTAATTTTTTTCAACCCAAAATGGTGTATATTGAATAGCGGAATAGAAAAATTTTTACAAAACGGTGTATCTCACACGTACAAACACAGACTAGGCCCCGATTACAATTTTTTGTACCCTAAAGGGAGGATGAGGATGAGGAAGAGGAGTAGGAGGAGTTCGGAACAGGAGGCAAACTGAAGCGCCCTGCAATCCTCGGCGGTGGAAGGAGATGCGCCAAACAAATTTAATTTCAATAGTTTTTATTGAATTTTCAACAAAGGAAAAGAAAAGATTACAAACAATAACAGCAGTGCAGTAATAATGTAACATTCTATCTAGAATAAAGAACAATGAGAGGCATCCATAGACATATTAAACTAGTCAAGCAGATCCGTGTCTAAGGCATAACATGGTGGTAACTACAGACCAGATATCCGATACTCCCCATCCCTCCCGCCAAACAAATTTAAAAGGTGTATCTCACACGTACCGATACAGACTATGCCGTAATTTAATTTTTTACACTCCAAAAGGGTGTATATTGAATAGCTGAATAGAAAAAAATTATAAAACGGTGTATCTCACACGTACAAACACAGACTAGGCCCCGATTACAATTTTTTGTACCCTAAAGGGAGGATAAGGACGTGGAAGAGGAGTAGGAGGAGTTCGGAACAGGAGGCAAACTGAAGCGCCCTGCAATCCTTGGCGGTGGAAGGAGATGCGCCGAACAAATTTAAAAGGTGTATCTCACACGTACCGATACAAACTATGCCGTAATTTAATTTTTTACACTCCAAAAGGGTGTATATTGAATAGCGGAGTAGGAAAAATTTTATAAAACGGTGTATCTCACACGTACAAACACAGACTAGGCCCCAATTACAATTTTTTGTACCCTAAAGGCAGGATGAGGATGAGGAAGAGGAGTAGGAGGAGTTCGGAACAGGAGGCAAACTGAAGCGCCCTGCAATCCTCGGCGGTGGAAGGAGATGCGCCAAACAAATTTAAAAATGTGTATCTCACACGTAAAAAAGGAAAGCTTACAAGCACACCGGAACCTATAGTAAGCAACCCCAAGCGCTTAATGAGGACGATTATCCAAATGTAATAAATGGCAATGCTGCTACTTAACCAAAAAATATATGAACAATGGAATAATAGATGGTATTCAAAAATACTCTCTAAATAGACCAGTAGCGCAAAGAAATAACCAGAAGTTAATGCCGCATAGATATATAATCACAACTTTTAATGCTTCCCACAGTCCAATAATGCACAGATGTCACAGAAGCATCAGGAAAATGATATTGATAGTAATCAGTCCATGATCATTCAACATATATCCTGGGATGTTTAGATAAACAAGTGTAGCTTTCAAGGATCACCACCACCACTGTGCTCTAAGGGGGGAGGAGAAATGCCCACTCACCAGCTGCTGTGGCCCAAAACACTCTCGTGCATGAGCAGTGTAAGCCTGAGGTATTAGTCTTTGATCTGCACACCCAACCGGACTCCACACCAGCTAAAGCAATCAGGCTCGGCAGCATAAGGGGAGAGAAGCAAAATCCTACTAGTGTGATACCGTTTTAAAAAGCTTTATGGCACATATAAAATAAGTAAACAACTCACATGGTATCCATATATCATCCGCATGTCATAAATAGGAGGAGGGTACCCTTCGGGAAACCGTGTCCAGGCTTCACGCCGTGGACCTCGCGCCGTCCGGGTGTCCCGAGCTCCTAGTCTGCAAGAGTGGTTACGCTGCCTGGGCGGAAGGTCGGAGGTATTTAGGTTACCGCCAAGCCGTCATGGTCACGCCCTCGGTGAAGAAGCCGGAAGTATGAAACGCATCGGGGCGTGACCAAGCGGCGTAACCACTCTTGCAGACTAGGAGCTCGGGACACCCGGACGGCGCGAGGCAAACTGAAGCACCCTGCAATCCTCGGCGGTGGAAGATGCGCCCCAAAAATTTAGAAGGTGTATCTCACACGTACCGATAAAGACTATGCCGCAATTTAATTCTATTTACCCCAAAGGGTGTAGATTGAATAGCGGAATAGAAAATATGATATCAAAAGGTGTATCTATCTCACACGTACAGACCCAGACTAGGCCCCGATTACAATTTTTTGTACCCTAAAGGCAGGATGAGGAGTAGGAGGAGTTCGGAACAGGAGGCAAACTGAAGCACCCTGCAATCCTCGGCGGTGGAAGATGCGCCCCAAAAATGTGGAAGGTGTATCTCACACGTACCGATACAGACTATGCCGCAATTGAATTATTTTTACCCCTAAGGGTGTAGATTGAATAGCGGAATAGAAAATATGATATCAAAAGGTGTATCTATCTCACACGTACAGACCCAGACTAGGCCCCGATTACAATTTTTTGTACCCTAAAGGCAGGATGAGGAGTAGGAGGAGTTGGGAACAGGAGTTAAACTGAAGCACCCTGCAATCCTCGGCGGTGGAAGATGCGCCCCAAAAATTTGGAAGGTGTATCTCACACGTACCAATACAGACTATGCCACAATTTAATTCTTTTTACCCCAAAGGGTGTAGATTGAATAGCGGAATAGAAAATATGATATCAAAAGGTGTATCTATCTCACACGTACAGACCCAGCCTAGGCACCGATTACAATTTTTTGTACCCTAAAGGCAGGATGAGGAGTAGGAGGAGTTCGGAACAGGAGGCAAACTGAAGCACCCTGCAATCCTCGGCGGTGGAAGATGCGCCCCAAAAATTTGGAAGGTGTATCTCACACGTACTGATACAGACTATGCCGCAATTTAATTATTTTTACCCCAAAAGGTGTAGATTGAATAGCAGTGTCTTATGTTTTATGTCACGGTCAGCTCTGCAGCAGGCTATGAAGGAAAAAAAAAAAACCCCTTTAAGTTTGTAATTTTTAAATAGCAGATTAGTACAGACTATGCCACAATTTAATTTTTTTTAACCCAAAAGGGTGTATATTGAATAGTGGAATACAAAAAAGTGTATAAAATTGAAAATCACTCAATAGCACATGTGAACGCTGCAGTGTCTTATGTCACGGTCAGCTCAGCTCAGCAGCAAGCAGGCTATGAAGGGGAAAAAAAAAAATTCCCCTTTAACTTGATTTTTTAATAGCAGATTAGAACAGCAATCTGTAGTGAAATATAGCTGAACGCTGCACACAATAGACTGATACAAATAGATTTTTTTCTCCCTCCTCCTCAGTGGGCTCAAGTGAGGGCAAAAATATTGTTCACTGCACCACCCCCCACACAGCAAAATCGATGTAGACTGTCCCTGCCTAATCTCTCCAGCCTGTCCCTAAAATGCTCAAAAAGATTGTTCACTGCACCACCCCCCACACAGCAAAATCGATGTTGACTGTCCCTGCCTAATCTCTCCAGCCTGTCCCTAAAATGCTCAAATAACTGTCCCGGCCTACACTCCGACCTGTCCCTGCATTCTTTTCGGGCACAATTTTCACAATTCACTGTCTGTCCCTAATCAGCAGCCAGCACGTATGATGTGTGCTCTCTCTAAACTACAGCAGAATGACGCGCCGTGCTGTGGCTCTCGAACTTATAAAGACATGGGTCACATGCTTCAGATGGCCAATCACAGCTACTAATACATCAGTAGGCATGGCTGGGATGGCTTAAGGCACACCAGTTAAACGCTTGTTGATTGGCTGTTGAAAGCCCGCCATTAAAAGCCCGTCATTACATACAAAACAGGAAATAAAATTACCGAACACGGATTTTAAACCCGAACATACAGTAAAGTTTACGGGTCCGTGTTCGGGTAACAAAAATCCAATTATTCGGTACGAACCTGAATAATACAGTCAGTGTTCGCTCAACACTATTTCTGAACTGTTTCCGTCTTTACAGATTAATAGATCTATGAACTAATATTTAGAAGATTTGGAAAGTGATAAATCAGCAATTCTATTGATTAGCCCATCTATAGGTTAGACTCCCGGAGGCAATTTGAAGAGTGTGCTATTTAGCATTGCTTGGCAGGAAGCAGGGGTGCTGGGAATTTCAATGTTCCTTGTTTTATCTTCTTATGCAGAATGAATTTATATAGAAATCTCCTATTGTTAAGTAAAAAACACTCATTATTAAATACAATCCTTTTTTATGTTTGCCCTTTGTAATTGCAGACAATGACATTTTAGAAGAGCACTCAGCCTATAAATCATCACACAAACTCTATGTCCGCCTTCTTGATAATTCAATTGCAGAAGCCCAAACTAATAAGGTAATTAAATCTTTATATGGATGTTCTTTTCAAAGCAAGAAAAGATCTGCGGTTGGGCTGGAACAGAGGCAATGCATTTTTTAAAAGACACTTTTTGGAATTTTAAACATGAGAATAGTCACATTGGTTATGTAATGAAGCTATAAATTGTAAAATTACTGTCACATTCTGCAATGTAAATACCAACAAACTCCATTAAAGACAGAAATAGAGCAACCTCTCCAATATATTATTTATAAGCTGTTTTATCTGCAATAATAGGAATTTCACATAAATGTCAGCCACAGCAGAGCAACCTAAACAGCTCCTTCAGCCAAGTAGTATACTAGGTAATTAGGACTGGGACATATTGGGTTTTCCTTTGTTGTCTGTGCAATAATAGAAAATTGTACATTCCTTATTTAAAGCATTATTAACCACTTAAGCCCCGGAGGATTTGGCTGCTAAAGGACCAGGGTTTTTTTTGCGATTTTTTACTGCGTGACTTTAACGGACAATTGCGCTGTCGTGCGACGCTGTACCTAAACGAATTTGACGTCCTTTTTTTCCCACAAACAGAGCTTTCTTTTGGTGGTATTTGATCACCTGTGCGATTTTTTGATCACGCGCTATAAACAAAAAAAGAGCGTAAATTTTGCAAAAATAACAATATTTTTCACATTTTTTTATATGAAATTCCCCAAAAAAAAAAGTAAAAATCAAAATTTTTTAACATTTTTCGGCCAATTTGTTTTATGCTACCTATGTTTGGTAAAAAAAATCGCAAAAAGCGTATTTTGATTGGTTTGCGCAAAAGTTATCGCGTTTACTAACAAAGAGAAAGATTTTTGCCATTTTTGGTGTTTTTTTTTTTAACGCGTAATGGCGGCGATCTGCGATTTTTTTTTCGGTACTGCGACATTGCGGCGGACAGATCGGACCCTTGACTGACATTTTTGACACTTTTGGGGTTACCAGTGACATTACTGCAGTAATCAGTGCTATACATATGCACTGTTACTGCAAAAATGACACTGGCAGGGAAGGGGTTAACTTTATTGGACAGGGAGGGGTTAAGTGTGTCCTAGGGGCGTGCTTTCTACTGTGTAGGGACATTCCTATTGGTGTAAAAGCAAAGATCAACCGTTCTACATAGTAGAACGGTCAGATCTTTACTTTTACACAGGGAGAACTGACAGGCAGCTTGTTTACACAAGCTGCTCTGTCTTTCTCCCTTCACAGGAGCGATCGCAGTGTGACTGGCGGACATCGAGTCCGCCGGTCACACGCACTGACTTGCCTGTGAACGAGCCGCGGCGGGCGCGCGCCTCGGCGGGCGCGCGCCCGCCCGCGATAGGCTCGCAAGTCAGTGACAGGCGAGTGACGTACCGATACGTCACTTTGCCTGGCCGGAGCTGACCGCCGCAGTATATAGTCGTGCGGCGGTCGGCAACCGGTTAAAACCCAAAACAAAAATAAATACAGTATATTTCAGCTTACCAATTCCTAAATGTGGTAACTGCATTAGCTTCCTTTTTATGCCTTTTTTCTTTTATTTATACCTGTTGATCCGGCGATTCCTTTAATGACGTGATGACTGACAAGTGTATATAAATGTTCTGTTGGCAAGTGGTTATTATAATTATTTTTCAGCCGACAATTGACTGTTTTGTAAAAGTGATCACATATACAGTGCTGTGGAGGGTTGCCCTCCCCTTGCCTTTGCTTGTAGTGATTTCTGGGTTCTCCTGTTCCTCCGCAGTAAGCAGCCAGGACTGCTTCCCACAGAGGAACATTCATTCATCCATCCATTTACCACAACATCCAACCATTCTTTCCACCTACCCAATCTTAACCCCGCAAATATTTTGCCCACTTTAGATCTTACGGGAAAGAAAACATGATGTTTGACACTTTGGGGTCTATTTATAAAAAAAATATAGAATATGTGTGTAGCACTGCCCCCTTGGAGGTTGCTTGTAGTTGCATGTTCTACTGTGCCACTTTGACCCTGTGAAATGTCTGGCCCTCCAGACACTCTAGGTTCAGACATGTTGTGTATACCTTTAAATGACACATTGACACAATGCAGATCTGTTTTAACTCTTTAGATTTACTTTACTCAAAAGGAAAGCTTAAGAGAGGTATTAATCAACTAGGCCCAAGGTAAACTGCCCAGGTTGAAATAATACTAAGAGAACAGTTAAATAACCAGTTATAGTAACACACAAATAACACCAATATACACAGTATTTGACAGTAAGTGGATACATCTCTCAAACAGCTATGAATTACTATATGAAATACTCCTACTAAAGGGGAAACTGAGGCCAGCCTATAGTACCTGTATTCTAATGAGAGATACATACCAGTAGCGTGTCTCCTTTAAAAGCAATAAAATAGCAATTTTCATAATGGCCTTGCTATTATCTTCACCGGTAGTTGGAGCTCACAGAACAAATGATTCCCAAGTGTAGCACAGTGTGAGACAAGCAATGCAAGATAGCTGGTTCTGATTATTGATGATCCAATAACTGATCCAAAGGCAGGGTGTCTGTATACAGTGTTCAAGAGATGCTGTAGCAATTGATAACTGGACTTTGAGCAGGTGCTCTCCCATCAATCCTGATGACTCTCTTATAACTCCTGGAAGAACAAGCAAAGTCAACTCTCCACACTGTGAGACACTGAGATGGCTGTGCTCTGCTGATTCAGTGAGTCCCACTGACTCCGATTCGATCAGCGATGCTGCAGGGATGTCCACGATGTAGCGAGTGTCATCCATCCCACCTAGGCATGGTCTGCAGACAGCTGGGTGGTGTGCAAAGGGCCACAGTCCTCTCTCTCTGCAGTGGACCAATGTACCCACGATGGATCACAGGAAGCAAGAGAGCGTGGGCCTGGTCAGCAGATCCCTTTATAGTCTCTTCCACAATTCTCTTTTGGAGCGAATGGCCTGCTGGGAGGTGTAGTCTGTAAACAGCTTAGCAGTGCAGTAATATCTTTCCAGAAGATTGCCACCATACTCTCTTCCAGTCTCAGGAGTGTGATGCATGGAATCTGAGACCAACACTAGGGGAGCACAGAGGCAGTCTGAGAAAGCAGAGAATAAGTCTGCAGTCTCAGATAACTGTACAGTAGTCTGCTTCCAGCCACATGTGAAAGATCGCACAGGAGGTGAAAAGGTTTGAAGAGTGTTAAACTACGAGGAGTCTTCAGAAAGTTTCCACACTTTTTTATATTTAATAGAGTTAAAAAAAGTGTGAAAACTTTTTGAAGAACCCACGTGACAGAGGCAGGAATACGCACCTCATATTGATATGTGTGTATGCATATGAACAGAATGTACAATGCAATGTCATATAAACAAATGACAAGTTTTGGGCCATAGTTACTTTGGGCTGTTTTCAGATGGAGGCCTATTGTGTATACATGTGGGTGTATATATATATATGTATGCAATAGATATATATGCAATATTTATATATATATATATATATATATATATATATATATAAAATAGTATATATATATATATATATATATATACAAAAAATTGAAATTGGGTGACTGACAAAGTTGCACCTAAAGCCAACCAAAAACACCACATCCCTGATACAAAATATGAAGAACAGAAGCGGTATTCAGTGGACTGGAAGACCAGCCATGAAACCACCAAAATGTGGGACTTTAAAGGTGTATGGTAATGACACAGACAGGGCAATTGAAGATGAATAAAAAATCAACTTTAATATTTAACATATTACATTAAAAAAGGTACAATAATTGTACCCGAACATTGGTGGTCAAATATATAAGACAGACATTGCAGTAGATATACAGATGAATACTACGTTCATTAGAAGCCGAGAAGATGCAGGGGGTCACCGAGGTCCTACATGTTTCGCCATTTCATTGGCTTCATCAGGGACTAAGTGACTTGTGACCTCTCGCAGTGGCTCTAAATACAAAGCGTAATAAACATAGACACAGCAACTGTAAACTGCATGACTGGACGTGTGCATAACATGGTGCCAGACCTCCCCCCGAAAGTCCCGGATGGACGCGGGGTGGTGAGTACCTTAAGAGGCCAACCAATGCTGGACCGGACTGGGACACAGTAATCGGCTAATTTGTCAAATGCGAAAGGGTAGTGGTGAACAGGTCACCACTACCTGACGCTGCGCTGCGCGGGACGGATGCAAATCTAATTCAGGCTTATGAGGTTGGAACCTATTATCCTACCCTTTCGCATTTGACAAATTAGCCGATTACTGTGTCCCAGTCCGGTCCAGCATTGGTTGGCCTCTTAAGGTACTCACCACCCCGCGTCCATCCGGGACTTTCGGGGGGAGGTCTGGCACCATGTTATGCACACGTCCAGTCATGCAGTTTACAGTTGCTGTGTCTATGTTTATTACGCTTTGTATTTAGAGCCACTGCGAGAGGTCACAAGTCACTTAGTCCCTGATGAAGCCAATGAAATGGCGAAACATGTAGGACCTCGGTGACCCCCTGCATCTTCTCGGCTTCTAATGAACGTAGTATTCATCTGTATATCTACTGCAATGTCTGTCTTATATATTTGACCACCAATGTTCGGGTACAATTATTGTACCTTTTTTAATGTAATATGTTAAATATTAAAGTTGATTTTTTATTCATCTTCAATTGCCCTGTCTGTGTCATTACCATACACCTTTAAAGTCCCACATTTTGGTGGTTTCATGGCTGGTCTTCCAGTCCACTGAATACCGCTTCTGTTCTTTATATATATATATATATATATATATATATATATATATATATATATATATATAAAATAGTATATATATATGTGTGTACATATGATACAGCCCCTCTACTTGTGGACTAGGAATTATCACAATTATAATCACTCTGCCATTTACTGGGGTGCTTGATGTTAGACTATACCTATCTAACCTCCACTGCTAATTTTTACAGTACAAAGTAAAACGTTATGCATAATTTTATATACATATATCTATTACACTTTTTAACTTTGTTTTTTATAAGTTTTACCCACAATCACCATAACTAAGGAGCATTTTTTATCACTTTTTGAATTACATATATATATATATATATATATTTACTGTATATATCCCAAACCCTTTGGATCCACATTAAAAACGGGTTTGTCATATTTTTATGTATTTTATCCAGTGTATAGTACACCTTTTCCTGATAAAGTGGCCACTTAAGAGCCACAAAACATGTTAATGGTGTTTGAACTTGTTTTCATGATCAGTAAAAACCAGCCTTCCTGAAGAATTTACTGCGAAGCACCTTTTTTATTTTTTTTTTTTAATGGGCACCTATGCTGACCACCCATTCGTTTCATTTTGGGGTCTTTTTCTATCTACTAAAATTAAAATGTATTTTTCTTTTGGTTTGTGCTATGCTGTAGCTACACCCCAGGCTGAAGCCCAATTTATGGGCATTCATTTTTGGGAACTACAACACAACAATGAGTTCCTGCTCCCTCTCTAAGCTGACTGATGTTTTGCTATTATGAATAGACAAATACCACTACAGAGCTACAAGTAATAACACATGGCACTTGTAAATTCATCACACAGCCAACACTGTTTGATGTATTTGCCAGTGCAGTGTATGCTTACAAGTAGCCAGCAGATCTATCATACAGTCCCACTAGCACTGACTGTTTATTCAAAAATTCAACAGTAAAAGATCAGTCAGCACTGTGGGGCTATGTGGTATATTTGCCATTTGCTAGTAAACATCCACTGCATTGTCAAATAGCTTAAACAGCTCTGCAGCACTTACTGATCTTTTAAATTTTTGAATAACCAGTTAGCACCTGTGTAATGAATGAAGGTGACCATTGCTCTGCTGCTAATTGTCTTTTAATCAGTCATCAAGATATTTCTGATATTTTACATATTGTTATTTTCACTGATGGGTAAATAAAAAAGGAGTATTCTGCAAAAGTAGGGGTCTCCATGTATATTATCTATATAGCTACAGATATTAAAAACGTCCCAGCACATCATAATATTAATTACTCATGGCCAAATTTAAAAAATGCAGTTAGAAGTTTTGTACAAATAACTCATAGTGCAAACTTAAGTTAGTTTTTCGTGTGATATTTTTGTTTTGCTTCACCTTACAGACAAAGCTATTTACCAAAACAGAGTTATTAAAAAATATGGCCAGATTTCTGCTTTATATTATAAAACACAATCAATATGTGCATTAACCACATACAGTCATCAGAATACAATACTTTTCATGATAGTGCTATTTTCAGCTAATATGGGCCTTTTAACAAGTTTTCTAACTGCCTTCACTATTATATGAAATTTTGTGCATGTCCGCCACAGTTCTAGCAGTTGAACACTCATCAAAATACAAGTTGTTAAAGTGGAGTTCCACCCTAAAATACATTTTTTAATGAAAAATACCCCTAGGACAGTCAGGGCTAGTGCATTTAAGCAACAATAGCCTCTGAACTGTCCCATGTTTAGCTTACCTGTAAGAAGAAAAACTTACCTTAATAATTTCTTGTCCAGCGCTGCCATCTGCGTTGTGGGCAGCTGAAGCCGTAGCATCCCTCTTCGTGACCTCTTCTGTAATGTCGGAGTCCCAGAATGCCCTGCTCGTCACTTCCGGGGAAAGCGCGTCATCCCGCAGCTGGTTCTGCGCATGTCCAGAAGCTGTTCTAATTGATTCTGCAGGGAATGACGCACCTGAACCGGACGTGACGAGGGACACCAGTGCAGGGGCATTGACTCCTGGGATTGATGACGCTCATCTCCCAGGAGTCAATGCAAAGGAGGAAGTGTCGTCGGGGGCCGTGGCTGCAAAGGGAGGAAGTGGAAGGAAGGTAAGTTAATTTTCAGAAAAAATAAGGTAAGTGAAACAAAAAAAAATAATAACTATGCAATTCTTTTTCAGGTTGTTTTAAGCTAATAGAAACTGCAAAGTTGTATAATAGGGTGGAACTCCGCTTTAAGCTTGAAATTCAGAGTGTTTTTACCACCTACAGTATTTGTTTAAAGTACAGGTAAATATTATTGATCACATTTAATTAATATCTTCATCTACACATCATCCCATATACACAGAATCACTTTCGGCATTTGAAGTTTCTTATCTATGAACATATAATATATACAGTATACACAGAGATCATAAAAAAGCCACTTTAATAATAACACTCTCTGTCAAGATTAGATGTTGGTTAACTTTCCATATAAGCAATATGCATTAAATGATCAAAAGAGAAAAAAACTATATGGAAACACACATATACACACATTGCAACACTGAAACATACACTACGCAACTAGGCGCTCTCATTAAAAACCGTTAAGCACAGCTTTCTCCAAACAATCCAAAAGATTGCAATTTGGCTGCATACCTGCATTTACCAAATGTTTACTCCTTTGCAATCAGTTCTGATGGCTAGAGATTTTTAATTGTTAACATGCTGCGAGACTACAGCAGTGTGCCAAGATATGATGTGAGATGCAGTGTTGTTATGGGAATGTCTCCAAGTATGCTAATCTAGCACTGATCTTATAGGTTTTTTTTTTTCTCAAATGTATTGCCTTTTGTTAGTAAAAGCAGCATATTCCTTCTCCTTCCCATTAGGTAAGCTAGAAAACCAATGACTCAAAGGCGTTAGTGTACAGGTCAGTTGTCTAGGCTACAACTATTGAATGCAAAGGGAATTTTTTAATGGTGGCTACTAAAAAAAAAAAGGTAATTTACTAGATGTGAACTAGACACTGGGAATATATTGTAATCCAGTACTACCAAGCAGGTAAAAGAAAAGTTTTAATAGTAGCTCAGCATTCACATTGACAAAGCATTGTTCCCCCGAAGTTCATGGCTCTTAGGTCTTTTTTTTTTTAAGAAGCAGAGGGGCAACATAGGATGCCAGATAAAAAAAAAGAGCCTACATTTATTACATTTAACGGTTTTAACAAAAAAAGACAGAAGAAGTCACCTGGGAGGGATGACTAAGAAAATGCTTTCTCCAACCTGCAACAGACTGATAATATTTGTTTCCCATTGTGTACATCTCTACCTTGGCATAGTCACTTGCCTGGTGACCAAAGACATAAAATGTTTTAAAGATAAAATAATTATACTGTGACATATACTGTGACATCACTAAATATGTTAGTGCAAATACTGCTAGTGAACCTCACAAATATATATTTGACATCATTATTTTATATAATGTATAGATTTAGACCAGCTTCACACTGCTGCGCTGCAGTTTGGCTGTATTCGCGGTCTTCATCGCTTTCACCAATTCAGCGGTTTTAGCTGCAGTCCCATAGACTTTCTTTTAGGGCATGCATATTTGGTGCATTTTCTGAAAGGGCATTAAGGATGCAGTATGCAAGACTTTGCTACTCTTTAAGAAAATGCACCAAAAACACAAGAATAGCATATCTATGGGACCGCTGCTAAAAATGCGGGTAAATGTGTGAAAACTGCAGATACACACACTGTGGCCAGCCCAGCCTCATTTGTGGGTGTTCCTTTCTGCCCTTGCAGCAGACACCAGGAAAAATGGCATGGCTGGCGCCATTTTGATTTTTTGGTGGCAATCCCGGGACAGCTCATTTATTGAAGATACACCTAGGGGCAACAAAATGTAATTAATTTGATGGACATTCCTCGCCCTGATTTGTAAGGAACCAACTGAAATGCATTGGCTCTACAACTATGCCTCATCACCACTTTGAATACCCAATCTGCTATTCACAGTTCAAGTACCGTAAAAAAATAAATAAAAAAAATGATATTTATCTGAAACAATAACAGAAACACCACAGGAAAGGGCACAAAATGTAATTGCGCGCTTTTAAAGAAAAAGGCTTTTAAACCTAACTACAACTACAGGATAACTCAATGATAAAGACCAAATAATACAATACCAACACGCCCATTCATTTAAAAAAGTGAGTAAACCCCATGGAAAGTGTTTGGCTTTTTCATCATATTTGTACAGCGAACATAAAATCTCTATTCAAATAGTGCCTATAGATAAAGGTGATATACTTGGATAGATGACACACTAAATTGACATGGTGTATTCCTTGTTATGATCTAAATTAATGAAAATGATAATTTGTTTTATGGGAAAAGTTTGCACATCCCTACATTTATCACCACTTGAAATTCATGAAATTAGAATCTGGTGTTCCAGGTTGGGTGCCAAAGATTAGGACATATTAGAGAGTATGCAGGTGGAACTTGTTTTATTTAAACCTTAGACATCTAGGGTCCTCTTTGCTATTGACATGTGTGTGTCATCTTGTCAAGAATATTAGAGCTCTCTAAGGCCCTCAGAAAACTGTGAATGCCTGTGAGTTAGGCAAGGGATTTAGAAAATATCGCCTAATTAAATCAATCATTCCATTGTAAGGAAAATAATCTACAAGTGGCATACATTTTATGACTGCCTATTTTGTCCAGAATTGGCTGTATCAATAGAAAGAAGAAGTCTTCAGGAACCCCAAAAGTTAATTGTGGGGTGTTCAGTTAACTCTTTCCACAATTGAGGTCAAAGTGCTTGCACCCAAAACCCAATTTGCATGAGAGGTGTGATAGGAAAAACACTTGCCGTCAAAAAAGAACATTAGCTCAAGAACACAGGTTGTCATTAAAAATATAGGCAGATACCTTGCCTTTTGCAACAAAGATAGAGTTGGAAAAGGTGTATAAGTTTGTGCAAAACGTGCAAATGAATCTTCTTATTAATAAGGTGCAAATGGAAAAATGGAAAAAGGTGCAATAATGGTTTGCAAGCTTTTATCCTCCACAGCACCACGTGATGGAAATGAGGCGATGGTACCCTTACCAGCTATTTGATTAGCATACGCCTTAAAGATGGCACAAACAAATATAGTGCAGCAAGCAGTCTTCCCACAACCCGATCTTTCACCTCTTGGAAAAGTGTGAATAGGACTCTTACCAGATGTAAGAATATCACATACAGGTCTAGGGAATACTGCCAATGGCCTCCGATAGCTCTAATTCCAGGTGCTCTCTCTTTAAGCAATCCTACTGCAACTCTTATTCAGAAATTTTGAATGCTTCCTCCATGGGTCAAGATAGAGTTGTTTGATCACAATAATAGTAGACATGTTTGCCCCAAACCAAAGAGAAAAACCTCATAACAACTGTAAATCATGGTGGAGGAAATAGTATGGTCTGGTGCTGATTTGCTGCTTCTGGGCTTGGGCAGCTCACAGTCACCGAGTCAGCAATACATTCTACATCATATAAAAAGTGTGCTTGGAGGGGCGTGGCGACCGCCGTCTAGCATGGCCGCATAGTCTCTGAGCTCCGCACCACTCAGGACCATATCGGCACATATCAAGCCTCCAGCTCCCGATCTCCATGCCAGCTGCTGCTGCGTGAAACCCTCCGCTTACCGGGACTCTTGCTATGCGGAGACGCCGCCTCGATCTGCTGCACATACCGAAGCTGTCCACCTTCTTCTCTCCCATGCAGCGCGATCGCTGCCTCCGCCTCAGACTTCACAGGCGCATCCATCCATGGACGGACCGGACCAGGAGCAACGGCATCCTCAACTCCAGGCAAGTCTTCTGCCCTCCTCTCCTTCCCCCACGTCTGAGCCGTCTTCCCCTACATCGAGGAGCCCGGCCAAATCTAGGCCGCGGTTTGACCACCAGCTCCATGAGGCCTACTCATCCCCTATGGACACGGTTGCGGCCCCCTCCCCGGATTCCTTTGGCAACTTCACCCCATCTGACCAGTCTTTCTCAGTGACCCTCATGCTGGACATGCTGAGAACCCTCAGATCATCCATCCAGCTGGACATGCAATCCTGTATTATAGAATGCAAGGCAGACATCTCCCACCTTGGTGAAAGGGTTAACCTTGTTGAGCAGCATATGGGAGAATTCACCTCTTCCTTCAACACCTTAGTGGACTCTCATGCCTCTCACTATAACATCATCTCCTCCATGCAAGCAAAGATCGCGGACTTAGAAGATAGGTCCCGCAGGAATAACCTGAAAATTAGGGGAGTCCCGGAGACCATCCTGCCTCATCAACTCCCGCATTTTGCCAAGGACCTCTTCCTAGCGGTACTCCCATCCCTCTCCAATGCGGATCTCACGATTGATAGGATCCATAGAGTACCCAAACCCTCTTTTCTGCCTTCTGAGATTCCCCGTGACGTGCTGCTGCGTGTTCACTTTTTCCAAGTTAAGGAACATCTCCTCTCAGCTTTCCGCAAACGCACGGAACTACCCCCCCAGGCTGCGAATCTCCAAGTCCTGCCGGACCTCTCCCAGTTTACCCTGCAGAGGCGCCGCAACCTCTCATCTATCACGAAGGCATTGCGGAACCACCAGCTTGTTTACCGCTGGAAGTACCCGGCCAAGCTTGAAATAACCCGTGAAGGCTCGAGACATTATGTTTCCTCCCTAGAAGACGGCATCCGCCTATTGCGGACCTGGAACATTCTGCCTGAAGAGCAACCTGCCCGCGACAACTTTGTTGCTCCTTCTCCAGAATATCTCCGCCAAGAATGGCACACAGTCTCCTACAAGAAACCGCACAAGCAAACCAAGGGAACCAGGAATGCTTCCTTCCTCCCACCACCGACCTGAATCCTGAGTGTTTTGCGGGTACTTGTTGATGTACCCGTTTCCCCCCGCTGCTCACAGTGATTACTGCTCTGGCTTCACTGGGGCCACTTTTTTACCTCTTTTTTGGTTGTTCCTAATCTTTTTTGGATGTACCATACAAGGTCATTATGGCTACCCCTTGCTCCCGCGCCTGTATCCCACCCACCACAGTTCTTGTACCACCCTCCCTTTTGCTGACTGTGCTCTACCTATTGTCCCTATTTCCTGGACTGTAGCTCTGCTCATACCCCATCACTACTGGACTGCCACCCTTCCGATCCACTACTACTCCTCGGACCGGCCTGCCTGTGCTCTGCGAACTATTGGCCTGCTGCAAGTAGATGTTTTCCACCACCTTTGGCTGCTAAATCTTTTGATGGCTTCTCTCCATGGGGGTTAAATTTGTTTTGATAAATGCCCGTGGTCTCAACCACCCGGCAAAGAGGAGATCCCTCTGGCAGGAAGCTCTAGACCTCCATGCGGATGTCCTTGCAGTTCAGGAAACGCACTTCAACAGCCAGACATCTCCAAAATGCTCCCACCCAGCCTTCCCCCATGTATTCCGAGCCTCCGCTGCAGAGAAGAAGAGAAGAAGAGAAGAAGAGAGGAGTTCTCATAGCGATAAGAGACACTGTTATGTTCACCCTCACAGATTCCACCATTGATATGAACGGTCGGTATATTGTTTTGAAATGTGTCATTAATAACATGCCTCTTACTTTGGTAGTTGCATATGCCCCTAACATGCGTCAAAAGAAATTTGTTAAAGAAAGTTTCCCTCTCCAACTATGGTAACCTGTTATTATGTGGGGATTTGAATGCGCCTGTCAACCCAGACCTCGACACCTCCTCCTCTCACAACAGGAGGCCCGCCGCCTTGGCGGACCTGCTTGAGTCTGAGGATTTGTACGATGCCTGGCGTTGTCTAAATTCCACAGATAGGTCGTACACTTACTACTCCCCGAGTCACAATTCCTACTCCCGTCTAGATTACTTCCTAGTGGACAAATGGTTACTACAAAGAGTCTCTGACTCTTCTATTCACGACATCGTGTGGTCGGATCATGCCCCGATTTCCCTCACACTCGAGGATAGTAACTCCCTCTCCCCAGCAAGAGTGTGGAGATGCAACGCATCTCTCTTCCATGATCCCGCCACTCGCGATGAGGTCTCCCAACACCTACAGCAGTTCTTTTCCCTAAACTTACCCTCAGACACGAGCCCCCTTAATAATTGGTGCGCCCACAAGGCATTTATTAGGGGTATCCTCCTGAAATTGAACTCCAGGCTCCGTAAGTCCTTCCGCTCCAGACTTGATACCCTCCTTACAGATATCCGTGCCCTTGATGCCCAGAATCAATCCTCCCCTTCCCCTGCCTTGGCCGACAAACTTTCTAACCTTCGCAACTCACTTAAGGAACTTTTGTCCTCCCAACATGACCGCTACATGCGCACGCTGAAGCTTAACTACTACGCCAACAACAATAAGGCTGGCAAGCTCTTGGCTAACCGCCTGAAAGCCCGTAGAACCAAGACCAAGATACCATCCCTTACCCACCCGCATACCCACGATACTCTGACTAACCCTCAAGCAATTGCTGATGCATTCGCTGATTATTAATCCTCCCTGTACAATCTAGGGTCCGGCACCTCTACGCCCCAACCCACGAACGCCAATATAGACTCCTTTTTGTCCAAGCTACATCTTCCCTCCCTATCCTCCACGCAATTGGAATCCCTGAACCAACCCTTCACTACCGAGGAGATCTCGCCTGTGGTCCGCTCCTTGCCCCTTGGCAAATCTCCGGGCCCAGACGGCCTATCCTCGGAATACTTCAAGTCCTTCCTCCCTATTTTGTCCCCACACCTCCTAACGACGTTCCAAGCCAAAGCTGTCAGTGGCTCCTTCCCCAAGGAGATGCTGATGGCCCATGTGGTTACTATCCCCAAGCCTGGCAAGTCCCCAGACTCCCCTTCCAACTATCGCCCTATTTCCCTCCTCAACCTCAACGTTAAAATGTATGCCAAACTCTTAGCATTCAGACTTCAACGCATTCTCCCTTCTTTGATTGCCCCAGACCAGTCCGGCTTTATGCAGGGCAGGCAGCCATCGGACGCTACACGACGTATGCTTAATCTGATCCACCATGCTGGGGCCAGTCGGACGCATTCTCTTCTTCTGTCCATAGATGCGGAGAAGGCGTTCGACAGTGTCCACTGGGGGTATCTCAGGGCAGTGCTGCACAAATTTGGGTTCCAGGGCCCAATTATGTCATCCATCCTGGCCCTTTACTCCTGCCCCTCGGCTAAAGTTTTGACCAACGGCATGCTCTCCAAAGTTTTCCCCATTACAAACGGGACCCGCCAGGGCTGCCCCCTTTCACCGTCCATCTTCAATTTAGCCATAGAACCACTAACTGAAGCCGTGCGTTCACACCCGCATATCACTGGTTTCAAATTGAACCGACAATCCCACACTATCAACTTGTTTGTGGACGACATAATACTTTCCCTATCAAACCTGACAGTATCCCTCCCCTTTGCCCATGACCTCCTACAACAATTTAGTACTGTCTCCTTCTACAAGGTGAACTTCACCAAGTCAGTCATACTCGACCTGGGGGTGGGGGCCTCGGCCAAAAAACACCTATCTACCTCTTTGCCCTACGTTTGGACGGATCAGAGTATACCCTATTTAGGGATCTTCCTTGCACCTACTGCCCCCAAAATGTCCTCCCTTAACCTGGACCACCTCTTGACCCAACTAAATAAAGATGGGGCGTCCCTGGCCAAACACGAGATTTCGTGGGTGGGTAGAGTAGCCACCTTTAAAATGCTCCTACTACCCAAAATCCTCTACCTTTTCTGGACCCTTCCATTCCCCCTATCCGTCCCTCAACTTAACAGACTGTCCACATCCATGAGACGCTTCCTGTGGCAGGGAAAGCGGGCCAGATGTGCTGCAAAATACCTCTCTCTCCATAGGAGAGTGGGTGGCCTTGGCCTCCCTGATATTGAGGACTACTATAAAGCCTCTATACTCACCCATCTCTCATGCTGGTTTAAGGACCCGAATCACTCCTGTTGGGCTTCACTGGAGGCATCCTGCTCGCATACCCCCGATCTTTCCCTCCTACTGTTGGCGGACTCATGGATCCCGATTAACCTCTCCAACCTCCCACCCCCCACCAAAGCCTCCATCCTTGCCTGGAGGTCGTTGATCTCCTACTCACAATCAGACTCTAATACCACCAAGGTTAGAATACCTATCACAACCCTGGAAATACTAATCCCTCACCTATCCCTCAACCATCTTAAGACAGGGGACATTCTTTGGGTTGATCAACTTTATACAGGCACACAATTGATGACCTTTGAATCCCTCTCCACCAAGTATGGTCTCCCAGCCAAGGCCAGGTTCTCTCATTCCCGTATCTCTTCCTTCTTACTGAGGCACCCCCCCCCCTGACTATCACTGTTAATTTTCAAGCTTGGAACCACCTCACTCAACCAAAGCCACACACGAGGGGTATTTCCCTCTTTTACTCCCTGTTCCACCATAAAACGCAACTCTGTAAGACCCCCTTCATGGATCACTGGGAAGCAGATTTAGGTAGGGAATTTTCCCTTGCCACATGGGCTCAGGCCTTTAAATTTGCCTACTCCTCCTCCCACTGCATTAATCACTGGGAAACATTCCAGAAAATCCTGACAAGATGGTATAGGACCCCTCAACTACTGGCCAGGTTCTACCCTTCCTTGTCTCCACTTTGTTGGAGAGGATGTGGACAACATGGGACCATATTCCATATCTTCTGGTCTTGTAAATCGCTGACTAGCTACTGGAAGAAAATCTTCTCCATTGTCTCCCAAATCACAGGCACGACGGTGGACCCCGACCCAGCCCTAGCACTTCTCCTGTTGGGTTTTGACGCCATCCCACCTAAGGCAAGAACACTGACCTCACACATATTGTTAGCCTCAAGGCTAGCTATTGCACATCACTGGCGCAGTTTGTCACCTCCCAACCCTTCGGAGGTGATCGCCCAAATCCACCTTAATGGTCACTACGAACACCTATTAGCCTTGCGAACCTCCTCCCTCAAAACCTTTGACACCACCTGGAGCCCCTGGTGGCAGTGGCGGACTGGATCCCCCCCGCCGCCGCTTCCACCTCAGGTTCCCCTCCCGGGAAGCCTCAGTCCTCCCCCTTCTGGAACTCCCATCCATTGAGCAGAGCCCCCCCCTCTCCCCCCTCCTTTTTCCCCTCATTCCATCTACACATCCCTCCACCTTTCAGACCGGTATGAGTACTTAACCCCCTCTCCTTTGGTATTTGTGGTACAAATGTTTCTTACTTACCTGTTGATTACCGCTGTCCTGCCTACGTTGGTATATAGCTGTAACCCATGACCACTTGTATGTACGTTTGTTGATCGTGTTATTCATGATTATTCTTTTGTTCCAAACATTGTTCATTCTGGCTCTGCGGCTGCGTCCGAGAGCGTGTTTTCTAATTCATGTTTTTTGAAAAACCCAATAAAAACTATTCGACATAAAAAGTGTGCTTGATGAGAATATGAGGTCATCTTTTAGAGATGACCTGCAAAATGAATCTTTCAACATAATAATCATCCATAGCACATCCACCATGGATGGCTTTTGGACTGCCAAAGTCCTGATTTGATTCACAGTTAATACAAGGAAACCCAAAAGCATTTTGCAACTGAAGGAATTTTGCATTGAAAAGTGGTCAATGTCATAGACTGCTGGGCAGCTATAGGTATATAAGAAGTCATTTCAGCCAAGGAAAGCATCGCCAGGTTTTGATGACAAGGGTATGCTTGCTTTTTCCATAGTACACCTTTATATCTATTGATATTTATACTAAATACACAAATAAGTGATTAAAAGGGCAATTTTTTTCAAACATCTCACCTTTAGTCAATGGTAAAGATCTAATGTTTGCCTGTTAAAATATGCTAAAAAAGGCAACAATTTCTATAGTATGTATTTAAGTGTATCTATGGTCAAAATGTAAAATTATAATATTAATGTCCACATTGTGTTTCAGTTATTTCTAGCCTACTCCTATTGATCTGAATAATCCTGAAGTTTGTAAGCTTTGTGATGATTCTCACACATTTACTTGAATTCTGTGACGCTTATTCATTATGCCTTGTTAGTAGGCACTGCTGTCACACACATTTAATAGACCCTGCCTTCTGAACTACAGAGGTGCTGTAAGGAGGAGTTTCAGAAGGTGGAGTCAGAACAGGAACCACTGCTTGCAGGCAGCAAGGTACCATTGGATATGTAGTCCTTAGACATGTAAATTAAACAGCAGAGGAGAAGCTGCCAACAATGCGGGGAATCCAGGGTGTTGTGGAAAGAGATGGACAGCAGGCAAGCATAACTCACAACACGAAAGGAAATTTTTCAAGTAAGCTTATATTGGATTGTAAAAAACTATTATTTCACTAAACTATTGTTTGTGAAATTTAATAAACAACTTTACAACCACTGTTTTTTTTTTTTTTAATGTTTTATTATATAAGGCTAGATTCACATTTCTGCAGCTGGTTCCCACTGTGGGTCTGCACCTGTTCCCATAGCCACAACCACTCATACAGAAAAACCCAGGAGATACCCGGGGGTACCATTAATCCTAATGGCACTCCCATGCACTGGAAAATGCAGCGTGGTTTCCCTGTTCAGGGAACCGCATTGCACTTGCCGTTTCCATCAGTTTTCACAAATGGAGGAGGGACCATTTCCCTCTGTCTCCAGGAGCCCATGAAAAATGTGGCTCATAGAGCCACAAAAGTGTCAACCTAGCCTCAAGGGAAAAATAACAGAAATGTAAAAAAAAAAAGTTTTTACCTTATTATAGAATATAGCAAACAAAATGACAGGACAGTATTAACAACCCAAAATTACCCCTTTTTTATAATGTAGAAACCTCGAGGTGCTATTTTTTTGGCAAAAAATATTTTTCACAGGAAAAACAAGCTTTTGAGGTGGTTAAAATATGGAACTTGGTAATGGTGCATTATATATTGCTCACCATTAATGTACATACATATCATACAGAAAGTGAGGATGGAGAATATAGGGTTTTATGTTGCTGGATACGGGGAGACGAGGGCAATTTTTTACAAAAAGGGGCCAGGATGGAGATAAGATATACAGTTCATACTCGGGGGAGAGGAGGTGGGGAAAGGGTTAAAGAAATTGATCCCACAAATTAATTAAAACCTCCCACTTAATCTGTTGTTGGCCACCCTTCATTTATTAACGCTTCATTCATAAATACTCCTTCCTCTCTTGTGAGAGAAAGGGAGGGTTCTCAAATGTAAACAGATTGCAGTGTTTACATTTGTGATCCCTGTGATTGGCCATCACAGCAATCTCAAGGCACAAGATGGCAATGCCTGTGATCTGCACTGTCTAATCACCGTCTGGCATGCGCACAATGTGTAAACAGATCCCTGATTTAAAATGGCGCTCCAGAACCCCACATCCACCTCTGTTGTGGTTTAACCGGTTGCCGACTGCTCACAGTATATTTACTGCGGCAGTTAACCCCCGGCCAGGCAGAGTAACGTAGATCTACGTCGCTCGCCTGTCACTCCTTTTAGAGTCCGCCTCGGCTCGTTCACAGAGGAGTGCGGGCGTGTGACCGGCGGACCCGATGTCCGCCGGTCACACTACGATCGCCGGTACAGCGGGAGAAAGACAGAGCGGCTTATGTAAACAAGCCGCCTGTCATTCTCCCCTGTGTAAAAATGAAGATCAAACGGTTCTACTATGTAGAACCGTTTATCTTTGTTTTTACACTAGGAGACCTGTCCCACTACAGTAAGAATCACGCCCCTAGGACACACTTAACCCCTCCCTGTCCAATACAGTTAACCCCTTCCCTGCCAGTGTCATTTTTGCAGTAACAGTGCATATATATAGCACTGATTACTGCAGTAATGTCACTGGTACCCCCAAAAGTGTCAAAAATGTCAGTCAAGGGTCCGATCTGTCCACCGCAATGTCGCAGTACCGCAAAAAAATCGCAGATCTCCGCCATCACTCGTTAAAAAAAAAAACACCAAAAATGGCAAAAATCTTTCCCTTTGTTAGTAAACGCGATAACTTTTGCGCAAACCAATCAAAATACGCTTTTTGTGATTTTTTTTACCAAACATATGTAGCGTAAAACAATTTGGCCGAAAATGGTAAAAAATTTTGATTTTTACATTTTTTTGGGGGGGAATTTCATATAAAAAAAAGTGAAAAATATTGTTATTTTTGCAAAAATTACGCTCTTTTTTGTTTATAGCACATGATCAAAAAATCGCACAGGTGATCAAATACCACCAAAAGAAAGCTCTGTTTGTGGGAAAAAAAAGGACGTGAAATTAGTTTAGGTACAGCGTCGCACGACCGCGCAATTGTCCGTTAAAGTCACGCAGTAAAAAATCGCTAAAAGCCCCCTGGTCAGGAAGGGGGTAAAATCTTCCGGGGCTTAAGTGGTTAAAAATGTTCAGAGATTGTGAAATGGTTAAAGCTGCATTTCACTGTATTAGAAATTGTACCATCGGTAGATTGAAAAATTGATACAGCAATGCAAGCCTATGACTTGGAACAATGAATCAAAAGGTCTTTGTTGTAATAATGGCAAAACCCTACAACCTTCATTAGATTTGCTTCTACAAAATCTCCACACAGTAAGCCTTTTATAGATCATGTACTGTACAAGCTTAAAACAGTGCTTTCCAAATGATCTCTCATTTGGAGCTGCAAAAATAGTTCTTGAAAATGCTTTAATGCTGACTTTTAAAATATGAAGGACAGGTGTATCATTTACTGGACCATTATTACCGGCAAAAAATGAAGAACCAAGTTTGTTCAGCTATATTTTATTTTAGTAATGACAAATCTGGGCTGAAACCAGGGAACTTTATGTCCTGCTCTTAGAACAAAATTGAGTCAGGCTGAGCATTGCTCAGCCATTCACAGGAAGCCTTTTACTTTTATGAATGAATACAAGGCTTCCTCTTAATGGCTGAGGGGGAGAGGAGAGCAGATCACCAATCAGAGGAAGCCAAGTATTCATTGCTAAAATATAAGGTTCCTTGTAACCATCTAAGCAGTGCTAGCTAGGCCCAATTTGACTTTGTTTTGAGAACAGGATGAGAAGCCCCCATAGCACTGCTGGAACAGGGCTGTATACTGGATGTAACTGAGGCTACTTACAGTTGATACAGTGCTTCCAGCTGGGGCTTGTTTTAGAGAAGAAACTAGATCATTTGAACCAGCTTGGTTCAAATGAACTATTTCAAGGTAAAGCTTAAGGGCTCTTTCACACTATGTGTCCGTCAAACAGACTCAGTTTATTTCAGCGGGGGAATCAATCCGCCGATCCCCCGCTGAGCAGGAGGATGACAGCTGTTCTCTGCACTGTGTGCGGAGACACAGCTGTCAGTTCCCCATACATCTCTATGGGGGAATTGGATGGCAACGGATCGGTCTGTCCATTCTAATCCAATCCCATCCGTTCCGATCCACTGGACAGATGGAAAATAGGGTTTCCATCCGTCCAGATTTAAGGGATCGGAACGGATGTCAGTGGACATGTCTCCGGTGGTGTAAAGAGGTCCATTGACTAACAAATAAAAATTGCATGTAAATGTATGAAAAAATCAAGTATTTCAAATGCCTACTTGCTTTACATTTCCTTTGCATAAACATTTTTTATTTACTTTAAGAACTTGAACTTGCAAGGAAACTCAACCACTCCACAAAGAGTCGATTCCCTAGCACACCCACAGTCAGAAGATAAACCCTTGCCATTTTAGACATCTAACTGCAAAACACAGGAAACTGTCTACTTGTTCTGGAACACCCTACCGCTGCCCAAATACCTGGCGGTGACACAGGATAAAAAGAGGGTTTTAGTCACACCGACTTCACTCAGAAGATGTTGCTCCCCAGTCCTAGACAGAGATCTGGTTGCAGGGTGGAGCATCTTCCCCAAGCAGCCTGGGAGTTTTATAGAGCCCTGAGTGCTTCAGAACTTGTGTAACTAAAATCAGGCCAGTACACATTTTCTATTATTACTTAATTTTGAGCCTTAAAGTAGTAGTAAACTGCCAGTTTTTTTTTTTTTTAACCTGCAAGGCAAAGTTATAATGTGCTAGTATGCATCACATACTGGCACATTATGTAAAGCTTACCTCAGAACGAAGCCCTTCCAGCGGCGAGCTGTCACCGCTAACAGGGCTTCCATCTTTACCCGTCTACTTTTGGCAGACTCCGGCTGTGTGAGTGGCCGGAGCTGTGATGACATCACTCCTTTGTGCAGCCGTTTACAGCACAGGACTCCAAAGGAACGCCCTGGGTGGCCATTCCTTCAGAGCACATGTGCCAATGGTTATTATAGGCCTACCTATGGGTAAAACTCATGTATGGGATTTTACTCCCACTTTAAATCAGAAGTGAATTTCCTTTTTTTTTTGCAGACAGCATCTTTATGACAAAAGAGATTATATGGTGTTGATTTCCTAAAGGCAAATAAGCAGTATACTTTTCAAGGAATTTATTTTTACTTTGAAAGGGAATTTCCCCTTAGCTTAGTGAATGTGTTGAAGGTCTGATGACTTCCATCATCCAATCATAGGGAAACAAAAATGCTGTTTTTTTTTTTTTTTTTACTGACTTGCATATGATTGGACCTTCTCTGCAAAGTGACTAGTCCATTTGTCTTTAGTAAATCAACCCCTGTAAGTCTCTACTTTCATAAATGTTCCTCCCTGCCTGTAAGCAAACTTGTATTTTCTATATGCAGCTTGGTGTACAGTCTCAGTATAATTGTGTGTTGGCAGTTAAGTAATCCCAGCCATTCAAGATGGTTAACAACTCAGAACCCAGAAGATTAGACAAAGATGGAAGAATAGGCGATGGAGCAACAACGGAGATTGGGGCTGCTGCACTATGCGTATATGCTAAGCATGGAAAGCTCATCGGGACCCAAAATTTTGTTAGCTGGTTTTGTTCAGTTTGAAGGTTTGGCACTATTTTATTGCATATGTCTTGAGTAGATCTTTACATTTTATAGAATAGTTCATTTCCTGGTTTATCTAGTTTGAATAAATAAAATCTTAACTCTTAACAGAACAATTTTAAAGAAAATCTTCACACTGCATTACATAAAACAATGTACACGTGTTTTGTTTTTTTCTATCATCTAACTTTTTTTTTCATTTTTTTTTAACATCCCTGTCTGATTAGTATGCCTAAACAAAACAATAATATAAATAAATAAAAGATCATTAAAATAGAAAGACCAGCAACCAGCACATCGTCAGGAGAAATATGCTGAAAATATCCTACTTCTGTGGTCATTAGGAATCCAAATCATTTTTTTGTTCTACATGTCTAAAGGTTTGTTGCCAGGCAGCTTACTTGTAGCCTTGAATATGAATTTCAGCCTACCTACTAATGTGACCTGTTTACAGGAATAATATATTATTTTCCCTAAGAGATTTATTAATGGGAGGAATAACACACAAATTAATGCAAAGTAGAAATCAGTTGAAAGGTCATCTGAATTTCTATTTTCAGCAATTTCCTCCTTGTGTGACACATTTTGATTACATCTAAATAAATCTAAAATGCAAAAGCTATGCTTTAATCAGACGTGCACACATTTATTTTGAATCCCATCATCAAATTATCCAAATTCATAATAACATTGATATAGGGCTGTTCATATCTATGCATTTTCCACCTGGAAAAAAAAAAAAGCATTGCGCATAGCTCTCAAATGTCTCTCATTTGGAAGGTCTTCCCCCTTTTAAATACCTGCTCAGATGTCCTTCCTTAAGCACAAACCTCTATTTAAAGATGCTATATAACTACCATAAATCAATAATTGTGTGTATTAATTCTTTGTGGTCCATGTATTTGGGATGGGGGGGACAGGTATGTATGTTGCCTACATACTCTATGCTGAAATATATCCTTCTTTCTCATAAAGTTGGGTGGCATGCATTACATATAGAAAGACCATTTCTTTCTAAAGACTCTGACTTCTTCATAGCAATGCTTTGGACCAGTTTAAAAACAACAACAACAAAAAAAATGAATGTGCCATATGTTTGTGCATTTTTGCTGTGGGTCACTGTGCTTTGTTCATGACTTTACTTTCCCTAATTTGCATAACAAATTAGAGGCAGGACGTACAGGGGTCGCAGGGGTCACCATGGCGACCGGGTCCCATGCTGCAGGGGGCCTGAGAGGGCCCCCTGTATGTATAGCGAGGAGAGCGGCAAGCGCAGCTGAGACCGGAGCTCCCCGTTCCTCAGCCAGTTACACAAACACACAGCAGCTGGTCTCTCTCCCCAGTTGCCTGTGTTTGAGTGCAGAGAGCAGAGATGAGCACTGAACCCGCCCCTCCCTGTGTGTTTCCTGTACAGTACACGGAGGAGAGGAGGCAGGACCAGCTCTCTCCACTCTGCAACATCGCTCTGATCTGAGGTCTGTGATGTTTAGAACTAATATAATACTAACTTGCAAGGAGGGGGGGATGTATGTTGCTAGGGGGGTAAAGATGGAGGGGTGTGTAAAGCTGGGGGGGTGTGTATGGAGATGGAGGGGTGTGTGAAGCTGGGTGGGGGGGGGTGTATGGAGATGGAGGGGTGTGTGAAGATGGAGGGGTGTGTGAAGCAGGGGGGAAGGTGTATGGAGATGGAGGGGTGTGTGAAGCGGGGGGAGAGATGTAAAATTCCTACCACCACACCCCCTGTTATCTTCCTACCATCCCACCCCTGTCATCTTCATCCCCACTGTCATCTTCATCCCCACTGTCATCTTCCTACCATCCCTCCCCTGTTATCTTCATCCCCACTGTCATCTTCATCCCAACTGTCATCTTCCTACCATCCCACCCCTGTCATCTTCATCCCCACTGTCATCTTCCTACCATCCCACCCCTGTCATCTTCATCCCCCCTGTCATCTTCCTACCATCCCACCCCTGTCATCTTCCTACCATCCCACCCCTGTCATCTTCCTACCATCCCACCACTGTCATCTTCATCCCCACTGTCATTTTCATCCCCACTGTCATCTTCCTACCATCCCACCCCTGTCATCTTCATCTCCACTGTCATCTTCCTACCATCCCACCCCTGTCATCTTCATCCCCCCTGTCATCTTCCCACCATCCCACCCCCTGTCATCTTCATCCCCCTGTCATCTTCCTACCATCCATATTGTAAAAAAAAAATGAATAAGGGCTCTTTCATACAGGCGATCCGATCAGATCCGCCTGTCAGTTTTTTAGGCGGATCTGATCAGATCCTCCATGCAGCTCTATGGGGCAGTGGATGTCAGCGGAGACACCTCCGCTGCCATCCGTATCCGATCCTGTCTGTGAAATCTGGATGGATGAAAACCCTATTTTTCCCTCCGTTCAGGGATCGGATCGGATGAGAGCAGACAGGCGGTCCGCTCTCATACGATCCCCACATAGAGAGCAGTGGGAGCTGTGACACCCCCCTCTCTGCACTGCAAGCAGAGACGGAGCTGTCATCCGCCGGCTCAGCGGGGATCGGCGGATCGATCCCCGCTGAGCAGCACGGATCCGCCTACGCAGGCCCTTAAGCACATTCTAGAAAAATTTAATTAAAATAAAAAACTACTGACACCAATGTCAGAACTACCACACAAACATTGCACTTGCGACCGGCCCTGGCGTTCCGCCACCAGGCTGGGCGGGAAGGGCCCCGTCCGGGGGGCCCTTTATGGTTTCTTGCATCGGGGCCCTGAAGGTTCTAGTTACGACACTGAGATGCAGTCAAGTGCATTTTTAATCTGCAACAAAAAAAACATGCACAGTGTTTTTAATGTATTCCAATGGCTCTAGTTCACTCCAGTGCAGTCAGTTCCAGGACAATCAACCAAAGTAGAACCTGCTGCATTTTTTCCATATGGAACTCATCTGGAAAACACATGTAAATGCATTGGAATTAATGTAAATGCATTGAAAACACACCAGAATGCACATTGTCCTGAATTAGATAAAGATTTTTCAAATGTCAAAATAAAAAAAAGAGGGAAAGAACTCACTGGAGCGCATTGAAAATGCATCAAAAACACATGTAAACACCTATGCAAAAACACACCTGGAACACAGAAATTGTGGTGTGAATATGCTCCAAGAAGCTCGTGTATTTATTAGAACATAGGGCGATTATGCATACAAGTGTGAACAGACACAATTAGAAAGAATGGGATTAGCATAGTTAAGCATAGTAAGGCTTGGTCAGAAATGTGCAGAAAAATGCTCAAGTGTGAATACAGGCTTACAGTACTAACACAAGGATGCTCAGGAAACTTGTATTATATAGATGACAAAGTATTCCTAGTTTTTCCACACTTGTCTGTTCTCTTTAACTTAATTCAGCCTAATTGAGCTGGTTGATCATCAAAAGGAATAATATTTCATCAGTACTGCAGTAAATACAGTAGTATTTGTCATACATTTATGTAGCTATCAAACACATAAGGACTATATTGGTTTTGTATGGTTACACTAGATATTTAAAGCTGTCAAGAGTTTTTTTGCATGTATACGTTTGCTAATAGATTTTTGCTAATAGATTCACTTTAAGGAATTATCGGTGAATCATTAGTTACAAAGATGACCCCTAAATTTTACCAATTTTAATTTTCTCTGAAGTTGTACCAAGACTCTGACCAAGGGGAGTATATGGGTTATGAAAATGTAGGTTCTGAGTAAAAGTTTACTGAATTGAAATACTGACTTAAAATCATACATGGAAATCATGACCTCCAGGATTTCCATATGTTTCCTATGGGCGAACACTTATCAGGTTGGCTTTATCTCTGGCCACCAGGCACCAGATGCTACAAGATGCATTGTGAACCTGATGTATGTACCAGATTCTGCCGGAGTTCCTTCTGTGTTTCTGGTCTTAGATAATGAGAATGCCTTTGACAGGATACTTTGGGGATATTTGCATAAAGTCCTACCTAAATCTAAGTTCCATGGTGATATTCTAGCAGCTATCTTGGCTTTACATACAATTCTGATGGCACAAGTATTTCCCGAAGGCAGGTTGTCACAGTGCTTTTTCATAACATTTTGTACCCACCAAGGGCATCCACTGCTATCCCTTATTTTTTAGCCTTTAATGGAATCCTTAATGCAGAAAATTAGATCTCAATGTTCCAACAGGGGAATCTCTGTTTAAAGACAAATACAAAAAAATCACCCTATTTGCAGACAAAATCACATTGACTTTCTCTGATCCGGCACCTTCTCTGCATAAAGTATATGAGCTTTTGTGATTGTTCAGTGCCAGTCCTATAAAATTACCAAAACTAAATCAAGCATACGTAGCATTGGTATTGATAGGGATTCATCATCTCAACTACGAAATCCATTCCCACTCTCCTGGTCATGTCCTTCAATGACCTATTTAGGGATAAAACGATCTGTCCCTATATCTAATCTCTATTTGTTAAATTATGTCCCTTTACTAGACTTTTTCCAAACAGAACTGAGTGAATTTTACCTGTCGTGGTCTAAATGACTAGCAGCACTTAGTGCTGGTTCACATTTGTGCGATGCGGGAACGCTGCAAATATACAGCGTGTTCCCACATTGCATCTGCCCCCTGGCAGTTCACACTGCCATATGCGATACGCTGGGGGTGTCAATTAAAAGTTAACGACACCCCCAGATCAGATCGCATATTGCAGTGCGATCTGTAAGTTTGCACAGAATCGGATCGCACTAGTGTCAAGCACCATGCGATCCGATTCTGCTGCGGACCGAAAAAAGGGTCCTGCATCTTTTAGTGCGATTGCGGTTCGAATTCAGCCATACAAACTGTATGGCTGAATTTGCACCGCACAGAGATCGCATGTAATTTTAGGAGCAGTGCGATCCGAATTATATGCGATCTCTGTGATCGCACTAATGTAAACCGGCACTTAAATAGTTTTACTTGAAACTTTTTTCTTTATTTTAAAATATTATAGCAACAAACAAAGGATAGAAAGGGAAGAAGAAAAAAGAAAACATAACATGTAGGACTAGTACATTGATAACGTGGTAAAGGAAACACAATTAGGTGAAAAGCAAGAAAAGCAATTATCATTACATATGGAGATAATTGGTGATAAACAGATCAAAACAATAAGATCACAAGGGTAGCTTATCCCTTCACAGCATAAATAGGTACAGAGGGAAAAGCAATGATGAGTTCCTTGGGACAAGCAGGAAAATACACAGAATATACAAAGATATAATTTATTATGATAAGAGTAAAAGGTATGGCCCAGGAAATTTACAACAAAGGGCATGAGACAAGTAATGGGGCATGTCCATGTCAAAAGGGCACTTCTGGTATCAAATAAAATAAGGCAGTGTTGATTTAGCCATACATTATACCATTTTCTTAAACAATTTACCTTTAGATTTACCAAAACTATATAACCTGTTGCCGACCACCTGCCACCTTTTTACTGTGGCAGGGTGGCTCTCCTGCGCAAACTGACATAGACCTACATCAGTCACATGTGGGCAGCTAAGGGGCGAGCGCACGCTGCCAGCAGTGCGCTCCCGCCCCCACTCGGCAGCGGGGAAGCCGATGCACGGATCAGGTGCCTCTGATTGCCATAATATTGTTAGTGCAACACTCGCGCCACTGGGGTTTATGCTAATTATTGTAGGAGGGTAAGCAGCTAGTTGCAAAAAATACCCCTAGG
Organism: Pelophylax lessonae; assembly: GCF_965119305.1. Classification (NCBI taxonomy): domain Eukaryota; kingdom Metazoa; phylum Chordata; class Amphibia; order Anura; family Ranidae; genus Pelophylax; species Pelophylax lessonae. Next base: position 420,477,417 of record NC_138772.1, on the reverse strand, counting down.
GGTAAGTATGAAGAGTAGTGAATATGTAAAACAGTGCTAGACCCTGTGCTGATGGCTTTATGCCCTACTATTAATTTAAAGATATCTGTGCAAAAAGTATAGAACATAAATATAAGGTGCTTGTGATATTGTTACCTAGAAATATATATAAGGTGCTTACAATGTTGCTGACTTGCAAAGTCAGTTAGTGATTATCTGGGTATGGTGTAACAAGTGCAAAAATTGCCAATATATAAAGTGCAGTTGTGTCCCAATGATTAGCACCAATAGTTTACAGTAACATGGAAGTAACTGTTTGAATTATGGACCAAACACAAGTGCAAAAATTGCCAACAAGTAAAATGCAATGTAAACCAACAAAAATAAAGTGCTTACATATTATATCACATGTGGTATTGACTAATTTTAAATAATAGTCCGTAAGAATAAAGGCTAAATGAGTGCAAGAAATGGTGCACAAATAAATATTTTGCAAATAACGGTGCAGAAAAAACGTGAGTTCTTAGTAGAAAGGCTGGTTCAACTGGATCAGGCGATTGTGCATGCACATTAACAGTAGTGGTGTGACTTTCCACTTCAACGCCAACAAGTTGTGGTAAGGTAGCGCACTTACCAGATGGTGTTGATCCTAGCTAGCATATGCCAGCAAAGGATCAGTTAAGGCTTTTACGGTAAGTCTCCTCACAGTGGCAGCTCAAAACTCCGTAGGATGAATGGATGGATGTCCTTGGGTTTCACCTATTTTTGCTTGTAGGGAGAAAAATGAAGAGGGCTCCTCATAGTGCCATATGTTTCAAAGAATTCCATCTTTATTAAAATCCTTTTCTTCAATGATAAAAGATTCCACGCAATCACAATAAAAAAGTAGAAAGACTGGAGCCCATATTGCACTACCGTACGGACTTGATACCTTGCGGTAGTCCATTGAGTCTATTGCGGGAGCCGTGCAGTACCCGGAAGTAAGGGGGAACGAGGCAGCGTGCATTGCAGCTTGACGCGTTTTGTTACTAGAATGACGTCATCGTAAGTAGTAATGTCAGTGGTCCCACTAAAGTGTAAAGAAATGTCAGTTAGGGGTTCCAATCTGTCCAATATGTAGCAGTCCCGCTAAAAATAGCAGATCACCGCCACTACTAGTAAAACAAAACAATAAAAATTACATACATCTTTCCCGTAGTTAGTAGATGCCATAACTTTTGCGCAAACCAATCAAAATATGCTTATTGCGATTTTTTTTTACCAAAAATATGTAGCAGAAAAAAAATTGGCCTAAAATGTTAAAAAATTTAGATTTTTTTTTTTTTGAGAATGTTATATAGCAAAATGTGAAAAGAATTGTCGCTTTTTTTTTGTTTATAGCCCAAAAAATGCCACCACCAGAAAGCTCCATTTGTGGGAAAAAAAAGGACATAAATTTTATTTGGGTACGGTGTCACATGACCACGCAATTGTTTGTTAAAATAACGCAGTGCTGGATCGTAAAATATGGCCTGGTCATTAAGGGAGAAAATCTTCCAGTCCAGAAGTGGTTATGAGGTCAAAACTAAACACTTTCAATTTGTATGTAATCAGGCAGGCCCTTGCACTACATAAAATAAATCTAATAGAAATTGAATAAGAACATTGTATAATGTGTAGCCAGCATAAGAGTTTATATAGTGAAAGAGTTTGAGGAAGTGCCCGCTTCCTTTTTTTTGGCAAGGGTAAATCTTGCAGCAGTAGGAATATGCATTAGGAGCACACAATGCCAACTCACCGTAGAGCTAGTTCAGGGAAGAGAACTAAAGGGGCTTGAGTGAATGTTAATATGAGAAAGCTAACATACATCCAAAACTTAAGAAGGCTGGGGCAGGATCACTTGATATGAAGTAAAGATTTGTTGTTACCAAAATTCTGGAATCAGGCAGGCGATTTATCGGGGTATACGAAAGCAAGTCTGGTAGGAGTGTACTACCATCTATGTAAATAATTTTGGAACTGATTTCCAGTGAACTGGGAGATGCACTTATAGGATAGCAATAATCCAGACTGAGAATTGGAGCAGATTTTGGCAGTATAACTTCATTCTTGAAAAGAGCTGAGATGAGAACCGGAAAATAAGTCCTGCAGATGTCACGGAATGCAATGAGAGGTCAAGAGGAAAAAGCAGTAGGAGTTTCAAAAGGGAGTGCTTTGCTAAGTTGAAGCATAGATTTTCAGACCTTCAAAGTTGCTGTTACTGTACCTAAAATAGATTGAGGGCCAGTTCACACCATAGAAATGCAGTCCGGATGCGTTCAACATGCTTTTCTTCATGCGTGTTTTTGATGCATTTTTGATTACTTTTTGATGCATTTTTTTTGAGTGTTTTTGATGCAGTCCAGTGTATTTCCCCCCTCTTTTTTCTTAACCTTAAATAAGGACATGTGCGTTTCAATGTGTTTTTTATGCATTTTACAGCATTTCAGTACAGTCCAGTGCAGGAAAAATGTAGCATGTTCTACTTTTTTTTCTGGAACTGGAAAGCACTGGAATTGCAAGCATTGGTGTGAACTATGCCATTGGAAACCATATTTTATTTTAATTTCAGGTACTTATATAGCGCTGTCAATTTACGCAGTGCTTTACATATACATTGTGCATTCACATCAGTCCCTGCCCTCAAGGAGCTTACAATCTAAAGTCCCTAACTCACATATATACACAGTAGGGCCATTTTTTTTTTTTTTTTACAGGATCCAATTAACCTACTTGGAGTGTGGGAGGAAACTGGAGTACCCAGAGGAAACCCACACAGGCACAGGGAGAACATGCAAACTCCAGGCAGGTAGTGTCATGGTTGGGATTTGAACCAGCGACCCTCTTGCTGCTAGGTGAAAGTGCTAACCACTACACCACTGTGCCGCCCATATAACCTACTTCCCATGTGTTTTTGATGCAGAAAACAAATGCACTGGACTGCATGTGGTGTAAACTGACCCTGAAGAGGGTACTCCCCAAGGAGCAGGGCATCTACTTGCAATACTTGAAGGGCTGCTGTTTGAATCTGTATCCAGGAAAGAGGAGATCCACCAGTGCTTTTATTGTTCCAGTAAGACCACTTTATAGTGTAGCACCCTCCTAGTTAGGTGGTAGGAAAAGTATATTGTGGCCCTGTCTGCTTATCAGGGGGTGCCTGATCATTCAGCTAGGTTGTCATGTGTTTCCAGGTGTGTCTGTTGAGTCTGGGGAGTCTCCCAACTGTGTCTAATGAGGGCTCTTATTGGACAGTGGAGGAAACCTAGCCAATAGCACACCAGGGCTTGTATCTACCCCAGAGGGCGGAGTCTGCCGCAATGCACCCTGGGATGGGGTATAAGTCTAAGGGTAGCACATGACAGAGCGTCTTTGGCGGGAAGCAGAGTCCCAGGAGTAGGCTGGCGGCTGTCACTCCTCCTGTCAGAGGAAGCAAGTGTGTCTTGGGCGATCGGCCTAAAGGACCAGAGGTTGAGCTGAGCTGCAGAAAGGGATCCAGAGTGTTGTAGACCGAGTGGAGCTGCTGGGCAGAAGGTTCCAGGAAAAACAGTGTCGTGAGTACTCAAAACCACCCCAGGGGTCTGCCTAGGATAAGGGACCACTCCAGAAGGTCAAAGGGATCCAGAAGCCAGCTAACCAGTAGAGAGAGAAGTGAGAGAAAAAGGGGGCACCAGTGTGGGTCCTGAAGTGTTCAGCAGTGCAGCAGTATATACAGATAGCTACCTCGGCAAGGAGTGCCTAAGGGAGCTTGAAGAGGACTCTTAGTCAGAAAAGCAGTCACAAGTCAGTTCAGCGTTAACAGGCATCAGGCCAGCATTAACCAGCGTTGACCGGCATCCTGCCAGCTTCAAGTCAGCGCCAATCAGCATTTTTTCAAGTGTCTCTGCCAAGTTGTACATAGTTGAGCCAAAGGAGTATCCCACTCATCCCTTCTCTTATTCGAGTTACAAAATACTGTAAATACAAAAACCCAAAGATACTGGACTGGTCATTGTCTCAGTGCTCACACTTAGAGAAAACATGCACAAAGGTACTTTTGTTGCACCCGGTGATGCAGGGGGACCCATGTTCAGCAAAATGGCTGGGAATTGTGCTACAATAGTAAGAGTTGAGGTTAGGGGCTCCCATCTCAGCTTAAGATGTAGGTGAGCAGAGTGAAGAGTTGCAAATTTGTGGATGCTGTTTTTCTCAAATAAAAAAGTTGAAAAAAAAGCTTGGAGCTTGTGAAGATCCCCAGGCAGAATAGGTATGAAAAGAGTTCAAAAGAAATATAACTTGTGTACCAAGAGGAACATTTTAGTTATGGCTATATGGTAAGCCCCGAAAGCTCTTGTTGCACATAGATTGCGACAAATAATTCTAAGCTTTTCTAATAGGATATTGAAGTTGATAAGGAAAAGGTTGGAGGATGGCGTTAATGATTGAATTCCTAGATAAGATAAGGAAACACTCGAGGCCCAGGAAAAGAGGGAAGACACAGTGATACAATGTTTAGTTTGAAAACCCATGCATATTTTGAGCATGCACGACTTAGAGAAATTGGTCCTGTAAAGTGAGACATCACCTAAAGTTTCAAGTGTGTTTTGAATTAGCGGGAGAGAGTCAAGGGGATTGGATAAGGATATAAGGACATCATCTGCATAGAAACCTGTTCCTATGTCCCACTTATTACACCTGAGACAAAGGATTTGCAACCAAGTATTAAAATGTGAAAGTTTGATTTATGATTGTTAATCTGTCCCATTACTTTTGGTCCCTTAAAAAGTGGGAGGTACATATACAAACTGTTGTAAATCCTACAACATTCACCTGATTAGAATGTAAATACCCTCAAATTAAAGCTGGAAGTCTGCAGTTAAAGCACATCTTGTTTGTTTCATTTCAAATTGTGGTGGTGTATAGAGCCAAAAAGATTATAATTGTGTTGATGCTCCAATATTTATGGACCTGACTGTAGATTTTAATAATGGTTCCATTACTAGGGAAAAAATTAGAGGGATAAGGGGGCATCCCTACCTAGTTTTATTAGGTACAAAGGGTTCCAAGAGGACTCCTGAGGTCAATTCTCTGGCACTGAGAAGTGGCTATAGACATAATATGGCTGAAAGGATGTTTTATGATCAAAATTTAAATTTTAGAAGTACTTTCTTTAGATATAGCCAGTGTACCATAATAAATACCTTCTCTTCAATCAAGGACAGAAGCAAAGAACACATTAGTTTATGTTTTTCCCATTGAATAAAATCTACATATTGTCACGTGCCATCCGATGCCTGCCTGGCAGGGACAAAACCTACTCGGTCCATATTGATCAGTTGTGGAATATGTTTGAGTAGGAGAGTCACAATTTATTTAGCATAAATTAGTATATCAGTGTCAACGTGTTTTCTCTAAATGTCAATATTTAAGAGGGACATGGGCCTATGATTGGCAGGATTGTCAGAAGGTTTGGGGATTGTGGTTATAAAGGCTTCCAATGATTCCTTGGATATCTGGCCAGTGCTTGCAAAGTGAACAAAGGTATTGCAAAGATGAGGCAGCAGTAGGGGGGAAAAAGATTTATAATATCCATTACTGTATCCACCTGGGCCTGGGGCCTTATCTAGGGGCAGGGTTGCAGTAATCTTTGCAATGTCAGCATCAGTGAATTCTGAGGAAAGGCCTTTGAGTTAATTTGGCATCATGGTTGGGAGACATACAGTCAGGGGAAGCTGTTGAATGGTATCTTTAGTACGGGAGGGTTCAAATGTGAAACGATTAAGAATATAAAGTGAGGAGTAAAACTCACTAAATTGATTAGCATTGTCTCATGGGTTGATCAATGTGTTCCCTTTTGAATTTGTGAGATAAGGAATGTTAGATTGCGTCATTTGATGCCTTCAATATACCAAGTAGTATAGAGCCTTCTGATACAGAAATCATAGGACTTTTGAAGGTTTGTGCTCAGCTGAGATCTGAATGCATTAGATCCGAGTTTATTACCCTATTCTAGTTCTAGCAAATTTGGTTGAAAATGTGAGAGATAGTAGCGTTGCTCCTTCTCTTCTCTTTGGAACAATGTTTAATCAGTAGGCCCCCATGGTATTATTTGTGTGCACTCCAAAGAACAGCAGGATTAGAAACTGAGCCAGAATTGATCTGAAAAAAAAACCTGAATCTGATTTGATCTGTACCGGATATAGTCGGTGGGTGGGTTAGCAGTGATACATTAAGGAGCCATAAAGTGTGGGCCTATTTTTAGTGAGAGACCACAGTTTAACAGATGCTGTTGTGTGGTCTAACCAAGTAACGAGCCCAATGTGGGCAGACTCATTAGATTGCAGTGTGAGATTACTAGTCAGGAAAAGATCAATTCTTAAAAAGTGTAGTCTTCCTTATTACCATGCAAACAATGCCAAGAGTCATAGAAGTCTTCAGAGCTGATAAAGGAGGACAAAGCAGTGGAGCATTTTATAGGATTTATTTGAGGTATCAAGAGTGGGGTCAACAATATCATTAAAATTTCCGTATAAGATTAAGATGTCTGATGGATAGTACTGAAAGCTTACCCATAAGGAATCTATAGAATGTTTTCTGGTGTGAATTAGGTGCATAAATACTGGGTATTACTAAAGGACAAATAGTCATCAAAGTTTACAGGATAATGTAATGACCCCAATCATCTGTTTCTAAATGGTGAATTTGGAGGGATATAGAACTATGAACAGCTATTATTACTCTCTTCTCTTAACATCATTTGCAAAGAAACAGTGGGAGAAAAGTCTATAGTGGCATGTAGGTGTAGCAACGTGTGTTTCTTGTCAACAAAGGATGTTAGTTTTCTAAATGTGTGAGCATCCTTCCAAAGTAGTGCCCTTTTGTATGGAGGGTTAAGCCTCTTGGTGTTTAACATAGTGATTGTGATAGCCATTGGGCAAAGGAAAATAGGTGATAACCTGGATGGGGAAAGTGACCATACCTGAATTAGGAAGTCAACCGTTACAGCGCACGCAATAGTCCTACAAACAGAAGGTATGAAAGATACAAGGTAGAGTATTTTAGTAACATAACAAAACAACAAATGTAACAGTGAGTGTGCCTAGCATAATAAACATCTGGGGTGTGGACCTGTAAAAAAATGCTACCCCTGCAAGGGATTGAATTTATCACAACAAATAATTAATCGCCCACCTCAGCAGGAGAGCAAAACTGCAAGAGTAATAAAGAAGAAGGAACAGAGAGTACCAGGGAACCTTTGGAATGAAGGGTCTCCTACGGTTTTCCAGGAGTTGGAACCTTTGATGGTGTTCAGTCTTGTCTAGCCAAAATTAGTGAGGAGCCCGTTACAAGGTCCCTGTTATGGAGCTCATTGATTAATTCTTTTAGTGCCAGAATGGGAACAGTCTGGGTTTGCTAGGTTGACAGAATTTTAATATGGTAACCCCACCTGTAAGGAAAATTGTGTTGTAGGAGTACTGTGGTATCAGGTGAAAACTGTGGCTGTTGGCTGTGGCCACTGAGATGTCAGAAAAGAGGGGGACATGAGTATAAGGATCAAGGAAGATTTCAAGAAAAAGTTGCTGGAGATATAGGATTATTTTGTTAGATTTTACTGTTTCCAGAATGCCTCTGAATGTATTGTTTTTCTTTCTGGAACAGTCTTCCAAATAGGCAATTTTGTTTTTAAGGTCTGGTAAATCCTTTGTATGGGCCTTGTGTGCATCTACCATCTTACTGTATGCAGTGGTAAAATCCCCAATCTAAGTACAAAAGTCAATCTGTGCCACCACAACTTAAATACAAGAATAAAAAAAATCAAATAAACTATACAAGTTTAAACTATACAATAAAGAAATCTTTGGAGTTGCTGCTGTCACTGAAAACAAATTACCCCCAAACATAAAAAAAATTATTTGTGAACAACAATAATAAAGTCCAGGGTCCCAGTTTGTAGCATCCACTTCTGTTAAAGAAAGTGCACAGCAACATTCTGTTATCTTCAATGACACCTTCTTGATACACCCGTCCTCTCCACCTCATTCAAAATCCAATCTACTCAACTGCTTTTAATGACCCCTCAATATTATGAGTTCACAGGCAGCATTATAAACTTTATGTCAATTTCAGGTGCATACCCCCTTTAAATCCATCTCAATATATTGCTCCTCATATGGCTCCCACCCAAGCTCATCCACAAGTAGATAAAAATCCAAACCACATAAAAATTAAAAACTCACTGCAGTTTTTTTTTACTAAAATACCAATAAAAGCTCAACATACACTCACAGAAAACACCAGCACAGCACAGTGCTATACAACACTTTTTGCATACACAGCCTTATCTCCTTCTCCGTACTGGTCTCCACAGCCAGCAAACCCAATCCCATTGCAAACTCACAGCGTTATGGCAGCTTCAATTCCAGGCTGCAGACATGTCCTTCATTAACTTTGGAAATATTTTAAAAAAGTAGGGGAAATAAATAAAGATTTATACTCACCTAGACCTACAGGAGAAATATAGCCAAAATAGCTTTGGCTATAATTCTTCTTTAAATGTCTTTTAAAAATTTGGATCAATCACATAATCTCACTGATATATTGGACAATGACCATCTTCTATTCTTTGCATGATTACTGCGTATACTCAGATTTCATCTTACCTCTGATGCCACCCTGGAATTTCAGGTTGTTGGAAAGAGGGTTGAATCAAAGGTATCACACTTATAAACAAGCGCCTATAATTAAAAAGATACATTCAGTAAAATGTCTTCCCTAAATAAATTGGAGCTGGAGCTTGATGTAGCCTTCGTTGACATCCAGTGGCTGAAAGCCATTAAAAACAACTTTATTTACTCTAAATGTGTAAATTATTAAAAACATTTTTGGAAAATACAACTCAGATGGCATATATGCTTTCTAGGATAGCTATATGTTCCACATCAGGTGATAACTTATGTTGGCAAGGTTGCTCTCAGGTGGGAACATTGCTCCACACTCTGCAAAGGGGTTGAAATATGGTATTTTAACTAATTTCTGACATAACAGATGGTATTACCAGACCTACCCCTGCAATGGCAATCCTTAGCATAGATGTAAATAGATGTCCCCCAGAGTTTAGAACCTTGGGTAAGCATGTGCTGTTTTTAGCTAGATTACTATTGCTCATGAAATGGAAGGGCAATTTAGTTCCCAATGTCTCTAAGGTAAACAACATGTAGACCTGATATTTTTGTATGAAAAACACATTACCAACTGGGAAGGCAAAACCTATTTCATAGCACATGGAATATGTGGATGACTCATCAAGGCAGTAAAGAGAGGTTGATAACCTACAACTTATTTTCACTATATTATAAGGGTCACTTGCTGGAAGGGCCATTGGTTAGTTCAGTTTATTGATTGTTTAACTCCTTTTGTTTCTTTTTTCTTATATAAATATGGTAACATAAGATATTTCATATATGGTGTTTGCTAGTACAGTATATTCACTACATTGAGATGTACAAATTAATGCTTCACTATACAAGACGAGACATAATTGGGGTGAAATAGAGAAATCACCTCATTTGAAGGAATTCAGGATATGCCTATCTCCCAGCGCCCCAATCATGTAAATGTGAGAACAGTATGTTTTTACTTCTATTACATCTGTAAACTTAAAAAAAAAAAAAAAGCAATCCGCTATACCTTTCAAACATTTCTTCATCTGAACAAAGACTGGATGAGATGGATTTCCCATGGAGAACAAAGGGTTGTTTGGATCATGATACGGCTGTTCCATCCTGTGACTTTTTTCTATCAGCTGGCATACTCATATGCCACATTTGCAGTGATGGGATAGTATCTTCAGTTCTTTTGATTTGATCATCCTTTTTAACACCTGCCAGTAGACTTTCCACCAATAACAGCCTTAAGCAACCTATATATCTCAGTGATGGCCATATGGCATGCTGGAATATATTTTTTCCTAACATTTACAGTGACAACCATTTCCCAGACAGAAAGTGGGAAGACAGAAGTAGGCTAGATGGAGGGACTCCTCCATTGTCAGAATTAATTGATCGGTGTTGCAACTAACTGGCTGCAGGTGCTGATCGATGGTAAATTACATATAACTCCAAAGAACATTTTTGGAGTGACTGGAGGGATTTTTTTATATACTGTATTGCTATGTAAAAGTGTACATTAGCTGATCAGTGTAAAAAAGAAGGAAATGCATTGTGGGTATAGTACAATTTTGTCAAGAGATGGCCTAAATCATAGGTGTGCCATAGAGCAGAACTCAAAGGCAAAACAATTTTTTCATATAAGGTAGAGTAAAGGAGGGTTATAACCCATGTCAAGTTTTTTTAACCATCTGTGTTCCATTGAGGAGATTTTCCTTCACTTCCTCTACCATAGCCAACACACACAATGAGAGGAATTGCCTCCAAATGGAGGGAATTCTTGGTTGTCACCAGGGTCACCTGAACTGGCATCCTCTTAGTAAGATTTTCCCTCTACTTCTGTTCTGAAGACAAAGTAAAATTTTAGATTTTCTTCCACTTTCACTCTCTGTGCCAACGGTAAACAGGATAAATAGAGATGGTGGACAAGGGCATGGGCATAAATAAAAACCTGACAGGTAAAACAAATTTTCCTTTAATTATTCTTTAATGACAATAGCAGATGCACCAATGTGAGCTGTCACCTATTTGATCTACAACACAATGAATGTACTGGCGCAAAGAAATGGAGGGATACCAACAATTACTACCATCTAGGGTCAAATGGAAAATCTATAATGCTATATACATGTATAGAGTCCATAAGGTCCATAAGTATGTGTAAAACAAGTCTATATGCACTTGAAGGCTGCTCTGTCACAAGCGAGAAGAAAAACTTGCAGAGTACTGTAAGAAAAAGACAGGCGCCACTCTAAGTGCAGTAGGACATGTTTTAATGATATAAATTCAAAACACCATGTACTCACCAACGAGTAAGTATAAACAGCAGTGGACAATAAGAAGTTGGTTCCGTCCAGAGGGTAGGTGCATCCGGATGCCTGTGGAAAGCTCGAACGGTCCGCTGAGTAGTCCGCTATGGTGGCCCTCTTAGGTAAGTAAAGGCCTGTACGGTAGGTGAATGGGATCATCCATCTTCTTGTCCTGGATACCGTTGCAGAAAGGAGGGGTGCGGGTGTCGGTGGTGCGTGGAGGCTGTTGTCTGGCAGCCTGTCTGATGGTGCTGTGGTGGTGGAGGACTCTCAGTGGGGCTCCACTTCCTACTTCCTGTCAGCCCGACATCACTTCCTGTGAGGCGGAGGGAAAGATGGGCGTTGCTAGCTTTCGGAGCATCCGTGCTCCTTCATTAGGCGCCGGTATCCAGGACAAGAAGATGGATGATCCCATTCACCTACCGTACCGGCCTTTACTTACCTAAGAGGGCCACCATAGAGGACTACTCAGCGGACCGTTCAAGCTTTCCACAGGCATCCGGATGCACCTACCCTCTGGATGGAACCAACTTTTTATTGTCCACTGCTGTCTATACTTACTCGTTTGTGAGTACATGGTGTTTTGAATTTATATCATTAAAACGTGTCCTACTGCACTTAGAGTGGCGCCTGTCTTTTTCTTACACCTATTTGATCTGGATGTTTACCTTGGCACTATAAGGCCCCTTTCACATAATCGGACCGATCAGGTCCGCTTGTCCGTTTTTCAGACGGACCAGATCGGGCCACCTATTCTCCTCTATGGGGAGACATATGTCTGCTTACACCCATCTGGCATCCGATCCAACAAGATCCGCTGAAAATAGATAGATGGCGATACGTTCACCATCCATCCAGCGGGTCGGATCGGATGGAATGTTGTTTGTTTTCATCCGTTCTACCCATAGCAGAGAGTGGGACTCTGACAGGCTGGTCTCTGCACAGTGAGCGGAGACAAACCTGTCCTCTGCCTGCTCAGCGGGGATCAAGGGAGTGATCCCCGCTGAGCTAGTAGAATCCACTGAGCAGATCTGCCCTGTGAGAAAGGGGCCTAAAAAACTAACAAGTTCAAATTTGTATAGAATCACCACAAGAAAATGCATAACAAATATAAATATCAAAGTTCACTATATACAGTTGTGCTCATAAGTTTACATACCCTGGCAGAATTTATGATTTCTTGGCCATTTGTCAGAGAATATGAAATTATTTTGCTTTCCCTATGACTCAGAATCCAGAAATGTCAGTGCAGCACTGGATGAAAGATGCAAGGGTCTATCAGGAGTCCATAAACTCATTGACTTTTTATACTGTACACACACACTAATTACAAGCAAACAGATCACAGGTGAGGATGGTTACCTTTAATAGCCATTCAAACCCCTTTGTGTCAACTTGTGTGCATGTTATCAGGCCAAAATCACCAGGGTATGTAAACTTTTCATCAGGGTCATTTGGGTAGTTTCTGTTGTCATTATGATTTAAAAAGAGTAAACACAGTTGATTGATATTAAATGGCTTCAGCCAAACACTTCTCATTCATATTCTCAGAAAAATGAAATCATAAATTCTACCAGGGTATGTAAACTTATGAGCACAACTGTATATACTGCTTTGTGAGTAGATGTAGCACAGAGAACTTACCTATGGATTTGAATAGGTATCATAAAAATGCTGCTCTCAACTAATGAATAATGCTGCTGTCTACAACATGGTGAAGTTTACAGGTACAAATCAGCCAGAGAAAACAGAAAAGAATGTCTTCACGTCTATGATTCACAGTGATTAAACTTCATGCTTACTGGTTCTTTAAAGACATAAGTTCTCCTGGTTTAGGGTAGACATCAATTCTTGGAGGTGCTGCTGTTAAACCTTTGCTTGCACGTATTCTTTTGGCGTATCTCCATTATGGTCAGCTGACTAAAGCATATGTTATATTGTATTTTAAATATTGTACATTATTTTGTTACAGTGAAAAATCATGCTTTCAAATAAATTTTTTTTTTTAGCATGGATGAGCGGAATTTACTACATCCTAGTTAAATTATTGATTTTTGTAGTATTTTGTATATGAAAGTCACCACAACCGAGATAAAAGGAGAAGTTTGGGATATAGAAAAAAAAAAACATATATATTCTATAGCACAGAGTTCCACATAGACTAACAACAAAAACTGAACGATCACATGAACTCTGATTGCTCAGTTCTCAGTCTTCTCAGAGAGGAGAGCAATGAGGGAATCCCCTCCAGAGCTCCCTGAAGTGCTGGACTGGAGATGGGATGAGTTCAATAAGTTGATAGGATGAGTTCAACAATAGGGTCAGGAGCCTTTCAGAGGCTGGAGCAGCTCTGTGATATCAGTTGATAGCGGACTTTAGCCCCCTATCTGCTGATTCTGGGTCAAGAAAGAGCAAAAGTAAGTTAATCTATGTAACCCAGAAGTATGACCAAAACAGCTTTGGCCATACTTCTCTTTAAAGGATATGTTTTTTTTTTTTTCTTGCATATAATACAATCCAGACATTTTAAAAATAATTTTTATGCTTCCCCATGCAAGATCAGGATCCACACTCCTCAACCACATCTTAGGTTTTGGCTCGGCTCAACTCCACCGAAGCAACCGCTTCTATCAGCAACAGGAGTTCTTTGCCCCCATTGGAAGATTTGCCCTATTCTTTTTCTGGTGGCAACCACATTTTTTTTTTCACTTTAATTTTTGGTGATAACGGTATACAGTACAAATAGAGAGGGTGAATTCCGTCAGCGGGAATACAGATGAGAAAAAAAACAGACCAGTGTTCTGATCCCTCTCCACTCCAAGTTTTTCATTTAGCTATACTTCCAGTAAAAGAACAGCAGATTTAAAACTGTATATTAAGCTTGACTGCATTTCAGCAATAAATCATGAGGTTCAATCAGGCTTTAAAAAAAAAAAAAAAAAACATATAGTGGTCAATTCACTAAGAGTTAAACAACGCTAAAAAAAAATGTGGTAAAAAAATGCATGCAGAAACAATTATGCAAATGTTCAATTTACTAAGAATGGTGCTGTTAAAAACTAGTGTGGTACGGTAATTACTGCATATTTTCATGCTATAATCTCATATATTTATCTTATTGAGTTGGTTGCTAAGGAGCGAATCGGGCTACCTTGTCCTTAACAACAACAAATGACTCATTAGCTGTCAGTGGGTTCCCCGCTGACAGCTAAATGTAAAGAAAACATGCTGGCAATTACAAATTATAAAAAAAAAAACAGCATTGGGTCCCCCCCCCCCCCATGCATACCAGGCCCTTTGGGTCTGGTATGTATTTTAGAAGGAACACCACGGCAACATTTAAAAAAAACAAAATTAATGCCAGACACTTATCTGAGCATGCAGCCTGGCATGCCAGGAAAGGGAGGGGATGAGCGAGCGCTCTGTCCCCCCACCCCAAAGCGCATTTGATAAATAACGTGTACTAAGACGGGTCTGGAGTGGTCAATGTGGGGTACCTTAAGGCTCTGTCTTGGGACCAATTCTGTTTAATTTATTCATAAATGATATGGAGGATGGGATACATAGCTCAATCTCAGTTTTTGAGGATGACACTTAAAAAAACAGGGCAATAACTTCACATCAGGATATAGAAATTTTACAGAAAAAAAAACTGAACAAGATAATGGGGTGGGGAACTACATGGCAAATGAGTTTTAATGTGGAGAAATGTAAGGTGATACACTTTGGGGCTAAAAACATAAACGTAAACTACTCAATAGGGGAGAACCTCTGGGGGAGACAAGGATATAGAAAGATCTGGGGGTCCTAGTGGAAGACAAACTGAGCAATAGCATGTAATGTCAAGCTACAGCTAGCAAAGCCAGCAGAATATTAGCATGCATAAAAAGGGGATATACTCTAGAGATAAAACTATAATCCTGCAACTTTAGAAAACTCTGGTTCGACCACATCTGGAGTATTCCGTCCAGTTCTGGTTACCAGTCCTCAGAAGAGATGTGCTGGAGCTGGAGAGAGTCTAAAGAAAGGCAACTAAATTAATACAGGGATTGGAGGACCTCAATTATGAGGAATGACTACAAGCACTAAATCCCAGTACAGGGAAAACAATGACACAGGGCCACACAATGTCATTGGGCATGCACAATGACATAGGGCCACGCAATAAAGCTGTGCAGGGTTTTTTTCACTGTCAGGGCGATAAGGAGGTGGAACTCTCTTCTACAATTGGTGGTGTCAGCAGAAGTATTGATATTTTTGAAAGACTCTTGGATGTGCATCTTAGTGAACACAATATACAGGGATATGGAAAATTATTATTGACACTGACACATGTACACCAACACAGGTTGGACTGGATGGACTATTGTCTTTATTCAACCTTACCTACTATGTAACTATGTTGATGGGGACAAGGGCCTCTTCCCCACAACCCTGGGCAGTGGTTGTGGGGGTCTGAGGGTGGGGGACTTTTTGGAATCTCGAAGCCCCCTTTAAAAAGGGGGCCCCGAGATCCCAGCCCCCCCCATGTGAATGAGTAAGGCTACATTGTACCCCTATTCATTCACCAAAAAAAGTGTCAAAAAAGAAATAAAAACACACACACCATTTTTGACAATTCCATTATTACATTTTTTTTTAAATGTCCTCCGAAGTAGATCCAATGTCAATTATGAAGCCCGCTACACCACCAGACCCAAAAAATAAGAAAATAGGGAAAAACACTGGCCCCGATGAAGGCTCCTGCCTGCTCTGCCATTGACAGTTCCTAAATAGCTAAGGGGTTAGTCACTCAGTAACATTACAGGGTGACCCCGCCCCTTGTGACGTCACTATCTCAGCATACTCCTGGCTGATGACGTTACAAGGGGGCGGAAGTCACTCAGTGATGTCACCGGGCATCATGATTTACGTTGGATCTACATCAGGACATACATATTTTTTTTAAATAAAGGAATTTTAAAGAAAGTATTATTGACTTTTTTTGGTGAATGAGTACAATGTACCCCATACTCATTCAAATAGGAGAAACTGGGACCCCCTTGTTAAAGACCCCTACAACCACCACCCAGGGTTGTGGGTAAGATGCCCTTGTCCCTATCAACATGAGGACAAGGTGCTTTGCGATGGAGGGGGCAAAGTACTCCCATAATGAGGACATGTGGCCTGGTATGGTTCAGAAGGAGGGGGTGCTCTCTCATCCCCTCCCTTTCCTGACCTATCCAGCTTCATACTCAGATAAGGGTATGGTGTGGATTTTGGGGGCATCCGACATTGTTTTTTTTTTACATTTTGGTGTGGGGTTCCCCTTAAAATCAACACCATCCAAAAGGTCCTAGTATGCATGGGGGGGGCCCACACTGTTTTTTGCCTGGCATGTTTTCCTTACAATCAGCTGATGAGTAATCTGTTGTTAGGGATGTGGCGGCTGGCTTCCTGGCCCTCTCCTTAGCAACCAGCTATGGGGGAACCCCCATGCAGTTTCTGACAAACACCGCACGTGATACTGCCAGCAAAACACTGGTAATAAATATTGCATGTTTTTTACTCTATATTCCATTTGTGAATTGGAGTTAAGAGCTTAGCGCGTGTTTTTTTTTTTTGGCAACATTTTCTATTTTGCGATAATCATTATTTTTTTGTGAATTGGACTTAATTGAACTGCATGCAATAATTAATGCAAAAAAGTCATATGACTGTGTTATCGCATGTGGGTAACCATTAGTGAATTGACCCCATAGTTTAGTAAATTTACTCTTTAAAACCGTGATTCTTTTTTACTTCGCTTTTGGAACTGAAGTTCTAAAATCACAACCAACAAATCAGCACACCAACATTCACAATCAAGTTGGTTTGTAAAAGAGGGGCTTATATAGGATACTAAATGTTACCCCTAACTAAATTACTTTGGGCTGCTGGGTATCATAAACAATCTTTTTTTTTTTTTTTTTTAATACTTTTTTGTCCCGTTTGTGTTACTTTTTTTTTTTTCTTTGACGCATCTATGTGCTACCAAACTCCTTTCGCCTCAAATGGTTGCATGGTATCAGGGCTGGTTTTCTACTGTGTCAGTAGTTGACGAACCGCATAATGTGAGTAAAGACAGCTACTTGCAGTCTCCATTAGAAGCCCACGTGACAAGGTGACAATAAAGAAGCACAATTGGAAGAAAAGGACAGAGTGTTGTCATTGTAAATGACTTTGAAATTACAATAAAGCAAACATCACCAAAAAAACAGAAGTACCCCCCACACCATATTTGGATTTTCTGTTTTTCAGGGAGTGGGTACCTAGTTTTGATAGGTCCCACTGCAGCTCTGACCAAGTGATCGGAGCAGAAGTTGCTGCCCCCCCCCCCCTCCATGCCCGCAACCTCCTGAAAAACATCACGGGTCCCAGGAGGCTATAAGATCATTTACAAGGAGCCACAGCCATTTTTCTACAGTTAACATGGAGGTGCCGGGAATCTGAAACTGGAAAAGAACCTGCTCGGGTGAGGACATCCAGACAGGTGTCTGTTTATTAAAAGTCAGCAGCTACTGTATTTGTAGCTGCTGACTCTTTTTTTTTTTAAACCAGATTGAAGCTCTTCTTTAACTTGTCAAACCTTTAGGTGATTGGGTTTGCATATGCTTCAACTGTTTACTGTCCTTGTGAGCTTTTATCAATGTTTTTCTCTAATCTTTAGACCCTTCTTTCTTTATTTCTGATATGCAATTGCAATGTTGTTGCCTTGCTAGAAAGTCCCCAGGAAAGATTTAAACACATTTATGAATATAGTCCTACTATTGCAAAGAGAAAGGAGTTTACCTAGAATAAATTATTTCCCTATGACATGTTAATAAAGTTCTGGTAAGTTTATAACTACAGGCACATCATCAGTATCATTGTTTCCTCATTTGGGAATCAGCCGTAGAAGTTAAAGCCAGAACGACAACTGTAACAACAAAACAGGCACAACCTGTTATTTTATCTCTCTTCTGGGGGCCACTAGAGAAAAATCTTTGGGATGTGAAATGAAATTTGCAGATTACAAATAATATGGTGTTACTGCTATGACAATGTTTACAAGGCACCCAATATGAACTTTTACGTAGAATTGAAAAATACAAATCCCTATTGGAATATGAAAGTACATAAAATGCATAAAAAAAGCTCTATTATAACTAAAAATGTAAATACTGGTCCCTGAAATTTTACCCTAGCTACAAAGAAAAAGCAAGACGGTCATTTGATTCATCAAAATATAATAGGGATCTGAAGTATCAAAATGAAATAGGGGTCTGAAGTATATGCCATTTCAAAACAGTGTAATCATTTTAAGTGCTCACCTCATCACATGTCGTCCTGAAATCCATATGCCGTAGCACTGTTTGGGATATTCTGTCTAAAAAGAAGAAAAAAATAATGCATTAATATACCTAGGCTTGTTGTGTTTTAATGTTTCAATGAGTCATCAGTCACTTAAAACAGTACAATGTGACTGTGTACTTGCACACACACATATACTGTATTTACACAGTATATGTGTACCTATATTACCAAAAGTATTTGGACGCCTGCCTTTACACGCACATGGCATCCCAGTCTTAGTCCGTAGGGTTCGATATTGAGTTGGCCCACCCTTTGCAGCTATAACAGCTTCAACTCTTCTAGGAAGACTGTCCACAAGGTTTAGAAGTGTGTCAATGGGAATGTTTGACCATTCTTCCAGAAGCGCATTTGTGAGGTCAGGCACTGATGTTGGAGAGAAGGTCTGACTCTCCAAATCATTTGGCGGAGGGGGGATGGATTATGGTGTGGGGTTGTTTTTCAGGGGTGGGGCTTGGCCCCTTAGTTAAAATGAAGGGAACTCTTAAGGAGTCAGCATACCCAGACATTTTGGACAATTTCATGCTCCCGCATTTGTGGGAACAGTTTAGGGATGGTCCCTTCCCGTTCGAACATGACTGCACACCAGTGCATAAAGCAAGGTCCATAAAGACACAGATGAGCGAGTATGGGGTGGAGGAACTTGACTGGCCTGCACAGAGTCCTGACCTCAACCTGATAGAACACCTTTGGGATGAATTATAGCGGAGACTGCGAGCAAGGCCATCTTGACCAACATCAGTGCCTGACCTCAAAAATGTGCTTCTGGAAGAATGGTCCAACATTCCCATAGACACACTCCTAAACCTTGTGGATAATAGTGATGGGCCGAACATCCCCCTGTTCAGTTCACACCAGAACATCTCAAACAGGGAAAAAGTTCTAGTAAACATGTGAGCTCTATTAAAATCTATGGGACACGAACATGAAAAATCAAAAGTCCCCATTTTAAAGGCTATTGCCATAACAAGTGTATAGGGCCATGGGCTCCGCCCTAGGGGACATGTATCAATGCAAAAAAATGTTTTTAAAACTATTGTTTTTAAAGGCTCAATGATTTTATTGATGTTTAAAGTGAAACAATAAAAATGAAAAATTACTTTAAATATCGTGCCTGGGGGTTCCCCTTAATGTGTCTTTAAAGTAGTGCATCTGTACAAGAAATGGAGCCTGCTGCAGCAATACTGACATTTCTAAAGGAAAAAATGTCATATAAACTTGCTCGCGGCTGTAATGTATTGTTGGCTCCCAGCAAAACAGATAAAAAAAGGGAAAAAAAACGGCCAAAATAAAAAAAGCAAAACGGCGTAGGGTGCCCCCAAAATCCATACCAGAATTTATCCAAGCATGAAGCCTGGCAGGTTAGGAAAGGGGGGATAAGCAAGCGCCGCCCCTCATGAACCGTACCAGGCCACATGTCCTCAACATGAGGGGGGGTGCTCTGGGGCAGGGGCCTCTGGGGACAAGGGCCTCTTCAAGGACCCCAGATTCCGCCCCCCCCCCCTATGTGAATGGGTATCAGGTACGTCATACCCCTACCCATTCACCAAAAAAGTGTACAAACACATAAGACAGCTTTTGACAAATCCTTTATTCAAAAATAAAAATATAGTGTAAATCCATCATCGATCACGCCGCCCGAGAAAAAAAAAAAAGCTCCACTCTCGGTAAACCCTTCCCGTGGACTGTCTATTCCCATTTTGACAGTTCTTATATAAGGAATGGGCGGGCCACGCAGGTGATGTCACTGGGTGGCCTGCCCCTCTTTACATCATGGGTCGTTGCATGCTGGGTTTGTGATGTCCCGAGGGGCAGGGCTGTGGTGGGCGATGATTGACTCTGGATTTACATCGGGGGACACTATGTTTTAAATTTTAAAATAAAGGACTTGTCAAAAACTATCTTGTGTGTTTATTATTTTTTGTACACTTTTTGGTGAATGGGTAGGAGTATGATGTACCCAATACCTATCCACATTTGGGGGAGGCAGGGATCTGGGGGCCCTCTTGTTAAAGGGGGCTTCCAGACTCTGATAAGCCCCCCACCCACTGACCCCCACAACCACAGCCCAGGGTTGTTGGGAAGAGGCCCTTGTCCCCATCAACATGGGGACAAGGTGCTTTGGGGGGCACCTCAAAGCACCCTCCCCATGTTGAGGGCAAGTGGCCTGTTATGGTTCAGGAGGAGGGGGCGCTCGCTCGCCCCCCCCCCCTTTCCTGGCCTGCCAGGCTGCATGTTCAGATAAGGGTCTGGTATGGATATTAGGGGGGACACCACACCATTTTTTTTAAAAATTTTGACATGGAGTTCTCCTTAAAATATATACTAGACCCAAAGGGCTTGGTATGGATTTTTTTTTGGGGGGGGGGACCCCACTCCCTTTTTTTCTTTAATTTTAGCGTGGAGTTCCCCTTAAAATCTATACCAGACCCAAAGGGCCTGGTAAAGATTTTGGAGGGGGGGATCACCGTTTTTTTTTTTAATTCTGTCATGGGGGTCCTCCTAAAAGCCATACAAGGCCCAAAGGGTCCCCCAAGCTGTTTTTACCCCAGTTTTTTTAAATTTACATTTTCTTTTTACAATTATTTTTTTTAAATTCAGCTCTCAGCAGGGAAGCCTTAACAACCTATTGACTGTGCGCTTGGTGGGCAAACATCCCGCTAAGTGCAGAGAAAGTTTAGGTGTTAGGCGGGTGCCTGAATGGGCAATGTTTAAAACTTATGTTCAGCCCAAACCCTTTACCTATCCCTAGTGGTGCCTAAACACTGTAACCCCTCACAGTTACTCTTACTGAGAGCAGGAATGGGCCCTTCTGGTAAAAATGTGAAAAAAAATAAAATGACATGTACCTGTCATACAGGTGCAGAAAAATTGGGCCTTGGGTGTTGGTGGTGCCTGAACACTGTAACCCCTCACAGTTACACTTGCTGGGCACAGGAACGGGCCCTGCTGTATAAAATTGGAAAAAAAAATGAAATTGCATGCTCCTGTCTTACAGGTGCAGAAAAATTTGGCATTGGATGTTGGCAGTGCCTGAACACTGCAACCCCTCACAGTTACTCTTACTGGGCGCAGAAACAGACCCTGCTGTTAAAAATTAGAAAAAAATATTGAAATTACATGCGCTTGTCAAACAGGTGCAGAAAAATTGGGCCTTGGGTGTTGGTGGTGCCCTAAACAAAAAACATTGTTGAAAGCTAGTATAATCAAGATTCAGGAACAGGATAGGCAGCGGAGGCAGTTTTCAAAGGAACCCAGATCCCTAGCAAATTCAATCAGTTACATCAGCATCAGGGGCTTTATAGCTGCTGTTGATCCAGGAATGATTCATTTTGATAAATGTCAACTGGTAAACGGAGTTTGTGGACAGACACACTCTTTTATCCATCACAAAACCTCCAGCAGCACTGACTGGCCATTTGAAAATCACACTGGAAGCAGGACAGGCCAGTAGTTTAATTGAATATTGAGCAGGTTCTGGCCAGTGATCTATCCTCAAGACCCAGTAACCCAGTGGATGCTCAGTTGGAAAGGTCTCCAAATCTGCTCTTGCCCTAGATAATCCTGCACCACATGATGCAGATGCTGTATAAACCTAACAGCCCTGGGCACTGAGGACTAAAGAATTGTTTAAAGGCATCGGTCAGCCGGCCGCCTTCTGCACCGCTCATCCTTTGACCAAACAAAGCCCCAGAAACATGTTATCCAGGAAATGGTAACCTCCTAGTGTCTGGAAAGGTGTTAAACAATTTTTTCTTCAAGGCTTCCTAAAGATGTCTCCTCCTCTGCTCCCTGCGAAGGCAGGATGAGCTCTGCAACTTTACTCTTGTAACCTGGATTAAGAAGGGTTGCCAGCCAGTAATGATCCCTCTCCCTGATACCAAGAATCCTCGGGTCCTTTTGCAGGCTTTGCAGAATCAGGGAGCCCATGCAGCTTAAATTTGAGGAGGCATGAGATTCTGAGTCCTCTGGGTCACTAAGAAGGACATTGTCAGGAGCAACCTCCTCTCCTCAGCCACGTACAACTCCTGGGGATTCTGGGGAATGAAAACCATCCCTTAAAGACTGCTGTATGTTATCCTCTACATTCATGCTGCCACAATCCTCCTCCTCTCCCTCCTGTTTGTTTTGCGGTCCCGCAGGAAGGGTATCTGCATAAAGGGGGCCTTGTGAGGAAAGAAGTCCTCCTCTTCCTCCCGCTGTTCTGGGAACTTCCTGCCGAGCACCCCGGGTCTTCGCGTGTTCAGCAAACACACAAACACCCGATGTTCGAGTCGAATGTATGTTCAACTCGAACATAAAGCCCATCAATAGTGGACAGCCTTCCCAGAAGAGTTAAAGCTGTTATAGCTGCAAAGGGCAGGCCAACTCAATATTGAACCCTACAAACTAAGACTGGGATGCTATTAAAGTTCATGTGCAGGCATCCCAATACTTTTGGTAATATAGGGTATATTAGGTAAATCTTGTGAAGTTAGAGCAGTATTATACTGGTGGAGGGATATGCACACTACAAATATAAGCAAGCCTATATTACCCACTGGTAGAGAAAATGTATATATGCACAATGTTTTTATTTTCTATTATTTTCTGCTACTAGAATATAGCATACTAATGCAAATGGACACAGGACACTGATGATATATGTATACATATATACAGTATCTCACAAAAGTGAGATCACCCCTCACATTTTTTGTAAATATTTTATTAGATCTTTTTATGTGATGACAATGAAGAAATTACACTTTGTTAAAATGTAAAGTAGTGAGCGTACAGCTTGTATAACAGTGTAAATTTGCTGTCCCCTCAAAATAACTCAACACACAGCCATTAAAAGTGAGTACACCTCTAAGTGAAAATGTCCAAATTGGGTCCAATTAGCCATTTTCCCACCTCGTTGTCATGTGACTCGTTAGTGTTACAAGGTCTCAGGTGTGAATGTGGAGCAGCTGTGTTAAATTTGGTGTTATTGTTCTGACTCTCTCATACTGGTCACTGGAAGCTCAACATGGCACCTCATGGCAAAGAACTCTCTGAGGATCTGAAAAAAGAATTGTTGCTCTACATAAAGATGATGGCCTAAGCTATAAGAAGATTTCCAAGACCCTGAAACTGGGCTGCAGCATGGTGGACAAGACCACACAGCGGCTTAACAGGACAGGTTCAACTCAGAACAGGCCTTGCCATGGTCAACCAAAGAAGTTGAGTGCGCGTGCTCAGTGTCATATCCTGAGGTTGTCTTTGGGAAATAGACGTATGAGTGCTGCCAGCATTGCTGCAGAGGTTAAAGGGTTGGGGGGTCAGCCTGTCTGTGCTCAGACCATACGCCGCACACTGCATCAAATTGGTCTGCATGGCTTCCATCCCAGAAGGAAGCCTCTTCTAAAGATGATGCACAAGAAAGCCTGCAAACAGTTTGCTGAAGACAATTAAACTAAGGACATGGATTAAAGGAACCATGTCCTGTGGTCTCATGTGACCAAGATAAACTTATTTGGTTCAGATAGTGTCAAGCATGTGTGGCAGCAACCAGTTGAGGAGTGCAAAGACAAGTGTGTCTTGCCTACAGTCAAGCATGGTAGTGGGAGTATTATGGTCTGGGGCTGCATGAGAGCTGCCGGCACTAAGGAGCTACAGTTCATTGGGGGAACCATGAGCCAACATGTACTGTGACATACTGAAGCAGAGCATGATCCCCTCCCTTCTGAGACTGGCCTTAGGGCAGTATTCCAACATGATAATGACCCCAAACACAAACTCAAAGACGACCACTGCTTTGCTATAGAAGCTGAGGGTAAAGGGGATGGACTGGCCAAGCATGTCTCCAGACCTAAACCCTATTGAGTATCTGTGGGGCATCCTCAAATGGAAGGTGGAGGAGCACAAGGTCTCTAACATCCCCCAGCTCTGTGATGTCGTCATGGAGGAGTGGAAGAGGACTCCAGTGGCAACCGGTGAAGCTCTGGTGAACTCCATGCCCGAGAGGGTTAAGGCAGTACTGAAAAATAATGGTGGTCATACAAAATATTGACACTTTGGGCTCAGCTTGGACATTTTAACTTAGGGGTGTACTCACGTTTATTGCCAGTGGTTTAGACAAAATTGTCTGTGTGTTGAGTTATTTTGAGTGTACAGCAAATTTACACTGTTATACAAGCTGTACACTCACTACTTTACATTGTATCAAAGTGTCATTTCTTCAGTGTTGTCACATGAAAAGATATTACAAAATATTTACAAAATTGTGCGTGGTGTCATTACGTTTGTGAGATACTGTATATATTGTGACAGGAAGTCAGGTAAATCTGTGAATGTAGTCACAGACAGGAGCTACACTTCCACCTGGGTTAGACAAATCACCAATTACTATAGGGTGTTGGCTGCAGAGGTAGCCAGAACTGTCTAAGGAATTTGAAAGGCCTTCAGATGTTCAGAATGAGGAAATGAAGGCCTCTATAATTTGTCCAAAGGAAGTCTAATGGATTGCTGCCTCCGGAAGCTGTCTCCTGAAGCCATGTGGGCTGGGAGAAGGAGGACAGTCAGCTGAGTGCCTCCCGACAAGCTGTGTGGGCATGGGAGAAGACCCCCTGAAGTGATGTGTGCTAAGGAGGGTAACCAAGTGTGAAGACGTCTCAAAGGTGAGAAAACAAACTATTTCTATGTGAAAGAAATAAAGGAATGTTTGCCATGTGGAGAGACAAGCCAAGAGACATTCTCATTGTGATGAGTTAAGCGACATGTTCAATGGACATTTGTGCTGTGTGAAGAGATTATAAATGGACTATTGAGTGTCCGCTGTAGGACAAGAAAGTCTGCCCAACAGTAGGTTGGAGACAGACTCTTAGGTAGGTTCCAGTGTGTGAAGGTAGCCGCCCACCGTGGCAAGGATTTATTTTGTTTTATTTTATTTTGGCTATTTTGATGCTTGCACTGGTATGAAGAAAAATTGCAAGAATAAACCTCATACACTGTTTTTGCAACCACTTCTCGGCTATCTTAATGTGTAAATGCACCCCCCAAGGGGTCATCCACACCTGCCACCGAGCTAATCCCTCACAATATATATATATATATATATATATATATATATAAATATATATATATATATATAGCACCCTACAGGTAGGTGCTAGGTAAAATATAGTGGGCTTTGTCTGCCTAACAGCCATGTTTTCTTTTGTGCAGGTAGGTTGTCATGGCTACCAAGTGTGTTTGCTGAGAGGGTAGTCTCCTCACTGGCCCTGTGAGAGGCTTCTCATTGGGCAGCGAGGGAGACCCAATCAGGAGACACATCCAGGCTTTTAACTATCCTAGGAGGCAGATTGTGCTGCAAAGGATTCTTGGAGTGGGTATAAGTTTGGGGGTGGCTCATGACACGATGTCTTTGGCGGGAGCAGAGTTTCAGGAAGGAGAGTGCGGCTGTCTCTCCTCCTGTCTGAGGAAGGAGGATGTCTCAGGGTGTCGCCTGAGTGTCCAGAGAGTGCTGAGTGAGCTGAGGGGAGAGAGAGGGGTCCAGTCCCAGGAAAGCCTACACAGGTCGTGAGTATTGAGGTTTGCCCCTTGGGGTCTGCCTCCGGAAGAGGTTCTGGGATCCAGTGCCAGCTAGTTGTAAAGGGGGTACCTAGGTTGAGGACCCTGAAGCTACAGAGGGGGTACATAGTCAGTGGACCCTGAAGAGTTGAAGTTAAAGTGGGCACCTGCGGTTGGGCCCTGAATTGTACAGAGTGTGTCAGTTGCAGGTACAGCTATACAGAGTTCTACTTCATACTACCTCAAGCTAGTCAAGCGGGGGGGGGGAGGGCAGTATTCAGTGACTTCCACAGCACAACAGTGTCAGGAGTTCTACAGTTCTCAGTCCTGGATCTTCTGAACTAATAGTCGAGGACCCAGCACTTCTGTGTTCTACAGGATATTTACAGTGTTAGAGAGCGTTGGCTAGCGCCGGCTGGCGTCAAGGAAGCGCCAGTGGGCATTTTTCATGAGTAAAAGTCCCACATGTAATTAGTTTAAGCCTCAAGGAGTATCCCACTTATTCCCTTCTCCCATCCCCTTTAAATCAAATAAAAACCACAAACAAAGATGCCGGAGTTGTCGCTGCTTCAGTTGTCACACCCAGGGTCACGTCACAGCTCACATCGGCTGAAGAGAGTACCGGTACTAATGGCAGACCCACATCAGGGCACAGGCCTGGAAACCTTGCCACATATATATAAGTTAAAGTATATACATATACAGGTATATATATATATATATATACATATATATATATATATATATATAATTTTTCGAATGGACTGTTCATAATTTTAATTGTATTTATATTATTTTGATGTGATATTCATTTAACATGAATTGCACATACTTTATTTATAAAACAGTAAGCACTTTACTGAGCACTTGAAAATTCTTGGCATTCTACACTTATTGAACTTTATTGATTTTAGACCTTGAGAATTATAGCAAACAGTTTATTGCCCCGGGCAAAAAATTTCATTCCTATGGTGTCACCATATGACTGGACTGGTGTGGTGGTAATCAAGAACACAGACTGGTGACAATATGAAAAAAATATATTGTTTTTAAACATTTTTTCTTTTTTTTTTCTTTTTACTGATCCAGAGCTGCATAGTATCCT
Organism: Pelophylax lessonae; assembly: GCF_965119305.1. Taxonomy (NCBI): domain Eukaryota; kingdom Metazoa; phylum Chordata; class Amphibia; order Anura; family Ranidae; genus Pelophylax; species Pelophylax lessonae. Next base: position 420,450,460 of record NC_138772.1, on the reverse strand, counting down.
CATGTTTAATAGTTCAAAATGTTTACATAGTTACATAGTTAGTCAGGTTGAAAAAAGTCCACCTAGCTCAATCAATAAAAAAACAAAAAACAAAAAGAAAACAGAGCCATGAAAACCTTGTGAACAGTAGGTGATTTATTTGCAGAAGTGTTTATTCCTAAACTGCATTGTATGTATGCCATGTAATCAAATAAGAGAAACATTGGCCAGCAAAATGGGTTTGATTTACTTGCAGGATCTAATCAGTATTACACTTTTTCAACCCATATGTTTATAATACCTAAAAGCTTACCCTGTCACAGCATGTCAGTATACAGTAAAACCTTGGATTGCAAGCATAATTTGTTCCAGAAGCATGCTTGTAATCCACAGCACTTATATATCAAAGCAAATTTCCCCATAAGAAATAATAGAAACTCAGATGCTTCATTCCGCCACTATTTATTTATAAGTCCTTCAGTCTATAGTCCATATAAAAAGATTATAGAATTCAAGGCAACTTCGAAGCAACTTCAGGGAATGCATGGGTAATCTTCCTGTAATGTCGGATCTAAATCACATCAATTTGGATGAGGATCTGACTTAGGGCTCATGCACACTGCAGCTCAAAAAAAAAGCTGCTTTTACAGGCATTTGAGCTTTTATTTCATCTTGAAGAAGCTTGTGCTTTTTTGTGCTCTTGTGCACATTTTTATTGAGCTCTTTTGAGCTTCTTTGAGCTCCTTTGAGCATATATGTTTTTTTTTTTCCACAAGCACTCCTTGAAGTCTATGGGCACAAGTTGGTTAGAAGTTGTCTTGAAGTAGTACAGGAAACTTTTCTAAAGTCGGAGCGACACCAGTAGTGCTAATTAAGAAAGCTCTCAAAGACCTCGCTCATTTATCAAGGTAAAATTTATAAAAGAAATGTGCTCATCTTGTAAAACATTCGCAGACCAAGTTAATTGCAATCCAAGGTTTTACTGTACTATGTTGTAATACTCAAATTAAAATTTACCTTTTAGTTTAAAGCAGCTAAATCTATTCTAGATGCAATTTCTAAAGAAAAGGTGCTCAAGGTCTTACACTTTGTTTTCCTTAAAAATCAACCACAGCCTGAGTAGAAAAGCCTGTCCCCTGCCAGCAGACTACAGAGTGGGACTCTTACACTCTGTGGGAAAGAGCGTGTCAGACCTCTGCAAAATGACTAGTGCTTCCACAGAGGATGCAAGAGTTCCGTTCTGCAGCTGCCAGCAAGGAACAGACTTTTATACTCAAACTGTGGCTGCTTTAATAATAAAATAAACTGTATGCCATTGAGAACCTTATGATTTGTTATGCCTGGAATGTATTCTGTTGATTTAAACTGAAAATAAGATTTAACTTTAACTATAAAGCAGTGAGTTTGGCATGCATGCAGTATGCCCATAAGGTTTTATTTAACTCTCTACAGTTTTTTTTAAGCATGGCAATCGGTAAGTGCCCCAGCTGCAAGGCTTCAAATTTATCATGCATTTTTCTCTGCTGAAATTATGAGAGCAAATTATCTTTTTTAGCAAGCACTAATAAAATGAAAATTAGAACTTTTAAAATCATTAAGCAGAAACCAAATGTGAAAACTGACATAAGGTGAAGGCAAAAATTCTGTAGTTTCACAGCAGGTTAATACTATGGGTAATGGACACACATGTCATCCTGGTGACAGGTATCTTCTGAGAGTACAGCAAAACAAAAATCTGACAAATATGTTTACTCAATAAAATGACACAAAGGTCATTGCCATCCAAGCAGATGTTCTATAAACTGAATGTCATTGATGTCATCCTCAATGCTCCTGCTGACATTAAGATGTGCATAAAAATGGTTTTAGTTTGATTTGGGAAAATATGTTTAATTTTTGCATGTTAAAAGCTCAGCGGGAAAAAAACTTAAATTCTGGTGTAGTCATAAGAAGAACAAAATCTGTGATGTAACCAAACAGCAATCTAGCCTCCAGCTGTTTCTTAACTAGATCTCCCATAATGCTCAGCCAATTCCATCTTATCATTATAAAGGAAAATCGTACGTGAAGCCGCAACCAAAACACTAGAAGTTGCTCCTATTTTACTCCTAATACATCATTTTAATTTCTAGTGGAGGCTGACAAATAAAAATAAATGCAGTTGTGACTATCTGAAATGGCCCTATGATCTTGTGTAGTATGTAAAAATGTTTTAACCACTTAAGCCCCGGAAGATTTTACCCCCTTCCTGACCAGGGCCTATTTTGTGATTCTGCACTGCGTGATTTAACGGACAATTGCGCGGTCTTGCAACGATGTATCTAAACTAATTTGACGTTCTTTTTTTTCCCACAAACAGAGCTTTCTTTTGGTGTTATTTGATCACCTGTGCGATTTTTTGATCATGCGCTATAAATAAAAAAAGAGCATTAATTTTGCAAAAATAAAAATATTTTTCACATTTTTTTATATGAAATTCCCCAAAAAAATGTAAAAATCAAATTTTTTTAACATTTTCGGCCAATTTGTTTTATGCTACATATGTTTGGTAAAAAAAATTGCAAAAAGCGTATTTTGATTGGTTTGTGCAAAAGTTATCGCATTTACTAACAAAGTGAAAGATTTTTGTCATTTTTGTTGTTTTTTTTGTTTAACGAGTAATGGCGGCGATCTGCGATTTTTTTTGCAGGACTGCGACATTGCGGTGGACAGATCGGACCCTTGACTGACATTTTTGACACTTTTGGGGTTACCAGTGACATTACTACAGTAATCAGTGCTATACATATGCACTGTTACTATAAAAATTACACTGGCAGTGAAGGAGTTAACTGTATTGGAGAGGGAGGGGTTAAGTGTGTCCTAGGGGCGTGTTTATAACTGTGATTGGCTGTGGCTACTAGTGTAAGAACAGAGATCAACGGTCCTACATAGTAGAACTGTCTGATCTCCATTCTTACACAGGGGAGACTGACAGGCGGCTGTGTTTACATTAGCCGCCTGCCTTTCTCCCGCTCTAACAGACGATCGTGAGTGCCCGGCGGACATCGGGTCCGACGGGCACACGCGCGGGGGGGGTCTGTGACCACACATAGCCCTACGTCGCTTTGCCTGTGAGGGGCTGACTGCCAGCGTAAATAGTCGTGCGGCGGTCGGCAAGCGGTTAAAACCTTATTGATGGGCGAAGAAGAAAACTACAATTCCCATCTAGTCATGTCTGTGAATGTCAGAGTTATACAAAGCCTCATGGGACGTGTAGTTCTGCAACAGCTGGAGGGTCATAGTTTGAAGATCCCTGCTTTAGGTATTATTGAAAATAATAAATACAGAACGAAGATATCAGCATCTGATAGGAAACCACTCTGACTTCACCCACAGGCCCTTGCAATCAAATTGTCACCAGACAATTTATAACAATAAAAATGTTTCCAAAAGATTATATGCACATTTATTGCGTGCTATTTACCTGTAAATGCCTCCCTTTTTGGGACATCCAAAAACCCTAAACCTGGTGCTGAACTCCAACATCTTGGATATAATATCAGCAGCTGACCCCTGTACTTGTTCCCTTCCCCCCTCCTCATCCCTAAACACCTACCTGACTCTTCTCATGATCCAGTGCTGCCCCAGGGGAAGCCCCCTCTCCTCTTTTCCTCTTGTCACAGGAGACACAGGCATCAGTGGGAGCCATAGGCTCCTGCTGCTGTCAGTCAAACTCCTGTGAGGAAAGAGAGGAGATGGGGCTTACTGGTGCTTTGTTTGTCTGAGGAAGCACACAGCCTTGATTGGGACTGTGCCTTGACTTTACTATCACTTTAATAGTAAAATTTTACAAACTCATTGATATACAACATGGGTTTCCAAATTTTATATTATATTATAATACTATGCATACACTTTTCTTTCTACATATGACCAACCTATAGCTTCCTAAAGTATCTCTCACTATTCACAGACCACAGTAATGCTGGGTGTGACGGCGTTCACTGTCACTGGGAGTGAGGGACAGATACTTGGAGGATGCTGAGAGAATGGTTTGGATGGCTTCAGATGGGAGAGTTGTATTTGCCAACGGTGTCTCTCAAGAAATGTGGAGATTTGATCCCACTTTGCACTGTGAGACCTGTCACCTGTTGCCATGGAGTCTGTGACACCTAGATGGGTATTCCATGTACTTCAATGAAGGAGATGGACAGACTGTCATTGGCAGTCTTGTCCTATTGTTTAGCTATTGAGATGGAATGTGGATTGTGTTAAGTCTGCCTGTCCCATTGTTAAATGTTAATGACCTCACATTGTTCTGTCCAGGTGGCTAGATAATTAGTTCAGGTTCATTTTGTTTCTGTATACAATTTCGTCTGCATATGATAATGTAATCAGGTAACCCCTGACCTGTGTGTGGTAATTTTATCAGGAAGGGGATGTGCTAATGTGTGTAAAGATTGAGTGTGAAACTGTTCAATAAAGGATAAGGTTCCAAAACTTGTACAAGCTAAATTGTTGGCTAGCTTTGTATGAGGGTGGCTGGGAAAATCTGGGATATATGTTCATGACTGCAAGGAAGCCGTAAACTGAAGGAAGACCACAAGTACAGTGTGGGTCAGCGGTTCCGTTATACTGGGTAATGGAGAAATGCTTCTACGATGCTATTTGCATGTCACTAACTACAAAAACTACCAGTCCCAGTCAAAACACAATGCTCACTATTTTTATCTGTGGAGCTGAGTAATGTGGGAGTATAAGCATCCATTCTCGCCATTCTGCTTCTTTGTAGAAGGGCAGTCTATTAAAAACAACAAATCTATCTTACCAGAGTTAATTGTGTATTTTTTCTCTTATTCCGAAAATGGAAATTGGTTAGAGAAAGTACAAGAGGAAGAGTCTAAATTAGAGACTATTAATTACCTAAAAATAACAATGGCATAGATTTGACTTACTACTTGCTCATGAAGCACAGCTGAGTTGAAACGGCAATCAAAAATTCATCCAAACATGAATCCAGATTCTGATTTTCCTTAATATTAGGTTGCGAAGAAAACTGCAGACATCTGTTGATGAGAGAAAAAACAGCAATCAACACAGAATTTACATGGCAAGTGTGCTCAAACAGGAAAGGGAATGGAAACAATGATGCGAGTAATGTGTTTGGGAGAAACGATGTGAGCACAGCTCACCCTAAAAAACAATGGAACTAACTTGGAAACAATTTGAGAATATTGGGAAAAGAAGCAGTAAACTGTGTCTGTGTGTGTAATTATTGAGAAAGGAATAGCATGCTGAATAGCTACTCAACATGCAAAGTATTTTGTGAAATCTCAAAAAGAGGTAATCAGTAACAATAATTAAACTTGACGTTACGCATTCATTTGATGATTTTATCATCGGCCGCGCAGTATGCCCCCTAAAGATTTAAGAGAGTTCACACTCTACTTGTCTGTTTAAAATGTTCTAAGACCTTAATGAGCCACTGCATATAAACTTTTGTACGTTTTTTTATCTTGGCAAGCTGCCCAGGTAGTGCTCACAACCTGTATCTTTATCCTTAGTCATTTCAGAATATAAGAGAAACATTCATCTTATTATGTTAACAGTATCAGGTAATCACTTGTAATTAAATGACCAAAAACGTTTTACCGTTAGCATGAAAAGAACTTGGTTCCCTGTTTAAAATGATTGTCGTCATAGGTTATAAAATGAGAAAAAGCTGAAACCTTCTTTGACAAATCAAATAAAGTACCATACTTATGTAAAAGATTCAAATTGCTTTGACCCTTACTTTTCAGCTATGACTGGGGATAATGCTTATGACCCTTCACAGTCATTAAAAGCACTATAATGGCTTTAATTAAAGATTTTGTAATTTTCTTCCAAAGCAATTGAGGACACAGCTTACATAGTAGAGGGTTCCAAACAGTGAAATAAACAATAGCCTTAAATTAGTCATGTTTGTTCTTAAATAGCCATCTGTGCTTCATTGATAATCACTGCAAACTCATTTCAGGCCAATTTTATAGAAGCAGTTTTACATCTATTGTTCGGCATAAAAATTGGGGCTGTTCCTCCCACAAATGCAGAGTTACAGCATAACAGACTAGCAAAAGAGAATTTGTTAAATTAAGGACATGAGAGCTTTTATTGGTACCTTGTGTGTATGTGTCTGCTGTAATCCTGAAAGTGGCTTCACCACCTGGTGAGCCTGGAGCAAGTATGCGTTATAATAAAATACAAATGACAGATCCTAGGTTTGTACCTTCAAAACAAGTTAAATAACAAATTGACTTTTGTATTTCTGTCCTCAGATTCACATTATCCATGTGAGTGTTTTAATTGTTAGACATCTACTGTTTTTGGTGACAGTTTTCGACGGTAGTGATAATTCCTTGATTTATCTTAAGGGATTTGGCTCAATGCACCTTATCAACAGCAGGCATTAGGCAGCGCTCCACAGGCACCAGGAAAGTGTACATAGTGTGGTATAGGGTATACTCTGCATGTGCTGTGTTATTTTACAGAACTTCTTAAAATACTAATTTAGACAGGATTCTATTTTCACTTTGATCTACAGTAAGATGTGGCCCTTAGTAAATATAAAACACTATATGAAACATGGTTTAGAAAAAAATTACACAAAAAAAAATGCCAGGACATCCAAACTCATTTTCAGATAATTGTTTCATTAACACCTTTAAGACCGCCAGCTGTCTCTCCTGCGTGAACCATCATAGCCCTACGTCAGTCGAGCGGGTAGTGCTGGGGGGCGAGCTCGCACGCTATCGGCGTGCTCCCACCCCCACTAGGCAGCAGGGATGCCGATGCACGAGGCTGGCGGGCACCTGCGATCGCTCCCCTCTGAGAGAGGACAGTCAGCTGTTGTAAACACAGCTGACCGTTCTTCTCTCTGAGATGATCACAGAGCACCTGTGATCCTTCTATATAGGAACACAAGTCTCTATGATCATTTCAGAAGCCCATCCCACATACAGTTAGTAAACACTCCCCTAGGCCCTTTGATCACCCCTAGGTTAACCCCTTCCCTGCCAATGTCCTTAGTACAGTAACAGTGCATATTTTTAGTACTGATTACTGTAGTAATGTCACTGGTCCCCCCAAAAGTAAAAACATCAGTTTGGGGTCCGATCTGTCTGTCAAAATGTTGCAGTCCCACTAAAAATCGCAGATCACCGCCATTACTAGTAAAAAATAAAAATGACATAAATCTTTCCCCTAGTTTGTAGACCCGATAACTTTTGCGCAAATCATTTAAAATACGCTTATTGCAATTTTTTTAACAAAAAATATGTAGCAGAATACAAATTGGCTTAAAAGGATGAATTATTTTGATTTTTACATTTTTTGGGGGGGAATATTATATAGCAGAATATGAAAAATATTGTTTTTTTTTTTTCTTTTCAGAATTGTCGCACTTTTTTTGTTTATAGCAAAAAAATAAAAATTGCATAGATTACCACCAAAAGAAAGCTCTATTTGTTGGGGAAAAAAAGGACATCAATTTTATTTATAGGTACAGCATCACATGACCACACAATTTTCTGTTAAAGTAATGCAGTGCCGAATAGCAATAAATGGCCTTGTCATTAAGGGGGCAAATCCTTCCTGTCCAGAAGTGGTTAATGACCAAAAAGAACATTGTGCCAGCTTCAAAGAACATGATTTGTGAAAAGCAGCTATCATTTAAAGTATACTAATCTTGAGCAAAAATATTGGGGGGTTGGGGTATTGCTGGCTTCCTTTTGAAAATGCTGCCTGCCTACCTAACCTAACTTAAAGGCCATGTCGCTGGACCCTGCAGAGCATTGCACTTGCAATCAGTAGATTGCAGGCTCAATACCAAGCTCCTGCACACGCTGCCTGGAGCTCTCTGCCCATACCTCTGTAGGCAGCGTAAATGAACAATGAGCATGCTGATCTGTGAGCTTGTAGTTCATTGACATTACAAGTCTGTTTACCGTGGTGGCAGATGGGACTTGTAGACTTATCATTCACAGATTCCTGTAAATGAACGATGGGGCTGTGTGGGCATATGGCGTTGTGGGGAAGGAACCCTGGAGTTCTGGCAGTAGGAGGCAGGTGCATAGGAGCATGTTACATGTTATATTTTTAATATGGGTGTAACATGCATCTAAAGGTGAACTTATCCTTTAAAAATGTACGGTATTTTTCTTTTTTTTTTTATTTACAATTTTTTTTATTACAATTTTATTTTACAATTTTTATTTTTATTTTACAATTACAATTTTTTTTTCACAAATTATAATTTTTATTACATTTTTCCATTATACAACAGAACAAAGAAAAGAAACAAATAGAGACCGTATCAGTCCTTTAAGTATTTCTAATTCACTGACACAGTAAAGGCATAAAAAGTTAGGCAGAAGAAAGTTGAGATTCTTTATCACTATATTAGTTTTGTGCCAGTGATTTGAATAATACTTGCAAATTAAGAAGCCTGCAATGGCACCCTACAGTATATATATCTTTCATAACTAGCTTCTTTGATCAGTTACTGGAAGCCTCTCAAAAAATCAATAGAAAAATAAAGTGAAACACTTATAAACATAGGAAATATAAATACTGGAAACCTTATAAACATGCCCATATACTACTAAAAGTTAAAAAAAAATGTCTATTGAAATATTTTCCTTTTCAAAAAAATAAACATCAGTGCACTGCTGAAGCCCCCAAGTGTACAGTATGCACCTTATGGTCCCTGACAATATCACTCGCTCACTTCCTAGACCCCCTTACTATTAATAATTAAAGATTTTAGGGTTGTGCAGGCCTACAATTTTCCAACCTGATGTTGGTTTACATCAGTCGCTGAATTACAGTGCAGTGGATGGTGTGCAGTACGATCAGATGTGATGCTTGACGAATGAAACTGTTTCCTTTTTTTTTTTTAACAAACTTTATTGAGATGTTACACATACCTCTCATAAAGTTAAACTGCCAATCACGCAGTGTGAGGCAGTGGATTACCTTACACTACGCTGTGCTGATAAAAAAGTACTGCATGCAGTCATTTTTTTCAGCACACCGCGCCCGCATACCACCACAGTGGTGTGAACTGGGCACATAGAAGACAAGGCATTTTGCACTGTCCATACAGTGGGACTTCACTGGAATAGCCGCCCAATGCAGTTCCACTGCATCTGGTGTGAATTAGCCCTTAATGTCTCAAGCTTTGCAACAAACATGGTTATATCCAAACTAGGTATTTCCAGGGGTAAGTAGTGACACTCCATTTTGACAGAGCTTTGTATGGAGCAACATCCTGAACTTTGCTAGACATGGTATCTCTCATTTGGCTGCTGCTATGATTCAAGCAAATCCCCAAAAAATCATATGATTTTGAAAATCTATGCCGCCTTTCATGAACCCAGGGCACAGAGGTTTACTATAGAAAAAATTTAAAGGAGGTTGATTTGAGCCTTATTGGTTATGAGATCTAGGAAGATATTCTAGCCAGCAAACTGATCTCCCTGAAACTTACTGATCATCTCACTCATACATTTGGTTAGAAGTATACTGTAAACTGTTTTAAAACTCAATATTCCCTACGTTTCAATGGAACCTTTACTCAATTTTCCACCTGCTCTGATCCTGCCCACAGATGCAGACTTACTGGAAGCAAATAATAACCTTTTTGCATGGCATTATGAGTTTCCCATTGCAACTAGACCTTCCTCCTGTGTCTTTACTGAGTCTTTAGACAGACATTTTATCTGCATATCATTTGTCAAGACACTAATTGCTAAGGTGGGGATCTAAAGTGATATGCCTACCTTTCAACAATTGAAAGCTAATCCATCACCCCCCAAACTGACGCACTACTACCACATACTGCTAGATGACAACACCTTTTACAAATCCAGGCCTATGTTCAAATGGGATAGGGATCTTGGGCAGAGCTTCTCTATTTCCCAATGGAAACTAGCAGCATCTACTTCCACCGTTTTCACACATTGCGTAAATCACTGGGAGATGATGCTTAAAATAATTAACCGTTGGCACTATACTCCATACCGGCTGGCGGGATTTTCGCCCGCCCACTCCCAACTATGTTGGAGAAACTGTGACCAAGTAGGAACGATTCTCCATATAATGTGGTCCTGTCCATCGCTCACCAGTTATTGGAATCAGATATTCAGTTATATGGCCTCTTATACCGGCTGCTTAATTAAGCCTAATCCAGCATTAGCAGTTCTGAACCTGGGGATGGAATCTATCCCCTCGCAGTATAGACCGTGGGTGTCACATGTGTTGTTAGCTGCTAGGACAATCATCCTGCGTAAATGGAAGATGGTAGTCTCCCCCAATCTGTCGGAGGTAATTTCCCTACTTAGGCTTAACTATCAGTACGAGAAAGCACTGGCGGTCAACTCTATGACACTGTCGAAATTTAGAAAATACTGGGACTTTTGGTCCACTTTTTGAAAGCCATTATCTTTACTGCTGATATAATTTTGGTTATTGTTACCCAATCCCATACTTGTTAATGTATTCTACAACATCACTGTTGCTTGTTGTTGATGTTTGCCAATGCAAATTGTTTGTTTGCCAATGCAAATTTGTTTGTTTGTATTGTTGAAAATCTAATAAAAATTATTTACAAAAAAAAAAAAACAATTGAAAGCTGATAAGATTAATAAAACACTCCTGTATATATGAACTTTAAATGCAGAGATTGCTCAAAACATTTTGGGAACATTTGGGTATGCGGCCAGCAGAATCTTCTACCTGCTGTCCATTTGACACAGCTCCTACTTCATTTTGAAGTGATTCTTATGTGTTTGGATCCAATTTACAGGTAATGCTAAGTTCTCATTACCCAGATATTTGAGATGGAACAAAACACTTTTGGTTTAGGTTGTCATAGTTTCTCAACTGAATATACTCTAATTATTTGGCTTTAGCTACAATATTATGCACTTATTCCTACAAACAGTCTGTGATTAGGTCTCATTTTTGTAGCATCTGCTGTGGATTCCACTCATCCTTCCCAGTCTGGGATTTGACGGTGCCAGCCATAAGAGCCCATCCTCACTCTATTGCACAACCGAATCAATATACAGACAACCAGATACTGATTGTGTCACTCTTTCAAAAAAGCTTTATTCCAAGTCTGTTATCTGACAGTCTCCATTTGAAGCCACACTCCTTTATCCTTCCTTACCCTCTTTGGGCTTAATTATAGAGATATGGATTTTAGGTCACTAACTTTATTTGTCTTTAGCAAATTGATAACTTGCCAATTGCTCAAGTAATACATTCCTTTTATGTATGCGATATTGCAGTCTCTGTTAAGATTGATGTTGTTACTTTTTGCCAATTTCAATACAAATAAAAACTATTTTGGATTAAAAAAAAAAAAACAATGCCATCAATTCCAGTATAGCATGCTCAAAATCTCAGTCCACCCAGTAGGATTTCAGCAGGAGGTGGAACTCCTAACTGATGTAAAGTACTAGGTGGAAAATTTAGGGCTGAACTATTTTGTTACATTACCTCTTACTGCTGTTACTTTGACTTTAAGTACCATGATTTTTAAAGCAATGTAAGTGTTCAGAGAATGTACTGTATTTTTCTGATCTTTAAATTCTTGGATTATGAATCAGCTGGAAGTACACAGGCTTGTGGTTTTGAGCACTGTTAGACCATATCCACACAAAGCTGTAACAGAGCTTTAGGTGATGTCACTTTACAAGAAAGTTATGGGGTGTGGTGGAATTGACTTTATCACACACATCATTTTATCATTAATTTATATAATAAATACTTCAATAATTATGAGTAATTCCCAATTATTTCATTTCAAGCGATTATGATGAAACATTTTATGTTAAAGCCCTCTATTGGTGTTTTTGCTACAAACCCATATGTGTTTTTCTATTCTTATATATTTCGAAAAAAACTAGAGGATATATTTTCTAGATTTATATTTCAATTCATCTTTATAGGTTCACAATGATACAGGTATTGAAATAAATGTAATGACTATCATTAATAGCATACATCATAATATTAGTCAAAAACATAGTTAGCACATAGAAAAGTTGTGTAGGTAGACTGCAATGACATAATCAGTTACATGAGTAGGCTATGTAGAATGCTGAACAAATCAGTAAAAGATAAAACACAACAGAAAGAAGAGTCAAAGTACAAAGTACAGGTTACCAAAATTAATTTCTAGTAAATATTCCTGTCTAGGATGTACAACAAGGTTAAAGCAAGGTAGTATGTCATATGTGATCTACAGTGCAACAAGAATAGTTAAGTCACATGTTCCATAAAAGATTGAATTTGTGCAGGGAGGCATTTTTTTATAGTGAACACCCTTTTATAGGCACATGGTGATTCAGGTCATTAATAACATCTGTGACTGTCGAAATCACCAATGAGTTTCAATTGCGCATTATATTAAGCTTAGCAGACAATAGTATATACACAGCAAAAGGTTCTAGAGGGTATAGGGACATCAGTAATATGAACATGAGGTATTGCTAATTCAGCTGAGGGCCGCAACAATTAGGGCATGAAAGCAGTTTGAAAATTTGATTCTGGTAGGATCTAACAGATTTACAATACCATAAGATATGAATAATGGATCCTATGGAACCACTGTTCTTCCAGCATTGGGAAGTAATTGTTGGATTGAATTTTGAGAGCCTAGAAGGAGTCAGGTACCAGCTATTAACCTGATTTATACATAAATTTCCAGTGATCAGTACACAAAGTGTAATTATATATGACCTTAATAGATTGTTTTCATGTACTAGTGGGGAAGCTTTGACCCATGTTTTGTTCCCATTTCAATATAGTTGAGAGTGATGGACAATTTGTTGTGTAATTTAGTATAAAAGAAGGAGATTCTCTTCAATTGTGCTGATATAGATTCCTAAAAAAGATACAGCATCAAGTCTAAAAGGTATGACGGTTGTAGTCTGGTGTGTTGCAACAAATGAACAATTTGTAGGTACCTGAATTGTTCCTGAGTTGGAAAGTGGTATGTGTCTTGCAGCTCTGTAAAATCTTTTACGTCTTTGTCAAAAAATAAGTCCTACAGTGAGCTGATCCCTAGGCTGGCCCAGGTGGTTAATTTTAGATGGGGAATAAACAACTCAGGGTAATCTAGAGATAGCAAAACTGACTAGAGGTTATGGGTGCATTCATCAACAAAGGTAATTTATCTATCATCTATGCACTTTGGTGCAGGGACGTGCAGTCAGGGGAGGCAAGACCTCACCTGCCATGAACATAAAAAAAAAAGTTTGAGCTTTGAGGGTCGTAGCTTGGCAACCTGGGGTCACAGAGACACTACATTTTTATGGGGTAGGTAGAGGAAGTCCTACCACCACCACTGGTCAATCTTAGCACCTATGGTTCCGGAGAAACGGGGCTCCTTGCGCAGACTGTCAGAAGCTACATACTGTAAAGCACGGCCAGTTTAAATACAAGCTGGCACGCTGGCGCAGACTAAGAGGATGAGCTCACAGTGTTTTTGACTTCTTGTCAGAGGCACTGAGCTCAATGGACAGCTTGGAGCCTTGGACCAATGGTAAAATACTATTAGTCCAAGTTGTCCAACAAAAATGATGCATTGGAGGCACTCCTCTCACTGCAGTGTCATAGAAGGGGGCATGTGTCCAGCCCAACCCTCTTAACTACAATGAAAAAACATGGGGTTATGGGTATAAGGTTTACCCATAATCACATGTTTTTCTCACACAGTTAAGACGGATAATCTGCAGCTGCTGAAAGGGTACTTTTGTTTTTATCAAGCAAAAAAATATATTATTATGCTATATACCCTGAACCCTTTATTTTTTTAGTTGTTTATTATTGAATATTACTGTTATATTTCTGGCTTCAGAAAAACAAAAAAAGAAACATGTTTTATTTTTTCTACAATCTTTATTGTCATCTTTGCTAGTAATATTGTTTCCAGCATCAACAAAAGGGTGACTGAAAAACCTCTTAGTGCCGGTTCACACTAGGGCGACCTGCGAGGCGACCTGGTCGCCTCACAGGTCGCCGCAGGGAAGCCCATAGGGAAGCTGCGGACCCGTTCTAATAGGAGCGACACAAGTCGCTCTGACCTAGAAAAAGGGTCCGGAGCTTCTTTGGGGCGACCCGGAGGCGACCGCCATAGACTTCAATGTTATGAAGTCCGTGGCGGCCACTCCTCGGAGGTCGCGGTGCGAAGTAGCGTCGCTGCAGTGTGAACCGGCGATTAAAAGGACAGTGTTTGTAAATATTTTTGTTAAATGAGTATAACTAGTGGAACTAGTAGAACTGCAATCACCTATATAATGAGATTGAATACGTAACTTGTGAAAATGTAACCTGTGTGTATCTGGCTGTGATAATAGCCAGTGCCTCACCAGCCACTGACCTCATGTGCCTGCTTTGGTGTTGGCAAGGGCCACAACTGACTAAGGATGTAAAGGAGCAGGGCAGTAGATATTCCTCAGTGGATGATCAAAATTTAGCAGGGTTAGGGGTCCACCAAAACTGTGTTTGGTCTTGGAGGGTAGCTAGATAATAATGATAAAGATTGAAAGAGAACATGCCACTGCTCTTTGCCCCCCTCCAAATGTAGCTATTGACTATAGAATGAATCTTAGTGAAGAAAGAGGGTGATAGGTAGTATTAGCACTGCAAATACAGCATTCTGCCTTTAACAGAGAGTCCAAATTGGTTAAATTGTTTAACACTTGAGACAGAGAAGTTAGAAGCATCTTAAAGTTAATGTCATACAGTTTAGCTGTCTTGGGAGGAATCTGCATTCCCAAATATTTGATGGAGAGAGGTGCTCATGTAAAGGTGTATGTAGTGTGAAAGTGAGACTTTTGGGAATGCAATGGCATAAGATTTGCGATTAAGATTGCAACGGATCAACCGGCACCCGGACTGGGTACCTCCATTGACGGATTCTCCTAGTGCTTCCCGAGGGCTCCAAGCACTCCACCAGACACCATAACCACCTCAGACCCCACGAACTGCCACAGCTTGTTTGGGGTCTCGCCGTCCCCTACCCACCCTGGATCTATGACAAGGCTCCAGGTTCCAGTGGGTGAACCTCTCTTTCCCCAGAGAGTGAATCAGGGACAGGAACAAGCTCTTACAAGAGCTTAGTGATTATCCGAGGGAGTATGAAGAGCACAGCAATCCCTTGTAGCATATACCCCCAAACATGAGTCGAGACTTCATGAAGGGGTAAAAACAGACTGTTTATTGAACAGACTCACATACTCACTTTATACACACATGAGCACATCCCCTTCCTGATCAAATTACTACATACGGGTCAGGGGTTGAATAATTACATTATCATATGCAGATGAAATTGTATACAGAAATAGAATTAACCTGAACTAATTATCTTGCCATCTGGACAGAACAATATGAGGTGATTAACATTTAACAATGGGACAGGTAGTCCTTAGCACAATACACATTCCATCTCAAAACAGACAATAGGACAAGACTGCCAAGGACAGTCGATATGTCTCCTTCCTTGACATACATGGAATACACATCTAAGTGTCATAGTGTAAAGTGGGATTAAATCTTCATAGTTCAGAAGAGATATTGCTGGCAAATATTACTGTCCCACTTGAAGCAATCCAAACCATTAAGTATCTGTCTTTTACTCAAAGTGACGGTTAGTACCGTCACAAAGATGAATTTATTTTCTAGTAAGAAACTTCTCTGAATTCTGTAAGGATGTTTTGAATTTGTTTGAGGGAGTTAAAAGAGTCTGTTATCACCAATATGACATCATCAGCAAACAGACTTATCTTATTATGTACTGGGCCTATTTGAACTCATTTTTAAATGAGAGTGAGACTGATTGAGTGTGCTAGGGGTTCCATCAGCTGAGCAAAAATAATAGGGGACAGTGGGCACCCTTGGAGAGTGCTATTTGAGATTCAGAGGATAGCATGTCCCAGGTATACAGTATATTTTTGCTGACAGGTTGGAATACAAGGGCATATTTTCTGATAAGATAGGGCCTGTAAA
Organism: Pelophylax lessonae; assembly: GCF_965119305.1. Classification (NCBI taxonomy): domain Eukaryota; kingdom Metazoa; phylum Chordata; class Amphibia; order Anura; family Ranidae; genus Pelophylax; species Pelophylax lessonae. The sequence continues at coordinate 420,434,437 of NC_138772.1, read as the reverse complement.
CCCAAATTTGAGTACATTTGTACTTGATCAAAAGCTTTCTCAGCATCTAATTCCAAGAACAGCATTGAAGTCTTGTGTAGTTCAACAAAATGAAGTATGTTAAGCATTCATCTAGTGGGGTCAGGGGCTTGACATCCTTTGATAAAACCCACTTGGTCTGGGTTAATCAGAGTGTGAATAATAGCTAGTAATCTCCATGCTAAGGGTTTTGCATGTATTTTTATATCAAAATTCAAAAGTGAAACTGGTTTATAATGAAGGGGCAGGAATGAGTCCTTATCTGGTTTAGGTATGGTTGTAATAGCGGCTTGGAGCATTTTCTTAGGAGATTGTCCAGTTTTTATTGGTGAGGTTATACAAGTGCTGTGTCAGGTCATCTCCAAACTATTCATAGGGGAATCCATCAAGGCTAGCTGGTTTAGCTAATGGGAGAGACTCTATCATTTCTGATATGGTAAAGGGCTGAGATAGAAGTTTGAGATGAGACTCTTGTAAGGACAGTAGTGCAAGAAATTGGTTGATATGTTTAGCAGTAGGTTGTGAGGTATTTCGATCATTTTTTTAAAAAAAATCTTATGGTGCGACTCTTATGCTGTTTATTGGGAGGTCCAATTTCTGTGATCTAAGATTTTTAGTGTGTCTTTAATTTTTACCACTTTAATTTTTGCCATAAGGACCGCCTCACGCAGATATAATGTGGCAGGGTGGCCCTCCAGCGCGAAACCACGTATATTTACGTGATTCCGGCACAGGACAGGGTCTGGGGTGCACGCTCGCGCCACCAACGACCCACTCCCACTGTGATTGGACACAGCTGGGACCCACCGATTGTTCACAGGAGAGGCAGACCGCCATTCTGTCAGAGAGGAAGATGGAGATCTTGTGTTCCTGCTAAGCAGGAATGCAGATCTCTGTCTTCTACCAATTAGGCCACCTCCCACACAGTTATAAAGCACTCCTTAGGAGCACACTTAACCCTTTGATCGCCCCTGATGTTAACCCCTTTCCTGTCAGTGTCATTAGTACAGTGACAGTGCATTTTTATTAGCACTGATCACTGTATTAGTGTCACTGGTCCCAAAAAAGTGTCACTTAGTGTTAGATTTGTCTGCTGCAATGTCCCAGTCCCGCTAAAAATTGCTGATCACCGCCATTAATATTAAAAAAATAAGTAAATTAAAATTCCATAAAAATATCCCATAGTTTGCAGACACTATAACTTTTCCCCAAATCAATCAATATACGCTTATTGGGACTTTTTTTTACCAAAAATATGTAGCAGAATACATATTGGCCTAAACTGATGAAAAAAATTAGTTTTTTTACATTTTTTTATTGGATATGTTTTATAGCAGAAAGTTGTTGTTTTTTTTTTTGTATTTTTTGTTTTTTTATAGCCCAAAAAATAAAAACCGCAGAGCTAATCAAATACCACCAAAATAAAGCTCTATTTGTGGGGAAAAAACAGGCATAAATTTTATTTGGGTACAGTGTCACATGTCCGCGCAATTGTCAGTTAAAGTAATGCAGTGCTGTATCACAAAAAATGGCCTGGTCATGAAGGGGGGTAAACCTCCTGGGGCATAAGTGGTTAAAAAGATGCCTCTTATAAATGCTTTCTGGGCATTCCATAGCATGTAACAATCGGTACCCTCAGTGTTGTTAGTGGAAAAATAAAGATTCTGAGCATCAATGATTTTCTGGGAATAGGTGGGATCAGACATTAGGGAGATATTAAGTCTCCGAAGTAGTGTTGGAGTAGTAAAGTTAGACTCTGATCCTCACAGGGGCATGATCAGACCAAATGATCAATTCTTTTTTGGCAGATATCATTTGTTGTAAAGTCCACTTATCTGGTAAGAACATTTCAATTCTAGAGTAGAAGCAATAAGAAGCTGGGAAGTAGGCCAAATGTCATACAGGTCATGGTTGTGAAGGAAAGAATTTAGGGAGATATCATTTTTCCTTTGTACCCATTTTGGGATCTCCAGTGGAGTCGAGGTCCCCTCCCAATAATAATAATGAGTTTGTTAAGAAAGGAGATCAGTTTGACATTTGAGTGTAACCATTTAGGAAAGTACATATTATATTATTATTGAAACATATCAGTATTAAATAACGACCATGTTCATCCTCAAAAGTGGAGATTTGTTGAATGGTGAGGGACGCCTCAATGGCAGTAGGAACATTCTATTTTTTCTTTGGAGAGCAAGCTGTATAAACTTGAGGAAAGGTCTTAACTAAAATGAGGGCCTTGTAGAGACTATTAAGGCCTCTCTTATTAAAATAAATTATCTTAATGACCCTAATGAGAGTTTATTGGCTGTTGAGTGGCTGGGTAGGAATACATAGTGAGAAGAGATAGTACCATGTTGCGTCCGTCATTTGGAGCATTGGGGGGTCTAACAGAGCTATGTTGATGAAAGCTGTTCTGTGAGAGACCATCCCACAGTTCATACAGGGAGTGGAAGAATGGAGACTGGTGTATAGTACACCCTGTAAAAAAGGAAAAGTTATAGCAAACAAGGTAACTAATAACAAAGATAACCTAAAAAAAAAACGATATTATATGCAGCATCCTGGCTGCTCTAGGGTGGTGGTGGGGAACAGTCAACTGTTAGAAAGATTGAACTGTAGGTACTCAAGGCAGTTTGGTTCAATAAATTTGTGGTAATGGTAGCAGGGGTTGGCTCAGAATTTCATGGACAGGGTCTTGGTGAGGTCCATTCCATGTGTAATTTTGCAGGGTTGTTTTTTTTTTAGGAACTGGAAAATCAGGGGCTAAAATCTTTAAATTTTTAAAAAGCTTCAGATCTGCTTCTAGCAAATGAAGGGTGTAGGATTTACCTTGCCTGGATACATTCAATTTTGTGGGGTAACCCTACTTATAGAGAATTTTGTGGTTCCTGAGGGCCTTGGTTGGGTAAGGAAATTTATTTTCTTTTGGAATGTTATCAATGAGAGATCTGTGAATAAAAAGAAGCCAATGTATTTACCAGAAAGAGGTGGGTTACTTCTGAAAACTCTCATTGCTATTTCCTTTATATAAAAAAAGTGGATCAGTGCAAGGGCATGTTTTTGTGGGGGGGATAATCAGGTTTTTTTATGTGATGGGCCCTATCATCAATAAGCTTGCAATCCCTTGGTTCCAGTTTTAGATATGCATCTGAATTTTATATTTTTTGTGTCGTGACCTGTCTTCCAAGTCGGCTAGTTTAGCAATGCCCTTTTGGATCTCAGAGCCATGGTCTGTGTGTGAGTCAATCAAATCGTTATGGACAATACAAATTTAACTCATTTTGTTTTCAATAAGTGAGACTCTAACACTGAGATCATTATCTGTAGCAATAACGCCTGTGATCGTATTAGACATATATCAGCATGGAGTGTGTCCCACAAAGATTAAGCATGTTCTTCAGATCATTAATAGTGATGTCGCGAACATAAAATTCGCTGTTTGCGAACGGCGAACGCGAACATCGGCGAATGTTCGCGAACCGGCGAACATTGCGAACCGCCATAGACTTTAATAGGCAGGCAAATTTTAAAACCCACAGGGAAAAGTTGTTTCAAGGGGACAAACACCTGGACTGTGGCATGCCGGAGAGGGATCACACAAAAAAAAGTTCTTAAAAATTGAAATTTTTTGATAGAGAGCCAATTATTGGAAAAATTAAAATAAAAATAAAAAATTTCTTTGGATTTAGCATCTGGGGGGGTCTAAAAAGTGTACCTGTGAAGTTTCAGCTCTGTAGCATGTCCGGAACCAGAAAAAAATACGAATTAGGGTTAGGGCTAGGGTTAGGGTTAGGGCTAGGGTTAGGGTTAGGGCTAGGGCTAGGGTTAGGTTTAGGGTTAGGGTTATTTTTATGGCTAGGCTTAGAGGGTTAGGGTTAAGGTTAGAGGGTTAGGGTTATGGTTAGAGGGTTAGGGTTAGGTTTAGTGTTAGGGGCTAGGGTTAGGGTTACGGTGAGATCAAAAATGACAATTTTTAAGAACTTTTTTGTGTGATTTAGTGTCTAGGGGGTCTAAAAAGTGTACCTGTGAAGTTTCAGCTCTGTAGCATGTCCAGAACCAGAAAAAAAAGATAATTTTTCAGTAGAGCAGGGATGGTGGGAACCCCTTTTACACCTATATGATCTTTTTTTCCTGATTCTGGACATGCTGCAGAGCTGAAACTTCACAGGTACACTTTTTAGACCCCCCAGACAATAAATCCAAAGACATTTTTTTTTTGTTAAGTTTTTTTTTTTTTTTCCAATAATTGGCTCTCTATCAAAAATGACAATTTTTAAGAACTTTTTTTTTGTGTGATTTAGTGTCTAGGGGGTCTAAAAAGTGTACCTGTGAAGTTTCAGCTCTGTAGCATGTCCAGAATCAGAAAAAAAGATAATTTTTCAGTAGAGCAGGGATGGTGGGAACCCCTTTTACACCTATATGATCTTTTTTTCCTGGTTCTGGACATGCTGCAGAGCTGAAACTTCACAGGTACACTTTTTAGACCCCCCAGACAATAAAGCCAAAGAAATTTTTTTTTGTTAAGTTTTTTTTTTTTCCAATAATTGGCTCTCTATCAAAAATGACAATTTTTAAGAACTTTTTTTGTGTGATTTAGTCTCTAGGGGGTCTAAAAAGTGTACCTGTGAAGTTTCAGCTCTGTAGCATGTCCAGAACCAGAAAAAAAGATAAATTTTCAGTAGAGCAGGGATGGTGGGAACCCCTTTTACACCTATATGATCTTTTTTTTCTGGTTCTGGACATGCTACATATATATATATATATTAAATAAATACTCAAATACCAGCCCTAAAAGGGGCTTTTGGGGACAATATATATATATATATCACAGAACAAAAAAAATTACACAAATACCAGCCCTCAAAAGGGCTTTTGGGGACAATAGATATATATATATATATCACAGAACAAAAAAATTACACAAATACCAGCCCTCAAAAGGGCTTTTGGGGACAATATATATATATATATATATATATATATATATATATATATATATATATATATATATATATATATATATCACAGAACAAAAAAAAATTACACAAATACCAGCCCTCAGAAGGGCTTTTGGGGACAATAGATATATATATATATATCCAAAAAAAACCTCAAATACCAGCCCTAGGAAGGGCTTTTTGGGGTGCTGTCCTTACAGCAGGAGTGTACCAAGAACACTGGCTAACAAGACCGGGAACTGTCCCCAGCTATAACAGCAGCAGCAGCACCAGCACTTTCCCTGCTCTCAGTAACACAGAAATGATCTAAGATGGATGCTGCCCTTGCTTATTTATAGGAGGTGGGAGGGTGTGGGAGGGAGGTATGCTGATTGGCCTGGAATGTGTCTGCTGACTGTGATGTTCAGGGTCAAAGTTTGCCTCAATGATGATGTATAGGAGGCGGACCAAACATCGCATATGTTCGCCCGCAGCGGCGAACGCGAACGTTCGAAGTTCGCTGGGAACCGTTCGGTACATCTCTAATCATTAAAAGAGACAGGCTGTGAGGAGGCTGGCAAGTCCTCCAGTGCAGGTGGCTGCAAGTAAGGTTGTTGTGGGTCAGATGGGGTGGTGTGCTCATCTCCCTTCTTAGTTTGCTTTGCTTTGGCTTCTACTAGTGGGGCTGCCTGGATGCTGGCTTTGAGCAGTGAGCTACTACTGTCCAAAATGAGGAGCCAAAGCTTGTGTCATCAAAGGAGGAAACTGAGTACATGGGTATGGCATTTTGGTATGTTTGGGTGTAAGCCCAGAGCTGAGTGCTGCAGGTTGTAGGAGAAAAAGGCACCCCTGTGGCCGCTGAGGAGCAGCTGTACTGAGGAGGTACAGAGCTCTCTTAAAGAAGCACTAACACCCCCCCCCCCCCATAGTATTTTTTTCAAAAAACATACATAGAAAAATGTGACAACTGAAAATGTATTAAACCTGCAATAAAATATGCACTATATATGAAATATTAATAGAATTTTAGGCAGATAAAACTTTAATAATGTAAAAAGCTATAGTCACATACATTCCTAAACTGTTGTTTGTGCATGGCAATGCAATTACGTGGCTTTGAAAATAAATAGTAGTTTTCTACCAGCCAGTAACAGCCATGCACTTTAATTTCAAGATCACATAGCATTAATTGAAGACCTAGCATTGTAAATAAGCTGTTACATCTCTTCATATTACTTACCAATGAATAGGTTCTGTTGGGGGGCTGGAAAAAAATGAATGCTTGTACTTGTATTCTAAACTATAATTTGAAAAAACACCTTATTTTGTATTTGCAGAAATTGTGTGTTTAACCTGACAACCTGAAAAGGAAGGGGATCAATAATTGAGAGAAAGGTTCTAAACACAATGTGGTTTTTCCACAAAATGCAATGTTTGCAGTATATTGCATACATTGCTTACGTACTTTGGATTACTGTATCTGAGAACAGAATACGGTCTCCCAATACTTTCTAAAAGCACAATAATTACTTGCTTTCAGCCTTCTAATTGTTCTGTCAACATACAATACTGTTTTCCATAAAAGCTCTCTAAGTGGAGAAGAGAGTGCACTTGTATAAATGATGCTACATCCAGTTGGCCAAGAGTACATGGGTCATTAAGAAATATACTTTTACTAAATATTTCAATGAAAAAGCAAAGCAAATTCTAAGCGATGACAGGGATAGAAAAATACATTGCCTTGCAGTTTGCATATACATTCACAACTTTTCCATATGTTACTGGTACAACCTGGAAATAATGATTGGAATTGTATGTAATTTGTTCCATACAAAATAAATGGTAAAGGTAAAGCATGCAGTCAGTTGTCTTTACAGTCTCACAATTAGTTAACCACTTGCCGACCAGTCACGTTGACTGTACTGTGGCAAAGTGGCTCGTTCCCGTCCAGCGACGTAGACCTACGTCGCTGGACTCCTCCCCTTGTGGGCGGCGCTCACGCGCCACTGGAGGCTCCCTCCCGCTGTTTTCAGTCACAGCGGGAGTCGGGCCAGGGGAATCGGGGAATCCAGTCTGGAGATCCGCCCGCTTGTGTAAACAAAGCGGGCGGATCTCCTAAGTGACAAACAGTGACAGATTGCAGGATTAAGCATAGCTGAATCTGCGTTCTGTCCCTGTGTCACTCAGTCACCTCCCCCCACACATGTCAGTAAGCACCAGGCATACATTAACCCCTCCCTCTCCAATAAAATTAACCCCTTCCCTGCCAGTGTCATTTTTACAGTAACAGTGCATATGTATAGCACTGATTACTGTAGTAATGTCACTGGTACCCCCAAAAGTGTCAAAAATGTCAGTCAAGGGTCCGATCTGTCGGCCTCAATGTCGCAGTTCAGCAAAAAAAATCGCAGATCGCCGCCATTACTCGTTAAGAAAAAGCACCAAAAATGACAGAAATCTTTCCCTTAGTTAGTAAACGCAATAACTTTCAAATCAAAATACGCCTATTGTGATTTTTTTTTACCAAACATAGGTAGAAGAAAACAAATTGGCCAAAAATTTAAAAAAATTTGATTTTTACATTTTTTTGGGGGGAATTTCATTACGCTATTTTTTTGTTTATAGCGCAAAAAGTAAAAATCACACAGGTGATCAAATACCACCAAAAGAAAGCTCTGTTTGTGGGAAAAAAAGGACGTAAATTTTGTTTGGGTACGGTGTCGCACGACCGCGTAATTGTCAGTTAAAGTCGCACAGTGCTGAATCACAAAAAGTGGCCTGGACGTAAGACAGCAAAATCCTCCGGTGGTAAAGTGGTTAAATACTCCTGTATAACCAAAGTGCCCTATGATCTTAAATAGTTTTATGTAATCAGAATTATAAATATCAAAGGGCTATAAAATCATGTCTGAGATAAAATTTTAAAAAGCACTAGCAAGGTATTGGTTTTAAAAAATAATTTCAAATTAAGAAACAACCCTAATAACATTTTTAAATATATTAATAGCACATTAAAAGAATATGGCACAATTTTGCCAAAAGAAGGCCATTCATTAAAGATTAGTCCTCTGGAAGGCAGAATATTAGTGACAAGAAGGAGCCAAGTAGGCCAGTAGTGTCTTAGTAGGAACTGCTGAGGTTCATAGCTAAAAAGGGAGAAGCCATTGAAGAGCAACTTTAACCAGCACACTCTCCAAGGCTAAGATTTATGGAAGAGTGCAAAAAAATAACAGGGTTTTTTACTTGTAACTGTGGCTTTAAAATCCTTTTTTGGCGTTTGTTTTAAGGGACAATGGGTAAAATAGTCCTGACACACCGGGCTATGCTGCTGTCTTTAGGAGATTAAACACTGACAAACATAAATGTAGGGCAGCCTAGTATAACTCCTCTTACAAGCATAATACAGTTCTGTGTAAAAGTAACAGCAGGAGTTGATCATAGATCAGAAGGGTTGGACCTGTGTCCTCAATGACCTTGAAAAAAAAAGAATCTGTTTTCCTATTCATTCATTAGTCCTATAGAATGAAGAAATTCTGAAGCAATGAGATGTCTGGAAGCAGTACAATGGAGGAGTGGGCAACACAGCAAAAGAAATAGGCCGCAAGAGATAACAGGCTAATAGATGGCATTTAACAGAGCTTAAACATTATGACTGAAACTGGCTTTAGAGTAGAGTTAGGCCTGAACACAACCTTTCTGAAATGAATATATGAACAGAAGACCAGGTGACAGCCTTGCAATTGTGAGAAACAGATGCCTGATGTTGAAAAATGTATTAATCACTAAGTGATCTAGTGGAGTGCACTTTTGCAGAGTGTAACTTTGTCCTTAAGCTCTTAGGCTTAACTGGTGAACTGCCAAATGCACCTAAAGATAGTGGAATGAGAGATAGGCTGTCCCCAATGGGTACCTACAGGAATACCAAAAAGAGAGTCACTCTGTCTAAAGAAAGTCATAACCCAGAGATAGACTTAACAGTCCTACATCCAGACAGTGGAGAGGAACTTCCTTAGTATGTCTAGGAGACAGACAGAGAGATTGGAGAACAATGTCCTGCTTAAGGTGAAAGCAAGGATACCTTGGGAAGAAAAGAGGCCTTAGGTCTTAAGACATCATTATGTCTGTCTAACACCAGAAAGAGTTCTTTACAGGTTAATGTGTTTCTAAACCCCCCAAGTATATACAGTGTATTTACCGTTATAAATACATGCTTTACCTATCTGTGCAGTTAGCTGCAATTTAATTATTTCCTGTAATAAAGTTTTTATAGTAATCCTGACTTTAATAGGGGTTCCTCCTTCCTGGCGGCAATGATCTGCGGGCTCATATAATCTGCAGATCTTGCAACCACAGGACACATGGTGCCCTTTTAGCCTAGCAAGTAAGCCCTGTGTTACTATACACAGCCCAATTAATAGGTCACAAGATTGCACCTCCAATCCTTGAAGCATGGCCCAGGTTGGAGCTGGAGCTAAAACAAGCACTTTACTTGTCATGTGATGTTGCTTTAGTTATTATGCATTCTCCCAGGCCATTTAGTCAGTGCAGAGTGGCAAATCAGTCCTTGGGACATAAGATTTGGACAATCAAGGAGGCTTATGGAGAGTCTTTCAGAAGTGCTATATCTGCTCTGGGCCAGTTTGGTGCGAGGATAATCCCTGGAACTCTTATCATTTCAAACCTTTGGAGCAGGTGAGAAAGGTGTTTTAAAGGAGGAAAGGCAGAGACCAGGTTGACGTGATCCCACAGAGTCAGTAGAGCATCTATTATGATAGTGATGTCCAGTATTCCCTACCGACCACAGAGGGCTACCTCTGGGTAAAGTAATTCTCCTGACTTCAGACATTGACAACTAAGGAGTTAACTAGAATGTGCACAGTGGAGAAGGCTAGGATATGAAGTTCTGCCCAGGCTAGAATCTGCTTGGCTTTTCTCTGAGCTACAAGACATCTTGTCCCTTCCTAATAGTTGATGTTATCTTAATGAATCTTGGTCAGAAGCCCATGCGGTCAAGAGTTCCAGTAGAGATAACTAATTCACTTTGCAGAATGGTTAGGAGACAAGCTTCTTCCAGGGACCAAGTCTCTTTTACCGAGAGAGTTTCTAGGACTCCTGCTCAGGCTGACATTGTGAGAATCTTCTAGTTCAGTAGGAGGAAGAATTTTCCCCTACTCCAAGGAATTGTGAGCCACCAACCAAGGGGTAGCCTGGTTTTGGAGGTATGAAAAATGCAATTATCAAGAGAACAAGCCCGCTTGTTCCACGCAGCCAGAATATTGAGTTGCAATGGTTTAAAGTGAAATTGGGCACAAAGAACTACCATGAACAAGACACCATCCTATTAAAAAGCATAAGACTAATTGGCTTCTGAACTGTACAGTCCAAACATGAGAGTGGACAGTTTTCCATGTGGAAGGAAAAACCTGAACAGAGCAGCATCCAGGATAAGTTCTAGTTGGTCCAGGAAGGTGCACTGCAGCTTTGGACCTATAAAGTGCTCTACAGGTACCTCAAACATTAACACATCATACGCTAAGTGTCCAGGAGCATACCTTAGCAGAGCTCAGCGCCTGCAGTGTACCTTGCAGACTAGCCTTGCTTCTTCCTCCCAGCAGGGTCTGGGCACACACTCTATAGCTTTGCTCAGGATCAGTCGATATGTCAAGCTTACAAAATTAGCCCTTCTGGCTTTGCAGCAACTATAGAATCTTGATAAAAGAAAATAATAATGATAAAAGTATTAAAAGTAAAGTAAATGTATTTGCTTCTCTCTTAAGAGGGAATACATCCATCCTTTTTTGGAAACTAGAAAAAAAACTGTAGAATGCTGAGTGTGGGAACAGTTATACCAAGCTGTCTTACAATTTTTTTTTGCCAGTGTCCAATCTGCCTAAAATAGTATTATAACCCAGAATCTCAGAATTGCTTAACTGTGTGACCTGGTGTAAGAGGGAAGGATTTGGGTTTCTAGAGCACTGGACTGATTTTTCATTGGGGTACAACCTATATGCTAAAGATGGTTTGCACCTAAATAGAAGGGGGTCTGTTGTGCTGGGGGAGAGGTTTATTGGAAGGCTGGAGGAGTATTTAAAGCGGAGTTCCTGCCTCAAAATGTACTTTTCACCATCCGCTTGCTTTTTTCTAGATGAAAAACAATTGGATAATTAAAATTCTTTTTTTTTTTTATTCACTTACCTTGTTTTTAAAGAAAATATACTTACCTTCCTTCCTCTTCCTCCCTCTGCAGACATGGCTGCCAATGTCACTTCCTGCTTGAATTGACTCCTGGGAGATGAACGTCATCGATCCCAGGAGTTTTATCTAAAACATTTTTTCAGGGTGGAACTCCGCTTTAATCTAGGATTTAGGGGAGAGGGAGCGTTTAGATTATAATTTAAGATCTAATTGTATGTACACAGTTCTAAAATTGGTCATACAAAACACCAGGGCTGAATTTCTAATCTTTGATTGAACTTTGTTATTGAGGTCATTGTAAATTAAAACCATGTGATGTCTGTCTTTTGACCCGCTCACAACGGGTGGAGAAAAAGCTGTAAGACATGTGACTCTTTGAGTATAAAAAGTCTAGCCACCCATACCTCAAACTTGCTCTGAGGAAGGGGGCTTAGTGGACATTTCTGGTGTACCTATTAATGCATATCTTGCTTGTGTTTTACATCCACTTTGTGAGTATGATGTGTATATTGTCTTATTTCAATAAACTGTTTTAAAGGTAATGCGCTATGCTGGTGCGCCCTCTGTACGTTTTCTTTTTTTAGAGTTTCATTTGGGTTTCCACAACCTGTTAAGAGTGGCAGCACAGCTGGAATGATGACCATAACAGCTGAATCCTATCTCCAGGAAACTAGTCGCATGACAACCCCTCAAGCACAGGAGCAATTTCTTTATTTTACATTGCCTCATTCACAATCACTTAGAGATCACTTCTCACATACAGAGACAGACACTACTACCTTTCCATTTTACCCTGTCTCTCCGAAAGAGAGCATAGCCAGGAATATTAATAGGACAGTGATGTGAAGAATGAAGCCAAGATCTAGCAATACCAATTAAATCATAGTTCTCTTCATGCCAACTCACCTATTGATGTGATATGTGACTATTTGAGTATAAAAAGCCTAGCCACCCATACCTCAAACTAGCTCTGAGGAAGGGGTGACACCCCCCAATACGCGTAAGATTTTTTGGAGGTTTAAATCTCGTCACGGTCTGCATCTGTGGATGAGGCTTAGTGGACATTTTCAGTGGGCCTATTATTGCATATCTTGCTTGTGTTTTACATCCACTTTGTGAGTATGATGTGTATATTGTCTTATTTAAATAAACTGTCTTAAGGGTAATGCGCTAGGCTGGTGCACCATCTGTACGTTTTCTTTTTTTAGAGTGTGAATGAGGACCTAGTTGATGGAGAGTGTGATGAGGCTGAAGCAGTATGGCTGGAGCTGCACGTGGGTGTGCATACTACAAAGGTAATCATTCGAGTTTGTTATAGGCCACCCAATGTTAATAAGGAGGTGGAGACTTGGCACCTTGTATAGAGAGAAAGGGCTGAAAGGGCTGGGGCAGTAATAATAATGGGGGATTTTAATTACCCAAAAATTGACTGGAGTAATGGCACTGGAGGGACAGATAAAAGGCAACAACTAATAAACCTATTTCAAGACAATTTTATGGTACAGTTCATAGAGACCCCAACTAGGAATGATGCTATGTTGCACCTAGTAATCTCAAACCATGCGGAGCTTATTACTAATGTTCATATAAAAGAACATCTGAGTAGCAGTGAGCATAATATGATTTCATTTAATGTTAGCTGTAAGCAAAAAGTGCATACTGTAAACATAAAAACACTTAAAGTGTTACCAAACCCTCAACAGTGAAATCAGTGTGTATATGGAGTAAAGCATGTTTGTTAAACTAACTGCAGAACCTAAGGAGTTAATCCTCTGCATTGTGTAAAAAGGTTACTTGATCTTATTTGCACAGATCCTCCTCTTCTTCCACTGACTCCAGAACAGGTCCGGATAAGACGGAGCTTTGGAGTCAGGCTGCACATGCTCAGTTAATGTGTAATGCTAGAGAGTTTTTTTTGTTTTTCATGGGCGAGTGCATGTGATCAGCACAGGGCCAATAAGCACTGTCCAGACAGAGGGTTAGGGGTCCTGGATCCTGATAGGACAGCTCATTGCAGTATGAAAATGCCTACTACAAGCTTTACTAGGAACTGATATAAGTCACAAGACTGCTATATACTGCTGTTGAGAAAAGATATTTAGCAGTTTATATGTACTAAAATAATTGCATTTCTATGTTCTGAGAACTGTGGGAGACCAGATATAGTGAATGCAGGGTCCTGGGTTTAGTAACTCTTTAACTTTAAGAGAGAAATTTTTCCAAGGATGAGGGCTGCTCTCTAAGACTTAGACTGGGAGGGAATATTGACATCAATGAACACAGAACATACATGTGAATTCCTCAAAACACATGTGAACACACTGAAAAATATATTCCCATGGGCAATACATTTTAAAACGCTAAAAATAAAACCTATGTGTCTCACGGCCAAAGTTAAAAAGCTAAAAAATGCTTGTTTTTACACTTCATTTGTGTCCTTTATAGTGTTGGATGTGATCCCCAGAGATCTAAAACTCTGTGGAAAGAAAGATTAATTGTGACATATCCACCAGGACTTAATGAAGTATATTTTGTACAAACATTTTCTATAGGATCTACAGAATACTGCACCATTGTTTCATGAATCTCCAGTAAGATCTGCTTTTGCTAATGTCTAAGCTTGTTGAGTATTTATTTTTACTTTTATCGTACCTTTTCTCCCCTCTTTATGAGGCTTTTCTGTGTATAAGCTAATGGTCTAAGAGACCTGATATCTGTCCCAGCTTTTCAACACATACTCTTATGATGCTAATTTCTGACTTCTGGCTCCAGAGCCATATGGAGTAGCTGTACTCCATAACAGTTCCTGCAGCACAGTCTGCTAATCTGCCCAAAAATACCTGCCCGGAAGGCCATCATTGATCCTCAGAGAAGCTCCCCCACAAACACATAGATCAATGCTTGGATAAAAGCGGTCCGCCATCACTAATGGCCCAGTGCCCTCCCAACACCGTGGACTAGGCCCCTCTCTTCAACATGGCGGAGGCGCCTACAATGGTGGTGAGTATCAGCCCTGCCCCTCCCTTCCAGCAACAGGAGGACAGCAGCACAGAGCGCATAGCCCAAGCTGTGGCAGCTCTCATCACCCCCACAATAGGAGCCTAAGTGGAGAAGGCTGTGAATGAAGGGATGCTGCTAATAAAAAAAGAGCTTGGGGAACATGCCTCTCATCTTAATGAAGCTGAGCGAAGGTTATCTAATATAGAGGTTGAGCTATACCTAACATAGGCCACGGAACAGACAAGACAAAACAAACCAATATATAGTTCAGAAACGGGAAGACTTGGAGAACAAGTAGAGACCCAGTAATCTGTGCTTTGTGGGTGTCCCAGAATCTATGCAAACATCAGCTATTGCAGAATTCTGTGCCCGGCATATTCCAGAAGTTCTAGCCCCCCCCCCAAGCCCCTGCACAGAGGAACGGGTCCATCGCATGGCGGCGTACTCCACTGACCGTACATCCCATCATCCATTTATTGCCAAGTTCCTGAATTATGCAGATGCTATTTACTAATATTTTAAATGTGTTTTTTTTTCATCTTACAGTATATGTTTCTGTATAATAAAGTACCTAATTTTTTAAAATTTTTGTGTAATTGGTGCCTATAAAGTCCATTTTCTCTTTGCAATTTAACCACTTAAGCCCCGGAAGATTTTACCCCCTTCCTGACCAGGGGGTATTTTGCGATTCGGCACTGTGTGACTTTAACGGACAATTGCGCGGTCGTGCGACGCTGTACCTAAACGAATTTGACGTCCTTTTTTTCCCACAAACAGAGCTTTCTTTTGGTGGTATTTGATCACCTGTGCGATTTTTTGATCATGCGCTATAAAAAAAAAAAGAGGGTCAATTTTGCAAAAATAACAATATTTTTCACATTTTTTATATGAATTCCCCCCCCCCCCCCCAAAAAAATGTAAAAATCAAAATTTTTTAACATTTTCGGCCAATTTGTTTTATGTTACATATGTTTGGTAAAAAAAATTGCAAAAAGCGTATTTTGATTGGTTTGCGCAAAAGTTATCGCGTTTACTAACAAAGGGAAAGATTTTTGTCATTTTTGTTGTTTTTTTTAACGCGTAATGGCGGCGATCTGAGATTTTTTTTGCGGTACTGCGACATTGCGGCGAACAGATCAGACCCTTGACTGACATTTTTTACACTTTTGGGGTTACCGGTGACATTTCTACAGTAATCAGTGCTATACATATGCACTGTTACTGTAAAATTACACTGGCAGTGAAGGGGTTAACTTTATTTGAGAGGGAGGGATGGTGTGTGTCCCTAGGGGCGTGATTCTAACTGTGATTGGCTGTGGCTTGAGCTGTAGGAACAGTGATCAACGGTCCTACATAGTAGAACCGTATGATCAGTGTTTCTATACAGGGGAGAATGACAGGCGGCTTGTTTACATCAGCCGCCTGCCTTTCTCCCTCTGCACCGACAATCGGCAAGTGACCGGCGGTCACACGCGCGGGGGGGTCCGTGACCGCGCGGGAGTGCGCCTCAGGCGGCGCGCGGGAGCTCCCCAGAGCCTCACATATATATACGTCACTTTGGCTGTGAGGGGCTGACCGCCGCAGTATATGTACTTGGTATCACTGAGCAAACAAACATCTTTATTTTCTATTTTCCTTTTTTTTTTTTTTAACGTTGAACCAAATATGTATTTTGTCTTGATAGTTTCTGCACTGCTTTTTGCAATGCTTCTTGACATTTACACACAGGGAAACTATTGTAATTTGCATAACATTTTAATATGTTGTTTCTGACACATCATTTTTGTGAGATGGTAACATGCAGTTGGTGTTACATTGTCTTTTCACCTTTTCAGTCTGAAGCTCCTATTCTCATTCACTCTTTAGCCAAAGCTAACACTGTTACATTCTAGATTTCTAGCACTATGGCATAAATACAGACAAGATGGTTAAAGCTAAAATTTCACACATACAAAACAAATTAATTCCTACAAAACTGGGAGCAAACCAGTGTTTGGTTTTACAGCTTGACTTTTCATTACTGATGGCCCAGTCCAATATGAACACATACAGGTTAGAGATTTCACATTGCTCCACTATAGCAACTTAAGACAGAAAATACCATGCTTGGCACATTTTGAACTTGACACATTTGATAAATGTACCAATGTCAAAAGGTCTCATTCTTTTTCTTGAAAACCCAGCTGTAATAATCAGCATTAGGAAAAGATCTTTCTAAAGCTGGCCATATTTTATACAATTTTCTTTTACAATTTTTCTTTAGATTTACCAAAATCATATAAAATGAAGTCAAACCTAAACACTTTCAATTTGTATTCAACCAGGCAGGTCCTTGCACTACATAGTTTAACCACTTCAGCCCTGGAAGGTTTTACCCCCTTAAAGAGGAAGTAAACCCTCCTCAGGAAGGTGTACCTATAGGTAAGCCTATGATAAGGCTTACCTATAGGTACTGTAAATATCTCCTAAACATGTATGGTTTAGGAGATATTTACCTTTAATGCAGCCAGTGACGTCACTGTCGCATGCGCTCTGAAGGAACGGCTGATCGTGCCGTTCCTTCAGAGCCCCGTGCCGTGACCGTCGGCTCCCGCGCGCGTGCGCGGGAGTGACGTCACCGCGGCTCCGGCCAATCAGATGGCCGGATGCCGCGATCCCGGAAGACGGGCGACTGAACATGTCGCTCGTCATACAGTTAAGAGAGCGGCACGGCGGGGGCTCGTTCTAAGGTAAGTATTTCATAACGAGCTAGTATGCGATGCATACTAGCTCATTATGTCTTTCTCTTGCAGGTTGTAAAAAAAAGAAAAATTTTTTGAACGAGTTTACAACCTCTTTAATGACCAGGCCATTTTTTATGATTCGGCACTGCATTGCTTTAATTGACAATTGAGTGGTCATGCGACACAGTACTCAAATAGAATTGATGTCCTTTTTCCCCACAAATAGAGTGTTCTTTTGGTGGTATTTGATCACCTCTGCGGTTTTCCGTTTTTGAACTATAAATAAAAAAAAAAACGTCAATTTTGAAAAAACACCAATATTTTCTACTTTCTGCTCTAAATCATTCCCAATAAAAAAAATGCAAAAATCTAATTTTTTCATCAGTTTAGCCCATTTGTATTCTGCTACATATTTTTGGTAAAAAAAAATCCCAAAAAGCGTATATTAATTGGTTTGCGCAAAAGTTATAGCGTTTACAAACTACAGGATAAATTTATGGACTTTTTATTTATTTATTTTTTTTATTAGTAATGGTGGCGATAAGCGATTTTTAACAGGACTGCGACAATACAGCGGATAGATTAGACGTCTAACTGACATTTTTGACACTTTTTGGGGACCAGTAAAATGAATACAGTAATCAGTGCTAAATAATATGCACTGTTACTGTATATATGACACTGGCAGGGAAGGGGTTAACACAGGGGGTGATCAAAGCGTTAAATGTGTTCCCTTTTGTGCTTACTTACTGTGTGGGGTATGGGTTGGACAGAGGCAGAGAAAGATCGGTGTTTTAGCTTAGCTGAATCACACGATCTTTCCCTGCCTCTCCGACAGAAGAGCCACCTGCTTTGTTTACATCTTAAATCGCGGTAGGCCAGCGGCGATCGAGCCCGCTCCTCCAGCGGTCTGCCTCCCGCTGGAAAAACTGCCCATACATAATCACGTAGATCTACGTGATTATGCGCATCCGAGCTGCCCTGCCACAGTAAATCTGCGTGGGGCGGTCAGCAAGCGGTTACAGTACATCTAAAGGAATTTAAATAGGAAAATTGTATAATGTAGGGCACACCTAGGGCTGAGTCCACTCAGGAGAATTTAAGGATTTCCAGACCACTTTTCTCATCAATAAAGCACACCAACATCAGATTCTTCCCACCCAGCAGATATGTCATATACAGCAACAGAGATTTTCCAGCATCCTAGCAATTTGTTGCATGACACGTTCTGTTCATTCAAGCAGATAAACATCCTCCAGGCCCAGCCTCCTGGTTTGCCTAGTTTTATCTTTCTCTAGGTTAGACTTATAGTTTGCTCAACGGGTCTCCACTGTCACCTGTCAGATGTCTGCCGGAAAATGTACTTGCCTCAGCAGCAAAGGCTTACACAGAAGCATTAGGATTCAAAGGGGGAGATTTACTAAAACTGGTGCACACAGAATCTGGTGTAGCTGTGCATAGAAACCAATCAGCTTCGGGTTTTATTGTCGAAGCCTAATTGAATAAGCTGAAGTTAGGGCTCTTTCACACTAGGAGTCCGTCAAACAGACTCTGTTTATCTCAGCAGGGGATCGATCTGCCGATCCCCTGCTGAGCATGAGGATGACAGCTGTTCTCCGTGCTGTGTGCGGAGACACAGCTGTCAGGTCCCCATGCATTATAGACAAATATTTATACAGCGCTATATAAAATCAAATAAAGTGACAATGTGCATCATATAAATCAATAAACTCGCTTACAGTGCAATATATATTCCTCTTAGGTGCAATATATAATGTCCATAAAGTGCATTCAAAGTAAAGTGCATAAAAGTCCACTAAAATATAAATATAACCGTGGTTTAAAATTCAATGAAGTGCTTGATAGATGTTTCCATATAAAAGTGCAAGTAACACCACCACCGTTTAGCCACCAGATGGCCTCTCACCTCACTGAAGCATTAAACCAGCATTGAATCCTCAAAAAATGCCACTTCCTGGATCGATCTCTCACCATCCCATGGATATGATATGTGAATAAAGATAATGAGGCATCTAAGTGTACACTGCTATTATCCTATAATTGATTCACATTCAAAGTAGAATTGCACTCACATGAATCAGCACAATGGGCTTGTGCGGACCGTACACGCCAAAAACAGTAGCTGTCCGGAGCCGTGCTGGTGGGTCGCCGCTCGTCCGTCCAGGTCTTCGTCCCCTTTATCTCAGCGGGGGATCGATCCGCCGATCCCCTGCTGAGCAGGAGGATGACAGCTGTTCTCCGTGCTGTGTGCGGAGACACAGCTGTTAGGTCCCCATGCATCTCTATGGGGGAATCGGATGGGAACGGACCGTCTGTCCGTTCTCATCCGATCTGATCCGCTGGACAGATGGAAAATAGGGTTTCCATCCGTCCAGATTTGACGGATCGGATTGGATGTCAGCGGACATGTCTCCGCTAACATCTGATGCCCCATAGGCATGCATGGGGTGACCCTTCAGATCCGCAAAAAAAACTGACAGGCGGATGTGAACGGTCCGCCTGTGTGAAAGGGGCCTTAGAAGCCAATTGGTTACTATGCACAGCTGCACCAGATTCTCTGTACACCAGTTTTAGTTAATCTTCCTTAAAGTCTATCTACTCAGGTGTCTTTAACCCCAAGGACAGTCTAGTTCTCTCTATTAATGAGGTAAAGATTCATTTTGCAAAGAATACCCAATCACATGCAAGGAAAATAAAAAACAGCATTTTGCTTGCACATGATTGGATGATGGACGTCAGAAGAGCTTTTGCTCATTTACTAAGCTCTGGAGCAACTGCTCTTGCAGACTGTAACTGCACTTTGCAAAGTTCACAGGTTATTTGTCTTTAAAAAATCAACCCCATAAAGTTTAACTGAATCAGGGCAGCAGGTATACTTCATGCCAAACTATGCCCTTGACCAACAAGAGTGGTCTGTTACATTGCCCCTGCTCATTTCACCAGGTGAAAAATGCCCCCCTTGTTCTTTTAAACTCTTTCTCCTGTTTGTATGTGCATATTCCTTTCAATGTGTATTATAAAAATACCACAAAGTATACCTTATTACAATCAACTTTGGTCAACCAGCATTGTCTTTACAATTACATTTACAAAAATGTAATAGTCAACATACATACATATGTTCTCTTTTTTTTTTTTTTTTATTATGGTCAAGATGAAAAAATATAAACATTTCATTTTAGCTACCTAGTTATGAAATATTGCATATCTAATGCAGCCAGTGGAGCTCTAGTCTCCTTTCCACATATTCAGGTATTTCAACTTTCAGTTATGTGTCAAGAATCCAGATGTTTACAGATACGGATATCATTGAGTCATCATGATCCTTTATCACGGGGTGCAGTGTGATATTTTAACCAGATAAAGGGAGCTACAAAGCAAGCTGTTCTGTTGTGCTGTGCCTTTAGCTAAACCATACTGCTCTTGGATTTATCTTGCATTTAAAGTTTATTTGTAAAAACAAAAGTTATATACATCATAACAAAAAACAGAAGTAAAAACAATTTTAAAAACATATATTGTCAGCCTGACAAGTCGCGCTCCCTCGCGGTCCATTGACCGCTACAGGACCCGTTCTAATAGGAGCGACACAAGTCGCTCCGACTTAGAAAAAGGGTCCTGTACTACTTCGGGGCGACCTCGGAGCGACTTGCATAGACTTCCATTATGTGAAGTCCCTGCAAGTCGCTCCGAAGTCGTGGTGCATGGGAATGCACAAGTCGCCCCCGAAGTAGTACAGAGTCGTGTGGCCTCAGTGTGAACCGACTCTTATTAGGTAAAATTAAAATAAAAACAAAACCGTTACAGTTTCCCTTTAATGCAGCCTTGATTGGGCAAAACATTGCTGATAAAATGGATAGCAAGCATTTTTTCCACTCTCCTTTATTTTCACTTACAAATACACACACTGATAAGCACTGCTTTCTTCCAAATATCTACTTTAGAGTGCCCGAGAATATAATTATTATGCATCTGATTTCAATAAGTCACAATTTCTCCAAAATAACATAAAGCACCTTATCATTGGTAGTGTCTAAAATAATTTAAGTCTACATAATGTTATTGAAACAAGAGGTGATGATTATTTTTCAGACATAACAGACTGTATCTTGTGCACACAAGAAATGTTGTCTTTTCGTTCATGATTTAATATATTTCTGAGGTAGATTAAACAGCACAAAGCTTATCTCCAAATGCTGCATATAGCAGTTCAATTCATAATTAATGTTTGTAATATTAAGGTTGTACATGTGACAGAGCTAGGATGTAGTAAAAAACTAGATTTTTTACAGGGGAAGAAGACCCAGGATAACATTAATAGAAGATACAAAGCAGAGGAAGCATACCAGGCATCCATGTTCACTCATATAGCTTCATTTGTGAAGATTACAGATAAAAGTAAAAGTAACAACTGTATGTTGCTAAAAAGCGCATGCTCTGTCGTGTGCTGCCCAACATGGATACTACCTTATACTACAGAAACCCATATAGGAGAATGAGCCCTTAGAAAAACGGTCATTAAAAAAATACACAGGCTACCATTAGTGATTTCCTTGTGAAATTTGCAGTTATCTGGCTGTCAAGGTGTCCCTCTGACTTCTAGGCCTTCTGAGTCACTGGTCTGCAAAATTCAAGTAGATCACAAATTCAGATTCTCTTCTGATTGCATACATCTTGTAGGTAATGGATTCAAACTCTTGAAGCCAATGGGGATTTCATTTTCAAAAGGAGGTCAGCAATGACAGCCAAGTATTTTTCTACCATATGCTTTCTTTAAATATCGCTTTGTGTAAGGATGGCTGTACACAGCCTAGATTTCATAAATGATTCAACTAATTGAATCTTTGCTTATGATAATCAGGAAGTGTGGAAGTTAAAGTATATGTAAACCCTCACCTTGTAAAAGAACAAAATAAAATAGAAATTAAAGGAAAAACATTTGTGTATAGATATTAAAAACGTTACAAATACAGTTTTTCCCTTCTTATAAGTGATCACTCTCCCTCTGTTATCAGCTGCATAATAGTTAGGGGAGGAGAAACAGCAGCACTCTGGTCTTCTGAGTTAATGGTTGTCTGGGGGTCGGGGTCTGATCATTGGAGGAGTGCAGGCTGAGTTACTTGACACTAGCAGGGGTGATTAAAAGCTTTAATTTTTTCCTGCAAGGCATGTAACCCAAAGGGAAACAAAATAGTTCACTGCAATTGCCTATAAAGTGTGAGCTGGAGTTTGGCTTCAATTTGTTAGTGGTTCTAAATCTGCTTATACAATAAACACTTACCTCCCACCCCCCAAACTGACAATGCTGCGGTCTACTGTGTCTCCTGTGCTCATTCCTCAAGAGTTGTGTCTCACTAATACAGGAGGTGTGTTACTGGCCAGATCACCAGGTGGGAAAAGAGGGAAAGAAGACAAAGAAAAGAAAACTGATGCAGCCACCACATCTAATGATTGGTAAGCTGCAATATAATACATCTTTGGTTTTGAGTTTAATACCACTTTAAGGGTTTCATTTTCCAAACTATCCTAAGGACTGAGGAATGCATGATTGGAATGATGATGAACTGGTCCTTCATGTCTATAAAAATCTATGAATGCCTAAGTCCTGTTTTCTTTAATTTTCTGAGCCTCAGCTTTGACCTTTGAGGCCGCCCATCACAATCTTAAGTCATCATGGAAAGGGCATGGTAAAGGTAATCAAGCAGGGAAGCTGTTTATAAATTGCATATCAGTTCACTCTTCATATCATGCAAGACTCCCAGACCAGTAGGAATGCTGATCAAAGACATAAACATCAGAATGTGCCCTCCTATATCATAAAAATGGAGCTCTACTTCAGATTTTTTATTTTATATGAATCTCTACAGATAACCTGTAAACAGACACATCAGGTGGAACAACATTAAAAGCAACTACAGGCAACAAGGGAAATAAATGAATTGCTAATATCATCCAGGAAAAACTGCAACAAGGTTAACATCATAATCTTCATACTACATTTCCTCTAATTTACAGAAGCCAGATTCTGTAAGCTTCTCACATTACATTTTTTTTCCGTACATATTTTTCTTCACCCTCTAACCTTGTCCACTGGATTCTTCTCAAAAACATATTGTCACAAGCCCAGTGTATCCAGCATTGTCTGGTGTAACTCTCAGCTTCACTGCACACCCAGTTTGGTGCAACCATCTACTCTTCTTAAATCATTGGCGCCTGTCTCTTCCTGGTTCTTGCAGCCAACTCCCTGAGGAGCACAATGTAGAGTGTGTTGCCTGGCACATGCACAATGTGGTGGGGATTACCCCTAAGCCTCTTGGGATGTATTACATAAGTATTTCAGGGAAGGTGTGGGAAGCTGGTACTATGTCATTCTTGGAAGGAAGAGAGGAAAGATCCCTGGTGCCACATATCAATGGAGTCCTATGGTGGTATGTGAGAGACAACCTCAGCCCGGGCTCCCGCAAAGCTATGCTCCCAGTGCATTTCGCTCCGCCTCCGAAGCTTAGTCATGGGCAACCCCATGTGTGATATTTTGTAGGAGGTTTTGGAAGTTAGCTTCATATAGAGAAGAGACAGGGGTAGTTAATTTAATCCCCAGGTAATTAATAGTTTTGTTATCCCACACATAGGGAAACTTCTGCTTCAGGGGAGTGATGGCTGACCTATTAATCCCTATAGGGAGGATGGATGATTTAGTAATATTTATTTTATAGTAAGAGATTTCTCCAAATTTACTTATTTATGCCTGTACCACCTTTAGGGAAACAGCCATGTCAGTTAGTGTTAAGAGGACATCATCTACGAAAATACCTATTTTGTGGAAATATTCAGCTGTAGTGATTCCTTGTATTAGAAGGTTTTAATACAAGGAATCACTACAGCTGAATATTTTTTTGTATTTTAATGGGTTCGGTGAAGGGCTCCATCACGAGTGTAAAAAGGATTGGGGATAAAGGACACCATTGTCTGGTCCCATTAGTTATGCTGAAGAGATCTGATAATGTGGTAGAAGTATAGACTTGGGCCGATGGTTTAGAATACAGGGCTGAGATGACTGTTTGAATGGGGCCTTGTAGTCCAAATTTTTGTAGCGTTTGTTTGACATACCTCCAATGGACCCAGTGTAAGTCCTTTTAAGCATTTAATGTTAACAATACCGCATGGATTCCATTACTGAAAGGAGGTTGATCATCCTTCTAGTGCCATATGAAGCTTGTCGGCCCTTTACAAACTCGACTTGATCGATATTGATTATTGCTGGGGTAACATCTACCAGTCTGTATGCAATTATTTTTGCTAATGTTTTTGCTAATAAAGTCGGAATTCAAGAGTGAAATAGGGCGGACATTTTGTGCGCTCCTTCCCTGGTTTTGGCAAGGTGACAGTGATTGCTTTAAGCATTTCTTCAGGAAAGGATCCCCAGGTTACAGCTGTTTTAAATAGGTTTTGTAAGTGAGGGGTTAAAGTGGTCAGGAAGGTCTTGTAATATTCTGATGACAGTCCATCAGAGATTTATTGTTGAGGAGAGATTTGATGACTGTAGTGATTTCTGTCAGTGTTATAGGGGTGTTTTGTTTCCTAAGAGTGTCTTTGTCTACAGTAGGGAGTTTAAGGGAGTCTAGGTAGTCATGTATGGCCTCCTAGTTGGGTTGTATAGTGTTAGGGTTGGTATTTAAGTTGTATAAGGTATGATATTAGCTCTGGAGGGTATTTTCTATATCCTTCGGATGGAGGATTTTAAAGGTAGTGCCTGGTTTTAGTAAGTATGATACTGAGTTTCTTAGTCGTCGTACTTTGAGTTGGTTAGCCAAGAGTTTGCCCGCTTTATTACCTTGGGAGTAGTAAGTGACTTTCATGTTACGAACTTGTCTTCCGTGGTCATTTAGCATAAGGAGTTTTAGCTCATGTCGATACTTAGTCAAGTCGTGCAGTGTATTGGGGTTGAGGGTTTTTCATGTTGGATTTCTAGGGAGCGTATTTTGGTAACCATGTTTTCTATAGCCTGCAACCTACGTTTCCTTTCCCTAGCTGCTGCCTGGTTTAACAGCCCCCTGGAGTAAGCCTTGTGGGCACACCAAACATTGAATACATTCGCATCAGGAGTTGCATTAATATGGTAAAATTCCTCGAGCTGAGTGTTAAGCCTTTCCTTACAGGCATGGTTGTTAAATAGGGTGGAGTTTTTTCTCCATAGGCGAGTCGGAAGGGCTCTATGGTCCTCTGTCAACATCAGGCTAATGGGGGCATGATCAGACCATGTAATTGGCATAATGTCCACTTTAAGGACCTTATGCGATAAGGTCAGGTCTGTGAGGAAAAAAATCAATCCTGGAATATGAGCCGTGGGGTGCTGAAAAATATGTGTAGTCTTTTTCATCAGCATGGGAGCAGCGCCACAGGTCATATAGGAGGTTCCCCCTCAGGAAATTTTGTAGAGTCTGTCTTACAGGGTTTTTAGGATTGGAAGTGTCAAGGGCTGGATCCACTATAATATTGAAGTCCTCCAGTAGTATAAGTGAGCCCTTCTGAACCGTCTCTATTTTCTTGTACAGAAAATTTAAGAACCTAATCTGCCCAACATTAGGTTCATAAAGATTAACGATAGTATATAGAACATTGTTAATATTTGCAAACTAAAATTATGTAGCGGCCCTTAGGGTCTGTATATACATCGTGTATAGAGAAAGTTACTGAAGAATTGATGGGTATAAGAACACCATTTTTCTTAACAGAGGCATTGGCAGGGAAAATATGTGGGAATCGCTGCTGGGAACATTTGGGTGCCTTAGTAGCACAGAAATGCATCTACCGAATGTAGAAGACATCAGCATTGAGTTTTGGTGCTTCTTTCCATGCTGCCCTCCATTTAAATTGACTGTTAAGCTTGTGGGCATTAAGTGAAACTAGAGTAATAGACATAATATGGGTGCAGAGATATGCTTATGTGATGATGTAGTTTACCAGGTTCTGAGATGGTGGAAGTCCAATGAAGTGTCTCTTGCAATTTGTCGGTGATGTTCCAGATCTGTAGTTCTGTACCATGGGTTCTTGAAGATAGTAGGTGAGCTTCGAGGATAATGAGCGTTCATCTATAAAAACAAGGCATGTCTGCAAAAGCAAGAGTAGAAACATAGGCAAAGGTGCTTTATACCTATCTTTACAGGCGAATAAAGCAACTGAAGAGTACTTAGGCATCCTCTTTTTCATCATATTTGCGTGTAGTAATAACAGGGGGAAAGATGAAGGAGGGGAGGGAGGAAGGGGAAAACAACAGGGGGAAGAAGAAAGGCAAGGTGGAGGGTAATCCCAAAGGGATATCAAGTAGCTTCCGCTACATAAAGTGGGGTTTCCTTAGGCTCTGTCGGGACAGCTCCCATAGATTGTTTCTGGGGGTGTTTGAGGGTAGGAGTCTTCAGCGGTCAGAAATGTCATCCTGGTGCCTCGGCTGAGAGTCATTCAGTCTGCACTGGGTGGATTCCTCTGGGGGTGGAAGAAGATTCCATGTTCTGAGGAGACGTGGCCATCATCTAGGATCGTGATCACTTGTTGTCTGTTGCCCTTGGTTATTATCAGTTTGACTGGTGGGCCCCATCTGTATAGAATTTTGTGGTTCTGTAGCATTTTTGTAATGGTGACCAATTGTCTGCGTGCCATCAGAGTATGTTGGGAAAGGTCCGCAAACAATTTTATCCCTCCATAGGGGTCTGGTAGTGGATTTGTTTGTCTTGTTAGATGAAGTAGGCTTTCTTTTATATGGTAGAAGTGAATACGAGCTATCACGTCCCTGGGGATATGCTCTGAAAGGAAAGGGGGTTTAGGAAGTCTGTGGGCTCGATCAATAATTATATTTCTGACTGGGATTTCTGGTAGGAGTGTGGAAATCATTTGGTGTATGAATTGCTTCAAGTCGCCTGGTAGAACTGATTCTGCAATCCCTCTAAATTTGAGGTTGTTGCACCTGGAGTGATCCTCGAGGTCTTCGATTTTCAAATCTGAGCTGGGAAATTGTATCTTCTGTGTCCCTATATGCATCCACGAAGTCGTTATGGGCTTCTTTAAATTCTCCCATTTTGTTTTCCATGAAGTCGACTTTATCGCCCAGCTCAGCTACTTCAGCTTTAATATGGGAGACTGCAGACAGCATGTCTTTATGCAGTGTGCTGCGGAGGGCCACCAACATTCTTTTCATTGTGGTGACCAGCATAGGTTGCCCTGTAGTTGGAAATTGTGCAGTGGGGTCGTTATGCTCCTCAGCATCTGCTATATATGAGCCCTCTCTCATATCTCCATCTTGGTCTGCTGTACACTGTATTACAGGGTCTAGTTGGGGCCTAGACTTCTGGGGGCTCTGTGAGGGAGATATCTGTCTGCTCCCTATGTTGACGGAGGGCCTGCTGACTCATACCTGCTGTGGTTGCTGTGAGGAGGTCTACCTTGTGGCACCACTGCTGATGAGCTGGTGCCATGATGATTGTGAGGGCCTCTGGCTGAAGTGAAGAGGTCGGCAAGCTTGCGGGGTCCACTCTGGGATTTCCGCCTGCTCATCTTGCTCTCTGGTATTGTGAGGATGTCTCCAAGGTTTCGTGGCCTGTTTTCGAGTCTCCTCGTCGCTTCTAGCCACTTCACGAAGCTGTGATGTCCCAGGGCTCTATTCCACTGCGGCCATCTGCCCTGCTGCTGGCCACGCCCCCCATTGCATTTTGGTGCTTTAACCACTTCTGGGCCGCAAGTTTTTCCCCCTGAATGATCAGGCCATTTTTTGTGATTCTACACTGCATTATTTTAACTGAAAGTTGCGCGGCCTTGCAAAGCTATACCCAAAAAAAATTGATGTCCCACAAATTTTTTTTTTTTGGCACTATAAACAAAAAAAGTGCGACAATTTTTAAAAAATGTATATGTATATATTTCACTTTCTGCTATATAACATTCCCAATAAACAAAAAAAAATGTAAAAATCATTTTAGGCCAATTTGTATTCTGCTACATATTTTTGGTAAAAAAAATCCCATAAAAAGGGTATATTGATTGGTTTGCGCAAAAGTTATTGCATCTACAAACTAGGGGAAAGATTAATGTAATTTTAGTAGTAATGGCGGCAATCAGAGATTTTTAGCAGGACTGCGACATTGCGGTGGACAGATCGGACCCCTAACTGACATTTCTGACACTTTTGGGGGGGACCAGTGACATTACTGCAGTAATCAATGCTAAAAATATGCACTGTTACTGTACTAATGACACTGGCAGGGAAGGGGTTAACACCAGGGGCGACCAAAGTGTTAAATGTTTCCATAGTGGGTGCTTCCTAACTGTGTGGGGGGTTTACTCATGGAATGAACACAGGGAACTGTGTTCCTAAATAGGAGGAACACAGGGTCCTTGTGTTCATTACTGAACGTTACTGCCATTGTAAACACGGAAGACCACTGTTCTCTCTTCACGGAGGGTGATCGCGGGTGTCCGGCGGCAATCGTGGCTGCTGGACCCAAAGACCAGCTTTTCCTGCGGTCAATGAACGCGTGTGCCCCCACTCGCGGTCCTATGAAGCGACATACAGTTACGTTGTTTTGCGGGACAGAGCCGACCTGCCGCAGTATATGTACTGCTGGCAGATCGGTAAGTGGTTCATTTTCAAGTATGAGTAGAATGCACACTTATCTGTACAAAAAAGCTGCTTCTAATATCTTGGAACAGTTTAAATGAAGAAAAAGGCATTCCTAGATTGTAAGCGCTAACGAGCAGGGCCCTCTGATTCCTCCTGTATTGTATTGTAACTGTACTTACTGCTCTCATGTTGTAAAGCACTGCGCAAACTGTTGCCGCTATATAAATCCTGTATAATAGTAATAATAATAATAATAATAATGGTAATGCAGTGGGAGTTTAATATAAGTGAAAGTTATTATTAATGGTGGAGGCAGCAGCACATTGGGGGTAACATTTGGACACGAAAACAGCCTGTAGTTACACTACATTACTTATGTACTTTATACTCCGAAATACATGATGTGTAATGCCTATAGAGCAAGTTACAGAACACTTACTGTGTTTTGTCTCCAAGGATTAGACAAGATTAAATCTTTGCTTACGTTAGTAAGAAAACACAAACCGCAACCGACACAAAGTAAACAGCATACAAGAAGGAATTCCTATTAGGAAACGAACCAAAGCTTTTGTCTCAGGTGTAAACTTAAGAGCCACTCAAATAAATTACCTAGTAGCTAAACCCATACCTCTTGAATGTCTTAATGAAATTGATAGATTAATAAAAAGTGTTGCCTTTGTAATGAACAATTCAAGTATTGTATAGCTCTAAGTGAAAACTGAACTCATTAGGCTAATTTCTTCATGCATTAAATACCATTAACTTCACATTGATGAAATTCTGAAAAGCAGAGAAAATGATAAAAGAACCCAATTTCTACAGTATGTTTGGTATTATTGTTATAATGCAAAATAGACATGAATATTTCTTATGTCAACTGATATAATGATTTAAGTTCTGCTCAGGCAAAAAACTTGAGCAGTGACTTGTGTACTAGGCTTTAGTAGGTAAATATGTTATACTAGGCAGGGAGCCACAGAAGAGAATAAGGTTACATTAACACAGCCGCATAGGGGCAGCCACTGACAAGAATCAGTAGATAGTATCTGCTGCCTGAACACATAGTTGATTACTAAATTTGGAGAGTGCAAAATCTGGTGCTTCTATGCAGACAATGAGCTTTCTAACTGCAGCTTCTTTAATTAACCTTTGACAAAAAAAAAAAAAAATTGGAAGCTGATTACTGCACCAGATTTTGCACCCCATTATGTGCTACCATCAGCAACTGTCATTGGCAGCTGTCTGATTTGTGCTCTGTATGATTCAATAGTGGATGCCACCAGTGTTTGCATGTTTACATGACCGCTGAGCTGTTATATGCAAATATAGTTTCTGACTGACCATAGATTCAGACAGTGAACATCCAGGGTCAACGTTTCCATGGAGTTCTGACTGACTGCAACTTTGCAATTGGTATGCATGTAAGCAGTGGTTAATTTAATGCTCCTTTAATTTGTTAATTACATTTTTCAAACAATTTATTTGCATAAAAGGACACGGTACAGTAAAATATGTCTCTGGTAGACAATGTAACATATTGTGAAAGGTACAGTAAATCATTCAGGGATAAGAAAATATAAGAAAGGGTATAACTAAGAGTTAATTTAGGAATTTTTCAAAAATCCTTCTAGGAAGTGAGGGGAGTTCACATCCTTTCTGGTAGGATCCTATATAAAAACTGGGTGGAGCTTAGCCAGTGTTCAGAGGCTGATTGGACTAGAGAAGCCAGTTTGGAGAATGAACTAAGAACCTACATCTATACTGCTGTTGCCTTATGAGTTTATGTGTAATCTCCATTACTGTGGCCTGAGGAGGAGTTATGTATAAATCCCCATTAGAGACTGTATATACAGTAGATGGGTGTAAATATATATGTATAAGATATTGAGTTTTGATTTTACATTGAGTTGATATATGATTATCAATTATATGAAGTTGTGTGACTTCAGTCTGCAGTCAGTAGTAGGAATCCAGTTTAACAAGTCCATTTGAAAGGCCAGCCAGCTATTCACAATTAAACACATAAAATGTATCCCATTCAACAAGTCTGTTCGCTGGGAGGGAGTCTGTTGATATGCTAAATAATATCATCCTGTACTTAAGTTTCTGAGAGCCAGACTTCCTGGAGCCAAGGAACCTGGGGGAACAGATCATGTCACATCCGTCCTTATTTCATTCTCCATATCAAAGAACTCTCATTAAGATATGCAATGAAGATGAGCCATCTGTTGAGGGGTGGACAATGGGCCTCAAGGATGAATCTTGCATATCTTAATTATCAATTTCAGAGCAAATCCACAGGTAGGAGCAAATTCTCCCTCCAACAGGCAGGAGGGCTTAGCAAGAGGCTGAATTATGCTAACCTAGGGGAGGGGGAAGTTGTCCTATCCTGAACGAGATACGCCCAAAGGAAGGAACAGGGCAGGATAGCTGAACCAATCAGAATAGCCCTATACAAGGCTATGGGATATGGTTCTATATTAGCAAAGGTAGAAATAGAGGGACTTCCTCTCTTGTAATGGCAGACAAGGATGAAACACTCAAGTGAAGGGTAATTATGGACGTTTAAGGTATACATGGCTTGTCCTCTTTGTGTCTGTGTTTGTATATGAGTATCATACTCTATATTTGTTCATTTAAACTAGGAATATTTTCCATTTGTTTGTATGTACCATAGATAGATTGTTGTAAATTAATTTAGGCTTTCAAACTATATACCAATAAAATAATTGCTGTTTTAAAGCTTTCATTCATAGTCAAAGAACTCTCATTTTTAACCCAAATATTGTCTGAGGTAAATTAAATCTCATATTTTTCAGGTAACACTGCTAACCCTAGAATGGGCTTCCCTATACCAGGTTCTGAAAGGTACACTGCCATGAAAAGAGGACATAGTATGTTGCTAACTATTTATTATTGACTAGGGTTGAGCGAACACCTAGATGTCCGTGTTCGACGGGTTCGGCCGAACTTTAAAAAAAAGTCCGGGTCCGTGTCCCGGACTTTTACCGAACTTTTCCCGGACACCGAACCCCATTGAAGTCAATGGGGACCCGAACTTTAAGGCACTAAAATGGCTCTAAAACACCAAAGGAAAGGGCTAGAGTGCTGCAAATGGCAGCAAAACGTAATTAAGAGCATGGCAAGTGCTCTGCAAACAAATGTGGATAGGGAAATAACTTAAAACAACAAAAAAAAAACAGAAAAATAAAACAATGTTCTTCTTCATCTCTGAAGGACGAGGCCCATATGGAGTAGGAGGGAGGTTGAGGTGGTGGTGGATGTGGCGGTGACATAGGCGTGCGCACAGGGTGTGCTGGGTGTGCCTGGGCACACCCTAATCACCTAGGGCACATAGCATTGCCAGTGAGGAGATGGGAAAGATCTCCCTGGGACCTGCTCTGCTCTATTTCTCCTTGCCTACAGGTACATGGCCCCGATACATTACTCTCCCTGCTGGCAAACACATGCATGTGTATTTCAACTTTGGGGTGCACACCTTAATGCAATAGGCTGCGCACACCTATGGGCGGTGTAGGTGGAAGCGGCGGTGGAGGAGGACCAGGGCCGGATTAACAGCATCATGGGCTTGGTGCTGAGGATTTTGAAGGGCCTTAAGGGCCGTGCCTTGCCATGCACCCAGAGGAGGAAGGGTGCAGCCATGCATGCCTAATTCAACATGGGATGCTGTCTCTGAAGCCCATAAACACATCCATGCATCGCCAACTGTCCCTCCTTGTCCGGCCTTCACGCTGTGTGGGGAGGTTCTGAGGGTGCTGCCTGGGGAAGCGAGCATAGAAGCCAGACTTCTGTGTTTACAAGTGACAGAAGAGCGGTAACAGTGAATATGGCCAACCCGGGGCCTATATAAAAGGTAGGGGCCTGGAGCTGCAGCTCCAATAGCCCCTACATTAATCTGGCCCTGAGGAGGAGGACGAGGTAGCCAACACTGCTTCTTTTCAAAAATTTTAAATGAGGGTACACCCCAAAAGAGTGAGAAAGAGCAAAAATGGAACAATGGGTGGGTAAGGTCGGTATCCATTGCTATTCTGCATAAGGTACGGAAAAGTCCCGTGGGATCCATGCCTGGTTCATTTTAATGAACGTGAGCTTGTCCACATTGTCTCTGGACAGGCGGCTGCGCTTGTCTGTTATAACGCCCCCAGCCGTGCTAAATACCCGTTCAGATAATACACTGGCTGCATGGCACGCCAGCACCTCCAAGGCGTAAAGGGCAAGCTCAAGCCATGTGAACAATTTGGAGACCCAGAAGTTGAAGGGGGCAGACCCGTCATTCACTACATGTAGGCGTGTGCACACATACTGCTCCACCATGTTGGTAAAATGCTGCCTCCTGCTAAGACGTTCCATCTGAGCTGCTGGTGCTGCTGTTTGTTGTGGCGTGCTGACAAAGCTTTTCCACATTTCGGCCATGCTAACCCTGCCTTCTGAGGTGCTGGCGGTGCCCTGGTTGCGTTGGCGACCTCCTCCTCCTCCTCCTCTGCCTTGTGCTTCCACTGTGGCCCCGCTGTCAGATGGGAATGCCAGCAGCATGGCGTCTACCAGCGTGCGCTTGTACTCGCGCATCTTGCGATCGCGCTCCAGTGAGTGAATTAAGGACGGTACGTTGTCCTTGTAACGGGGATCCAGCAGCGTGGCCACCCAGTAATCAGCACAAGTTAGAATGTGGGCAACTCGGCGGTCGTTGTGGAGACACTGCAGCATGTAATCGCTCATGTGTGCCAGGCTGCCCAGAGGCAACGAAAGGCTGTCCTCTGTGGGAGGTGTATCGTCCGTGTCCTCTGTATCCCCCCAGCCACGCACCAGTGATGGCCATGAGCTGGCCTGGGTGCCACCCTGCTGTGAACATGGTTCCATCTCCTCCTCCAGCTCCTCCTCCTCCTCATCCTCCTCATCCTCCAGAACTGTGCCCCTGCTGGACAATTGCGTCCCTGGCGTTTGCGTGTGCAGGAACCCACCCTCGGAGCCCCTTGCGAATGACTGCCCTGAAAGCCTTGGAAATGTTACCTCTTCATCCTCCTCCTCCTCCTCATCCTGTGCCACATCCTCTTCCATCATCGCCCGAATTGTTTTTTCAAGGAGGCATAGAAGTGGGATAGTTAAGCTGAGAACGGCGTCATTGCCACTGGCCATGTTGGTGGAGTACTCAAAACAGCGCAACAAGGCACACAGGTCTCGCATGGAGGCCCAGTTAAATTAAATAGCGGAATAGAAAATATGATCCAAAAAAAGTGTATGTATATCACACGTACACAACCACACTGGGCCCCAATTACTATTGTTTGTACCCCTAAAAGGCTAGATGAGGAGTAGGGGGAGTATGGAACAGGCAGCACCCTCAAACCTTCAGAAGTATGAGATGAACCCCAACAACTTGGAAAGGTGGATCTCTCTCACACGTACCGACACAGACTATCCCGCAATTCAATTGATCCTCAAAGGTTTTTATTGAATAGCGGAATAGGAAATATGATCAAAAAAAGTGTATGTATCTCGCACGTACACAACCACACTAGGCCCCAATTACTATTGTTTGTACCCCTAAAAGGCTAGATGAGGAGTAGGGGGGGTATGGAACAGGCAGCACCCTCAAACCTTCAGAAGTATGAGATGAACCCCAACAACTTGGAAAGGTGGATCTCTCTCACACGTACCGACACAGACTATCCCCCAATTTAACTGATCCCCAAAGGTTTTTGATTAAATAGCGGAATAGAAAATATGATCCAAAAAAAGTGTATGTATATCACACGTACACAACCACACTAGGCCCCAATTACTATTGTTTGTACCCCTAAAAGGCTAGATGAGGAGTAGGGGGGGTATGGAACAGGCAGCACCCTCAAACCTTCAGAAGTATGAGATGAACCCCAACAACTTGGAAAGGTGGATCTCTCTCACACGTACCGACACAGACTATCCCCCAATTTAACTGATCCCCAAAGGTTTTTGATTAAATAGCGGAATAGAAAATATGATCCCAAAAAAGTGTATGTATATCACACGTACACAACCACACTGGGCCCCAATTACTATTGTTTGTACCCCTAAAAGGCTAGATGAGGAGTAGGGGGAGTATGGAACAGGCAGCACCCTCAAACCTTCAGAAGTATGAGATGAACCCCAACAACTTGGAAAGGTGGATCTCTCTCACACGTACCAACACAGACTATCCCCCAATTTAACTGATCCCCAAAGGTTTTTGATTAAATAGCGGAATAGAAAATATGATCCAAAAAAAGTGTATGTATATCACACGTACACAACCACACTAGGCCCCAATTACTATTGTTTGTACCCCTAAAAGGCTAGATGAGGAGTAGGGGGAGTATGGAACAGGCAGCACCCTCAAACCTTCAGAAGTATGAGATGAACCCCAACAACTTGGAAAGGTGGATCTCTCTCACACGTACCGACACAGACTATCCCGCAATTCAATTGATCCTCAAAGGTTTTTATTGAATAGCGGAATAGGAAATATGATCAAAAAAAGTGTATGTATCTCGCACGTACACAACCACACTAGGCCCCAATTACTATTGTTTGTACCCCTAAAAGGCTAGATGAGGAGTAGGGGGGGTATGGAACAGGCAGCACCCTCAAACCTTCAGAAGTATGAGATGAACCCCAACAACTTGGAAAGGTGGATCTCTCTCACACGTACCGACACAGACTATCCCCCAATTTAACTGATCCCCAAAGGTTTTTGATTAAATAGCGGAATAGAAAATATGATCCCAAAAAAGTGTATGTATATCACACGTACACAACCACACTGGGCCCCAATTACTATTGTTTGTACCCCTAAAAGGCTAGATGAGGAGTAGGGGGAGTATGGAACAGGCAGCACCCTCAAACCTTCAGAAGTATGAGATGAACCCCAACAACTTGGAAAGGTGGATCTCTCTCACACGTACCAACACAGACTATCCCCCAATTTAACTGATCCCCAAAGGTTTTTGATTAAATAGCGGAATAGAAAATATGATCCAAAAAAAGTGTATGTATATCACACGTACACAACCACACTAGGCCCCAATTACTATTGTTTGTACCCCTAAAAGGCTAGATGAGGAGTAGGGGGAGTATGGAACAGGCAGCACCCTCAAACCTTCAGAAGTATGAGATGAACCCCAACAACTTGGAAAGGTGGATCTCTCTCACACGTACCGACACAGACTATCCCGCAATTCAATTGATCCTCAAAGGTTTTTATTGAATAGCGGAATAGGAAATATGATCAAAAAAAGTGTATGTATCTCGCACGTACACAACCACACTAGGCCCCAATTACTATTGTTTGTACCCCTAAAAGGCTAGATGAGGAGTAGGGGGGGTATGGAACAGGCAGCACCCTCAAACCTTCAGAAGTATGAGATGAACCCCAACAACTTGGAAAGGTGGATCTCTCTCACACGTACCGACACAGACTATCCCCCAATTTAACTGATCCCCAAAGGTTTTTGATTAAATAGCGGAATAGAAAATATGATCCCAAAAAAGTGTATGTATATCACACGTACACAACCACACTGGGCCCCAATTACTATTGTTTGTACCCCTAAAAGGCTAGATGAGGAGTAGGGGGAGTATGGAACAGGCAGCACCCTCAAACCTTCAGAAGTATGAGATGAACCCCAACAACTTGGAAAGGTGGATCTCTCTCACACGTACCAACACAGACTATCCCCCAATTTAACTGATCCCCAAAGGTTTTTGATTAAATAGCGGAATAGAAAATATGATCCAAAAAAAGTGTATGTATATCACACGTACACAACCACACTAGGCCCCAATTACTATTGTTTGTACCCCTAAAAGGCTAGGAGTAGGGGGAGTATGGAACAGGCAGCACCCTCAAACCTTCAGAAGTATGAGATGAACCCCAACAACTTGGAAAGGTGGATCTCTCTCACACGTACCAACACAGACTATCCCCCAATTTAACTGATCCCCAAAGGTTTTTGATTAAATAGCGGAATAGAAAATATGATCCCAAAAAAGTGTATGTATATCACACGTACACAACCACACTAGGCCCCAATTACTATTGTTTGTACCCCTAAAAGGCTAGGAGTAGGGGGAGTATGGAACAGGCAGCACCCTCAAACCTTCAGAAGTATGAGATGAACCCCAACAACTTGGAAAGGTGGATCTCTCTCACACGTACCAACACAGACTATCCCCCAATTTAACTGATCCCCAAAGGTTTTTGATTAAATAGCGGAATAGAAAATATGATCCCAAAAAAGTGTATGTATATCACACGTACACAACCACACTAGGCCCCAATTACTATTGTTTGTACCCCTAAAAGGCTAGGAGTAGGGGGAGTATGGAACAGGCAGCACCCTCAAACCTTCAGAAGTATGAGATGAACCCCAACAACTTGGAAAGGTGGATCTCTCTCACACGTACCAACACAGACTATCCCCCAATTTAACTGATCCCCAAAGGTTTTTGATTAAATAGCGGAATAGAAAATATGATCCCAAAAAAGTGTATGTATATCACACGTACACAACCACACTAGGCCCCAATTACTATTGTTTGTACCCCTAAAAGGCTAGGAGTAGGGGGAGTATGGAACAGGCAGCACCCTCAAACCTTCAGAAGTATGAGATGAACCCCAACAACTTGGAAAGGTGGATCTCTCTCACACGTACCAACACAGACTATCCCCCAATTTAACTGATCCCCAAAGGTTTTTGATTAAATAGCGGAATAGAAAATATGATCCAAAAAAAGTGTATGTATATCACACGTACACAACCACACTAGGCCCCAATTACTATTGTTTGTACCCCTAAAAGGCTAGATGAGGAGTAGGGGGAGTATGGAACAGGCAGCACCCTCAAACCTTCAGAAGTATGAGATGAACCCCAACAACTTGGAAAGGTGGATCTCTCTCACACGTACCGACACAGACTATCCCGCAATTCAATTGATCCTCAAAGGTTTTTATTGAATAGCGGAATAGGAAATATGATCAAAAAAAGTGTATGTATCTCGCACGTACACAACCACACTAGGCCCCAATTACTATTGTTTGTACCCCTAAAAGGCTAGATGAGGAGTAGGGGGGGTATGGAACAGGCAGCACCCTCAAACCTTCAGAAGTATGAGATGAACCCCAACAACTTGGAAAGGTGGATCTCTCTCACACGTACCGACACAGACTATCCCCCAATTTAACTGATCCCCAAAGGTTTTTGATTAAATAGCGGAATAGAAAATATGATCCCAAAAAAGTGTATGTATATCACACGTACACAACCACACTGGGCCCCAATTACTATTGTTTGTACCCCTAAAAGGCTAGATGAGGAGTAGGGGGAGTATGGAACAGGCAGCACCCTCAAACCTTCAGAAGTATGAGATGAACCCCAACAACTTGGAAAGGTGGATCTCTCTCACACGTACCAACACAGACTATCCCCCAATTTAACTGATCCCCAAAGGTTTTTGATTAAATAGCGGAATAGAAAATATGATCCAAAAAAAGTGTATGTATATCACACGTACACAACCACACTAGGCCCCAATTACTATTGTTTGTACCCCTAAAAGGCTAGATGAGGAGTAGGGGGAGTATGGAACAGGCAGCACCCTCAAACCTTCAGAAGTATGAGATTGTGTTCACTGTACCCCACAAAGATTGAGTTCACTGCACCCCACAATGATTGTGTTCACTGCACCCCACAAAGATTGTGTTCACTGCACCTCACAAAGATTGTGTTCACTGTACCCCCCAAAGATTGTGTTCACTGCACCCCACAAAGATTCTGTTCACTGTACCCCACAAAGATTGTGTTCACTGCACCCCAAAAAGATTGTGTTCACTGCACCCCAAAAAGGATGTTGTTCACTGCACCCCAAAAAGGATGTTGTTCACTCCACCCCAAAAAGATTGTGTTCACTGCACCCCACAAAGATTGTGTTCACTGCACCCCAAAAAGATTGTGTTCACTGCACCCCAAAAATGATTTTGTTCACTGCACCCCAAAAAGGATTTTGTTCACTGCACCCCAAAAAGGATGTTGTTCACTCCACCCCAAAAAGATTGTGTTCACTGCACCCCAAAAAGATTGTGTTCACTGCACCCCACAAAGGATTTTGTTCACTGCACCCCAAAAAGATTGTGTTCACTGCACCCCAAAAAGGATGTTGTTCACTGCACCCCAAAAAGGATTTTGTTCACTGCACCCCAAAAAGATTGTGTTCACTGCACCCCACAAAGGATTTTGTTCACTGCACCCCACAAAGATTGTGTTCACTGCACACCAAAAAGGATTGTGTTCACTGCACCCCAAAAAGATTTTGTTCACTGCACCCCAAAAAGATTGTGTTCACTGCAGCCCAAAAAGATTGTGTTCACTGCAGCCCAAAAAGATTGTGTTCACTGCAGCCCAAAAAGATTGTGTTCACTGCAGCCCAAAAAGATTGTGTTCACTGCAGCCCAAAAAGATTGTGTTCACTGCAGCTCACACACAGAAAAATGGATGTGGATCACTGACACCTGCCTATCTCCAATCCCACACCACACAGCAATATCGATTGTAGTTTGTAGAACACAGTTTCCCTAAAATTCAGCAGACTCTGTCCCTAACAGGATTGAGAAGAGATCGTAGATCAGGATTGAGTGCAGATTCACCCCACCCCCCACACAGCAATATCGATTGTAGTTTGTAGAAGACACTGACCCTATAATTCAGCAGACTCTATCCCTAAAATGCCTACAACTCGCCCTGCCTAAACACTCCGACCTGTCCCTCAATTCTATCCGGACACAAATGGTTTTTTCCTGCCTATCTTTCCCTAATCAGCAGCCAGCACGTTGATGTGTGCTCTGTCCCTGAATCTAAGCAGCATAATGACGCCGCTGCGGCTGCCTCGAACTTATAAAGACTTGGTCACATGCTTCAGACGGCCAATCACAGCTACTGAGACATTTGCAGGCATGGCTGGGATGGCTTAAGGCACACCAGTTAAACGATTGTTGATTGGCTGTTGAAAGCCCGCCATGAAAAGAGCGCCAAAGCATGCAAAACCCGGAAATAAAACGACCGAACACGGATTTTTACCCGAACATACAGTAAAGTGTCCGTGTCCGTGTTCGGGTACAAAAAATCCAATTATTCGGTACGAACACGAATAATACAGTCCGTGTTCGCTCAACACTATTATTGACTGCTATTATTAACTACAATAAAATGGAGCTGTACCAATCCTCTAGCTGGTTTGAAATGAGTAACGTGAAATCCCTGTTACCACTGGAGATGTGAGTTGAGGCAGCACACCCTTAGGTTACAGTGCTAGACTGATGAATCTCATGGAGAAACACACGGTGGGATACAGGGTCCCAGAGATACAACTCTAGAACAAACCTGGTTTGCTTGGGGCAGATGGTGGACAAAAAAATAGGTCTCTCTCTTGTCGGTGAAGAGCTGGCCTTCTCCATGTGGCACCCAGCAAGTAACGTGAGCCCCCGTATCACATGGGCCTCAGGTGTTTGGCAGATTGTCTGAGCCCTATCCTGTAAGCATGGAGAAGATGTCCCAATGCAAAAAAGTGTCACCAGTCATTGGCGGGTTGGCTGTTGCTTTAATTACTAGGACTATGGAGTGATTCATTTAGGACCCATCAAACGTGCACACTATATGCAGAAACAGAGTTTTGCATGGGCTGTGGACAATGTGTGGCTGGTGTACTAGGCCTTAGTCAGCCCTATTCTGAAGCAGGCCCCCTAGTAGAAGATTGGCCCTGCTTTCATGTAACCTTAGCACAAAATGTTGTTTCATCCAGAAACAGCGCTTAGCCATGTGCCTTTATCAATCTAGCCTGGAGCATTTAGGATTAGTTATAGGCAAAAGTTAGATGAATTCTATTTGGTGAGTTTCACATGTGTGACTTTGGAGGCGTTTTCACATAGGCACATGTGCTGCTGTTGAGCAGTGAGATTCCTAATGAGGACAGGATGGCAATAGACACTAGGTCAAAAAAACTTTCTGCAAAAAGCATGGAAGGATTTCTATTTAGCACATTGTAGATGTAAACTGTAGCTAATTAATATTAAGTTTGTTAAAGCCTACTTTTTATAAAAACATGCTTTTAATCTAGTTTATCCTTTGCTGCAAATCAGCACTGTTGATTTCCTGAAGCCTCTCTGTAGCCACTTCTTACCTACTGTATATGCATTTACTGCAGCGGTGGCTGCATGAACATTTTCAAGGCAGGTTTCCTAATAGTGCCCACAGTAGGCCATGCCTGAGGTGAGCTGCAGCGTGGTGCGGCAGAATACCACAGTCAGTCCCAATGTAATAAACGTACTTGTATTGAAAACCATTCACAAATAACCCGGTAGGAAGACAGCCTAACCAGGAATGCTCAAAGTTCTAATAGTGTGTAGAGAACAGAATTTAGCTGAGCTGTCAGTGTCTGTAGTGAGGTGAAGAATGAGGCCTGGTTGTCTTGTGCCCAACATGCACGTGTTCAGAGAAGTGGTGATCCCTACGCATTCCCTCCTGATCAGGAACCTTTCACTGCCACTAGTACTGTTTCTACCAGGTGGGGTACCAGTCCCTACTCTACCAACTCACGAATGCGCACCAAATCTGCGAGCCAGGGCCTTAACCACTTCTGGACCGAAAGATTTTCCCCCTTAATGACCAGGCCATATTTTGCGATTCGGCACTGCGTTACTTTAATGGACAATTACGCGGTCGTGCGACGCTGTACCCCAATAAAATTGATGTCTTTTTTCCCACAAATAGAGCTTTCTTTTGGTGGTATTTGATTACCTCTGCAATTTTTATTTTTTGCGCTATAAACAAAAAAAGAGTGACAATTCTGAAAAAAAAAAAAACTATATGTTACTGTAATAATGACACTGACAGGGAAGGGGTTAACACTGTGGGTGATCAAAGGGTTAAATGTGTATCTAGGGGCGTGTTTCTAACTGTATGGGGGTTGGGCTTGGGAAATGATCACAGGGACCTGTGATCCTATATAGAAGGATCACAGGAGCTCTGTGATCATATCAGAGAGAAGAAAGGTCAGCTTTGTTTACAACAGCTGACCATTCTTCTCTTTCAGCGGGGAACAATCGCGGGTGTCAGGTGGCAATCAGGGCCACCTGCCTTGTGCATCGGAGCCCCTGATGATGATTTGGGGCGGGAGCGTGCCATCGGCGGTGCGCGCTTGCCCCCTAGCTGCAGGCACGTGACCGACGTAGACCTACGTCATTTCGTGCAGGAGGGCCGCCCTGCCACATTGAATCGGCGGCGTGCAGTCCAGAAGCGGTAAATAGACTCTGCCTGGCCAAAGATGACTGCCAGAGCCACAATGGGCAGCAACATCCAATTGGATGCTTTCCCAGTGACCCAGGAAACCATAGTGGAACTGTGTTCCTCTTCCCTTCCTTTCCAACTGCAGTGCAGCTGCGGAAGAGCAGCACTTGCAGTGGAGAATGTAGAATGCACCTGCCTACAGGAAGCTCATGTGATATATGCAGACGCAAGAATTGAGAACCAGGGACAAAGCGTTGTCACCCTACAAGAAGAAGTGCCTAAACACTGATGATAGGCTCACCATTAATTATTTTTAAGACAAGCTGCATGTTTATAAATATTGAAAATCACTTTTACATTTACATGCTTTAGAGTGTATTGTATTTGTATTATTTGTATATTCACTTTTAGTTGACATTGTAGTTACTGATGATTAACCACTTGCTGACATCCCGCCGCATATATACTGCGGCAGGCTGGCTCGGCTGCGCAGAGCGCTCCTGGGGGCAAGTACATGCCGCTGCCGGCACGCGCCCACCCCCACTAGGCAGCGGGGATGCCGACCCACGGGGCTGGTGGCCGCAACTGCTACTGGGCACCCACGATTGCTCCCCGCTGACAGAGAATGACGGTCTGTTGTTGTAAACACAGCAGACCGTTGTTTTTCTGAAATTATCACAGAGCGCCTGTGATCCTCCTATATAGGATCATAGGACTCTTCATTTATTTCAAAAGTCCCTTCCCCATACAGTTAGAAAACACTCCCCTAGGCTCACATATAACCTTTAGATTACCCCATGGGTTAACCTCTTCCCTGCCAGTGTCATTATTACAGTAATAGTGCATATTTTTTACTGTAGGAATGTCACTGGTCCCCCCAAAAGTGTCTAAAATGTCAGCTAGGGGTACAATCTGTCTGCTGCAATGTCGCAGTCCCACTAAAATTCGCAAATCACTACCATTACTAGTAAAAAAAAAAAAAAAAAAAGACATAAATCTTTCCCCTAGACTGTAAGCATGGTAACTTTTGCGCAAACCAATCAAAATACGCTTATTGGGATTTTTTTTACTAAAAATATGTAGCAGAATACAAATTGGCCTAAAAGGATGAAAAAAATGGATTTTTAATTGTTTTCATCCTTTTAGGCAAACCATAAAGCTCCGGGCCCAGATGGGTATACTGCAGCATTTTATAAGCTGGCCAGTGAAACTCTCCTACCTAGCCTTCTATCCCTGTACGTACAATGAAATTTGGGATGAGAATAGATACATGCCCACTGGTTCTTAGGCTTTTAATACATTTCTCATCAAGAAAAGGCAAAGACCCAACGTTACGAGGTTTATATTGACTAATTTCGCTGTTAAACATAGATGCCAACATTATTTCTAAAATAATTGCATTGCAAATAACACCTGTCCTTTCCTCTCTTATTCATCCCAAACAGGCAGGCTTTGGTAAGGGCCACTCTGCAACCTCACATATTCATGAAGTGTTAA
The DNA here is from genome assembly GCF_965119305.1 of Pelophylax lessonae. Lineage (NCBI taxonomy): Eukaryota > Metazoa > Chordata > Amphibia > Anura > Ranidae > Pelophylax > Pelophylax lessonae. The sequence continues at coordinate 420,391,128 of NC_138772.1, read as the reverse complement.
CTGTCCTTAAATATGCAAAATCACATCCCTTACTAAAACTAGCTATTGTAACCATAGGCATGGAAAAAGGCTTTGATAATGTCAACCTACACTGGCTTTTCTCAGTCCTGACAAAATTCGGATTTATTGGTGTCATAGTAGAATTTTTGCACACCATGTACTCTAGACCATTGGCACACATTATCACCTCAGCATGGGTGTCTAATATTATATCTCAACATAAAGCTACCAGAAAGGATTACCCATTATCCCCTATGCTTTTTTTTTTTCTTTTTCAAATATGATATTTATTGAGTTTTCGACAAAGAAAAAAAAGGAAAACGTACATTGTAAGTTGAGTATTGAAAGCAATGATACTAAAATGCGTAAAATGTTGTGATACAGAATTGAAAAGATCAACTTCACTGGCCCATCTCCTTACTCCCCTTCTCCTCCGAACTCCTTGAATGATTGGTCTACAACCAACTAAGCGACCATCTGACTAAGAACAATCTTTTTGATCCCCTTCAGTCTGGATTTCGCCCTCAACATTCCACTGAAATTGCTCTCCTTAAACTCACAAATGACCTACTAACAGCAAACACCAATTGACACTATTCTGCATTACTCCTCCAGGACCTCTCTGCTGCTTTTGACACAGTAGACCACCCCCTCCTCCTCAAAAAACTCCACTCCCTTGGCCTATGTGACTGTACTCTTCACTGGTTCTTATCCTACCTATCAAAACGCACAACTCTACAACCTTTTTTCCTCTTCCTTTCTCTGTCGGGGTCCCCCAAGGTTCTGTTCTTGGACCACTCCTTTTCTCAATCTACACCTCCTCCCTAGGTTAGCTGATTGCCTCCCATGGCTTTCAATATCATCTCTACGATGGTGACACCCAAATCTATCTCTCCAACCCTCAGCTCACTCCATCAAGCTCCTCACGCATCACTAGTATGTCGCTTACTAACAGACATATCAGCCTGGATGTCAAATCACTTCCTCAAACTCAACCTATACAAAACTGAGCTCATAATATTTCCTCCCCCACGTTCCTCTTCCCCTGATTTCTCTGTCAACATCAACAGCGCAACTATCAACCTGTCCACCCATGCCAAGATCCTAGTTATAATCCTGGACTCTGAACTATCCTTTCAACCACACATCCAGTCACTGTCCAAAGCTTGCCACCTCAACCTCCGCAATATCTCCAAGAAATGCCCCTTCCTAACCAATGATACCACAAAGCTTCTAATCCACTCCCTGGTTATCTCTCGTCTCGATTACTGCAACTCCCTTCTCATTGGCTTACCTTTAAAAATACTATCCCCCCTTCAGTCCATCATGAACGCTGCTGCCTGGCTTATACACCTTGCAAACCGCTCTGTGTCTGCTACCCCTCTTTGCCAATCCCTCCATTGGCTGCCACTCAACCAACAAATTAAATTCAAGTTACTAACCATAACTTACAAAACCATCCATAACTTGGCGCCCAGCTGCATAACTAATCTGGTCTCAAAATACCAACCAACTCATTCTCTTAATTCCTCCCAGGACCTCCTGCTCTCTAGCTCCCTTGTAATCTCTTCCCATGCTTGCCTCCAGGACTTCTCCCGAGCCTCTCCCATCCTCTGGAATGCTCTACCCCAATATGTCCGACTATCTCCTACTTTGTCTACTTTCAGACGATCCCTGAAAACACATCACTTTAGAGAAACCTATCTGGCATCCACCTAACAACTGTACTTTTATTTTCTCCAACAGCCCATCCCCCACAGTTATTACCTCTTGTATCTCTTGATCTTCCCTCTTAGATTGTAAGCTCTAGCGAGCAGGGCCCTCTGATTCCTACTGTATTAAAGTGTATTGTATTTGTACTGTCTACCCTCAAGTTGTAAAGCGCTGCATAAACTGTTGGTGCTATATAAATCCTATATACTAATAATAATAATAATAACTTAAACTATGCTCAGTCGAATCAGAATAAAACAAAACAGAGCAGAGCAGCTAGAGGTTAGGAGAGACACTGGAGGCTCACAAGGAAGCTATTTATATTTCAGTATTAGATCTATGGTATATACAGTAAGTTACACATTTACTGTGGTTTGTGAACTTTAATCCAAGGATCCTATGTCTTGTAGAAATTCACACGGGAACCAGATTGTAGAGCCAGGAGTTTTTAATTTTATATTGTTAGGCTCAATTGAAGTTTAACATCAGATATGTTTGGAGCTACAGTGATTCTCCATTTCCTCATTACCATCAATCTGGTGGCAAATAGGATGAGCATAACCAGGTTTCTAAACTGAAAGGGAAACCCTTCTATGCCTACACTAAATAAAAACAGTGCTGGGGAAGGTGCTGACAAGCAGCCCGTGACCTCAGATATAAGGGTAAATATTTGGTTCCAAAAGCTTCGTAGGTGCGGGCATTCCCATACTACATGTGACAAAGAACCTGCACTTATCATCATCTACATTGGCGAATTTATACATTTGGACTGGGGTTAGGTACCATCTATGATGAAGTTTTTTGGGATAGATTAAATTACACATTTAGAAGCGCTGTGGTTATAGTGGATAGCTTTAATCTCATTCCCATCTCTCATAGGCAGAGGACTTCACAAAATTGTCTTTAGCTTGCAACATGTTGTAAAAGAGTGTGATGCCCTTCACTTTGGGAGAGTCTGAAGACCAGAAAGACCATTTATTGCTGGAGTTGGGTGTTTGTTGAGGTAGGATGTAATCCATCTGTAGGAGAACAAGCTTTGATGCTACCAATAGCCATACCCCAGACATATCTTAAAACACTAAGAACACTGATCTCAAGATATATATGGCAAAATAAAAAAACAAGAATACAGTTCCTGCTCCTACTGAGCAAGGAGATAGCACGAGGGGGATTAGCGGCACCTGATATAAAAAGGTATTACAATGTAACAATACTAGCACATATGGTAGAATGGACCAACACAAAAAGCGATAAAATTTGGGTGAAGTTAGAAAACACATTAAGTCAAGCACAATTGGAGAAGAATATTTGTGTTCCACAAAAAAATAGGGTGATGGGGAAGGCACGCACAAGTTGACTAGAAATGTTTTCAAAGTTTGGGATGTAATATATAGACAATTAAAATGGGAATATAATTCACCTTTAATTTCACTTTCAGGGACAATTTTTTTTTTTTACCAGGAAGGAGAACACACATTGGGAATAGGATTAAAAATACACAATTAAAAAAATATTATAAAAATGGGAAAATACAAGCATATCAGGAATAAGGACACAAAATAGAATTGATAATAATAGATAAATGGAGGTACTTGCAGCTAACTTTGTAACCAAATTACTGCAACCGATCAGAAGAAAAGCTAAACCAAATAGAACAGCTATGTAACTAAAAAAATAGAGTGAAACATGAGACTGCAGGGATCTATAAGATACTTGCGAGGTTGGAAGGGCCGGAAGTTCCTCCATTCATCAGTAAATGGGAAAAATAATTGTTAACACAATTGAATGAACAACAAGTAAGCAAAGTGGTGAGGGCTGCACATAGATATGCGGCAGATATAAATAAGAAAGAGATGAATTATAAATGTCTGGCGAGATGGTATATAACACCCGATAAGACACAAAAACATCAGCAAAGGAAATCGAATTTATGCTGGAGAGGATGTAATCAGAATGGCACTATGTCCCACATTTGGTGGGAATGCCCGAAAAGAAGAGAATATTGGCAGGAGACACAATACTATATAAAGTCAATTACAGGAATAAAGATACTGGATGATCCATAGGTGTGCCTATTCCACAATATAAACATTATAAAACAAAAATATAAGAGTTCAACTGTGCAATAACTAATAAATGCAGGGAAGGGTGTAATACCAAAAAAGTGGCTAGACCCTGGAAAACTGACTATAAGAGAATGGTTTAAAATAATAGAATATATATATATATATATATATATATATATATATATATATATATATAAAGTAAAATCTCCAAGTAGCAAAGAGGTTGGCCAATTAGAGAAATGTACTAATCTATAGAAAAAATTATTAGAATTTAAAAAAAAATTGGATATATGCAGAGATCTTAGTGGAGTACAAAAAAGAGGGAAAAGAGCAATAAGGTGGGAGGTGTGTTATATATTGAATGCGTATATTATGTTGGAAATTAAATATAGAATACATGATAAAAAAATCATCAGCAAATAATGTAATTTCATATTCTTTTTCTGCCACTCGAATACCTGATATGGATTGGTTTGTGCGTAGTTTTTGGGCTAGAGGCTCCATCTTTAGGGTGAAAATTATTGGTGAGAGGGGGCACCCCTGTCTTGTCCTATTTTGATAGGGAATGGGTCTGAGAGTACTCCATCAGCAAATATTCGGGCAGATGGCTTTGTATAGAAGGCCATAATGGCTCCTAGGATGTTGACTTGAAAGCCACATTTTATCAGGTTTTGTAGTATGTGGATCCTATAAAACGTTTTTTCAGCATCCAGAGTCAGAACAAGGGCTGGGGTTTTTGAGGTTTCAGCATGGTATAGTAGGTTGACTCTGGATAGAATGCAGTCTGACACAGAAAAATGCACAAGGGAATAAGGGCCAAGCTCATTGGCCAGAAATAACACACTTACACTGCCCGTCTGAAAATCAAATAAATCTGCATATATCCAAAAGAAATATGAATAAGAATGCATTCATCAATTATTTCATTATATTCAATGATAAGGAAGAGTCAGAAAGAAATAGCAAAATTATCTGGATGTAAAAGATTCGTTAAACTTGTAGGTTGAATAGTTTTTTGTTCTGTTGGATTCTTGCATTTTCTGAATTTTCGTTCTTTTGGATTTCCGTTGTTTCTGACAGTTTGTTTTCGTATGCATTTGACAAAAACTGAATTTTTGTAAAATCTTACCTGTAAAATTCCTTTCTCTGAGTCCTCCGACAGTCGCCGCCACTCCATATTCATCACTAATGGGGTTATTGACCTTTGCTCCGTAGGAGTAGCTAGGCAACAAAATAGTTAATATCAAAGCTTTTAGCATATCCCACCCCTAGGGGGTGGTCCCCTCAGTCAATACCTCCCTGCTTCCTGCATTCCCAACTCAGTTTCAGTAGCATAGCAGTAGAGTACATAAACAAACCCCAAAAGAGGGGTGGGGGCGGCGACTGTCGGAGGACTCAGAGAAAGGAATTTTACAGGTACGATTTTACAAAAATTCAGTTTTCTCTTACGTCCTCCGACAGTCGCCGCCACTCCATATTCATCACTAATGGGGACGTCCCATAGCAGTGTAAACATGAGGGGTGGGGAAAAAAAAGCAGCCGCGCCTAAAGCAACGCAGTACCCACATCAGAAAAAGGAACCTTACCAAGGTAAGAAAACCAACTGGGCAACATGAAAAAAACTTGCTCAACAGAAGCAACCACCCAGGAAAACAAGTAACCTAGGGATAAAAACATCCCAACAGCCAAGGGCCCAAAACAAGGGACCCTAAGTCACTGCCGCACTAAGAACTTTGCGGCCAAAGGAAGCATCTGCCGATGCCTGAACATCCACCTTGTAGAATTTTGAGAAGGTGTGAACGGACGACCAAGTCACTGCCTTACATACCTGGGCCACAGAAGCCCGATGATGACAGGCCCAAGACGTACTCAGAGATCTGGTAGAGTGCGCCTTCACAGGCATGGGAGGAACTCGTCCCTTCAAAGCATATGCCTGCTCAATGGTCTGTCTGATCCATTTGGCGATGGTAGAAGCCGACGCCGCCATGCCCTTCTGAGGTCCCTCTGGAAGGACAAATAGGGAATCCGACTTGCAAAAGGATTTAGTCGATGACAGGTAAACCCTGATCGCCCGAACAACATCCAAGGAATGCAAAGCCACCTCCTTCGGACGTGTAGGCTTCGCGCAAAGCGAAGGCCAGACAATGTCCTCTTCGGAAGAAAAGACGGGTTAGGTCGCAAGACCACCTTATCTAAGTGAATCACCAAGTATGGAGATCTGCAGGACAAAGCTGCCAGCTCCGACACTCTGCGAGCCGAAGTGATCGCCACCAAAAAGGCGACCTTCTTGGACAACATAGACAACGAGATCTCCCTGATCTTTTCAAAAGGAGCATGTTGCAACACGGACAGAACAAGGTTCAAGTCCCATGGAGGCAAAGGCTCCCTCCTAGGAGGGACCAGGTGTCGCACCCCTTGAACAAAGGTGCTAACCAAAGAATTAGACGCCACAGGGCGCTGAAAAAGAACGGCCAGCGCAGAAATCTGACCCTTAATCGTGGCCAACGCCAACCGCTGGTCCACTCCAGTTTGGAGGAAAGCCAACACTCTCGATACCGAGTACGAGCGAGGGGAATACCCCCTGGACTCACACCAGGCAAAATACGCCTTCCAAGTACGGTAGTAAATCTTCCCCGAAGAGGCTTTTCTAGCCTTGATCAAAGTGGGAATGACCTCAGGGGAGAGACCCCTATCCTTCAGGACCTGGCTTTCAACAGCCAGGCCGTTAAAGCCAGCATCTGTAAAGCAGGACGGCAGATCGGCCCTTGAGACAGGAGATCTTCTCGAAGAGGCAGACGCCACGGAGCGTCGACTGCCAGATTCACGAGGTCTGCGTACCAAGACCGGCGAGGCCAGTCCGGTGCCACCAGAATCACCGTGTGCGGTTCCGAGGCCAACCTGTGAAGGAACCTGGATAGCAGCTGAATCGGTGGAAAGGCATACATCAGACGATACTGACTCCAGGACGTCACTAACGCGTCTGAGGCGTCTGCCCGAGGATCGCGCGTCCTTGCTACGAACCTTTCCACCTTGTTGTTCAGACGAGACGCGAGCAGGTCCACATCTGGGGACCCCCACTTCGCGCACAGCATCTGAAAAACATCCGGGTGAAGGGACCATTCTCCCTGGTCCAGGGTCTGGCGACTCAGATAATCCGCCTGCCAGTTCTCCACTCCCGGAATGTGAACCGCCGTTATCGCCGGGACGTGCGTCTCGGCCCAAGACAGAATGTCGGCCACTTCCCGAGCCACGCGGGCACTCCTGGTGCCGCTTGGTGGTTGATGTAGGCCACCGCTGTGGCATTGTCCGTCTGCACCCGAACCGGACAGCCTTGAAGTCTGTCCGTCCAACGCAGAAGGCAGAGATGTATTGCTCGCAATTCCAGAATGTTGATCGGAAGGGAGGATTCCTCCCCCGACCAAGTTCCCTGGGCGGACAGAACGCCCAGGACACCACCCCAGCCCGACAGGCTGGCATCCGTGGTGATCACCGTCCACGACAAAGGACGAAAAGACTTGCCCCCCGACACCGCCGGGGACTGGAGCCACCACAAAAGACCCCTTCGGGTGAGGCGGCTCAACGAAATCCGCAGATCCAGAGATTGCGGATGCCCGTCCCACTTGGCCAGGACCTCCGCCTGAAGATCCCGCGTGTGAAACTGGGCGAAGGGAAACGCTTCAAAAGCGGAGACCATCAATCCCAGACACCTCATACACGTCCGGAGGGACGAGCACTGATTGTCCCTGAGGGACCTGACTCCACTCTGAAGTGTCCGGAGCTTGTCTTCCGGCAGGAAGACCTTCGCTTGAACAGAGTCCAGTATCATTCCCAGGTAGGGAAGACGAACGGACGGACACAACGTTGACTTCGGGAAATTTATCGTCCAACTGAACTCCTGCAGAGTCTGCATCGTGATGGACAGGTCGGTCACCAGGCCCTGACTGGTCGCTGACCGAATCAAGATATCGTCCAGATACCCCAAGACAGAGATGCCCTGGGCTCTCAGTAAAGCCAGGACCGGCGCAAGCACCTTGGTGAAAACCCGTCGAGCCGAAGCGAGACCGAAGGGTAACGCCACAAATTGGTAGTGATCTTCCGCAATGGCGAATCGAAGGTACCTCTGGTGACCCTCAAAAATTGGAATGTGAAGATAAGCATCCTTTAAATCGATGGAGGCCATGAATTCCCCCGGAACCAGGGCAGCCACCACCGAGCGCAGGGATTCCATACGAAACTTGCGAACCCGCACAAAGTGGTTCAGAGCTTTCAAGTCCAGAATCGGACGTACCTTGCCCTCCTTTCTGGGCACAGTGAACAGATTGGAATAGAACCCCCGAAATCTGTCCCGATGAGGCACCGGAACAACCACTCCCTGGGCCCGCAGGTCCCGCACCGCCAGGTGCAGATCCCGCAAGCGCTCCGGAGCCAGCTGAAGGTTTGAGGGGAAAAATCTGCCCACCGGCCGAGAGAGAAACTCGATCTTGTAACCAGATCGAACGATTTCCTGAACCCACCTGTCCCGAATGCGGTCCAGCCAGGGTTGAAGAAAACCGAGCAAACGTCCCCCCACCCCAGAACCGGGTGAGGGCGCCCCTTCAGGCCGTATTGTTATGGGCAGCGGACCTGGACTGGCCGGACTTCTGCTTACCCTTCCACGGCTTCTTCTGGGAGCCTTGTCCCTTGAAGGGCTTGCCCTTATAGTGCGACCGGAAGGCACGAAAGGACCCCTGAGAGGGCCTAAAGGAGGTATTCTTCTTACCGCGAACAAACTTATTCTTGTGAGTCTGGGGCAGGAGAGTGCTCTTACCCCCAGAAATACCCTTTATCAGAGTATCCAAAGATTCGCCAAAAAGGTGAGATCCCGCGTCGGGCAAATTAGCCAAAGTCTTGCGAGATGATTGGTCAACCGACCAACATTTCAGCCATATCAGGCGACGGTTCAATACCGCCACACTTGAAAGACGCGCAGCCAAAGGGACCAAATCCAAGTCCGCATCACACAAATACATGACACCCTGATGAATCTGATCCACCATAGCCAAAGTTGTCGGCGGGGCAGAGTCAGCAACCAGGGTGTGCCTGAGCACCTGCGTCCAATCCGCAATAGCCTGGGCTGCCATAATGGAAGCAAAAATCGGCTTCAGCATAGAGCCAGCAACCGTATAAGAATGACGGGCCAGAGACTCCAATCTCCTGTCTGTAGGGTCCCGGAACACCGGGGTATCCTCAGCCGGGATCGCAGTGGATTTATTTAAAATCGCCACTGCATGATCCACCTGAGGCGGCACACACCAGCGCTCATCCGTGGCGGGTATAAATGGATAACGCAGCTTGAACCTACTCGGCACAGCAAAAGGCTTTTTTAAATTGCGCCATTGCTCATCAACCGCGCGCTGAAATTCCGCAGAGCAAGGAAAAACCTGCGATGTTTTGCGTTTCCTTTGCGTCCCATAAGAGGACATTAAAACAGGAGGACATGGTTCATCCTGCAAATGCAGCGTTTGCTTGATAGAAGCAACCAACTCATCCATGAGTGCAAGCTCTTCAGACGAGCCAGGGGGAGAATCATCAACCCCCTCCACCTCAGCCTCCCCCTCAGACCCCACAAGGTCTAGAGATGAGTGAGACCCTGAGAAGGGCACTCCAGCCATAGCAGCCCCATCGCCCTCTGAATCAGAGGAAATTGACACTCTGGGCCGTTTTGTGGATCGATCAGCCACCAGCATCTGCACCTGAGCAGCCAAATTTGCCACAATAGTAGCCAGATCAGCCCCCTCGGGGGAAGCAGCAGCCCCTTGGCCCCCCACCAAGGCGGGAGGAAACTTGCAATCCTGAGAATCCATGCCCCAGTAGTATTAGGAAAAAAGGAGTACTGCCCCTTTAAGATTGCGGCGAGCGTAGCCCACCGCACCCACTGAATACACCGACCCCCACAGGGATAAGAACACTAGGCAAGGAATACAGGAAAATGGAAAGGTAAAACCTGGAGAGATCACACAGGCTGCTGCACCGATCGCTGTCCCAGAGCAAAAGGAAGTGATGCAATGACTGACCGCCCCTGTAAAGCCTATGTAAGGCTACACAAACATGGCCGCTCGGCTGAGGACTCCATAGGCAAATAGAAAATGGCGCCGCACATGTGGTCTGATCGATCGCCGCTAAAATGGCGGCGTTTGGCGCCAAAACGCAGCGCTTTACCACACAGGCCCGGCCACCATCATTCTGCCGCAAAATCGCCGCACATCATGTCCAAAACCAGACTGCTTCAAGTATGCACTCAGCAGAGCAGGAGAGCCCCCCCCCCCCTCGCAGCCCACACACAGGCAGGAATTCCACACAGGAACTGACAGGGAGCTCAGCAGCCACACAGACATGCAGGGTCACACAGTCCCAGACTGACACCCAATAGACAGGTCCCCACATAGAGATACACTTACCAGTCCGGATGGCGTGGGGAGCCTGCTCCAGCGACCAAACCGCTGTACTGAGGACAGGGAGTGTCGCAGCCGTGACGCAATGGAACTGCGGTGCGAAACCGCAATGGCGTCCAGTGAGGTAGCCACCTCACAGATAGCATCCCTGCAGCGAACAGGGATGGGTCATTCAATGTGCCAGGCAAACCTGTGCTGAACGCTCGATGGCAGGCTGGGAAGCCCCTGGCCCTGAGCCCTGGGATCCAGGGTGGCCAGACCGAGACCCAGCTCAGCATGATCATCTTCATCAGAAGAAGCTAACTAATGCTGAAAATAAACAGCTAAGTAAAATAAAGAGAAAAAAACTTCAAATAAAATCAAAAAGAGAAAAGAAGCTGAGACTGAGAGCCCCAGCACAGGAACAGCCAGCGTACTCCTAAGCTAGGCATTAGAAACTGAGTTGGGAATGCAGGAAGCAGGGAGGTATTGACTGAGGGGACCACCCCCTAGGGGTGGGATATGCTAAAAGCTTTGATATTAACTATTTTGTTGCCTAGCTACTCCTACGGAGCAAAGGTCAATAACCCCATTAGTGATGAATATGGAGTGGCGGCGACTGTCGGAGGACGTAAGAGAAAGAGTCTTTTGCTCATTTAATGAACAAATATGCTGAATTTTGTCAAAAAAATAATTTGCAACAAAATGAATGGCACATGTCTAATAAAGATTTTCCTGAGGAGGACCTATTGTAAGGTTACCTAAAAGTTCATAAATGCATTACAAAAGAAACGAGGAGAGAAACGCAGTTTAAGCTTATCCATAAAGCATTTATCCCAGGCAAACTCAGCACCAATATTACACAATGGATTTACCTTTTTATAGCGGGCAGTAAAAACATTCTAAAAATGTGTACTACCTACCCCCCCACACTTTCTTGGCAGTCAAAAAGGATCTATAAAGACCCTTCTCTACACAGAAAAAATGTACACAGAGACTCTGCATTATACCCACACCAAAAAGTTCCTTGCAGTATGATGCTCCTTTATGAAATACATATTCACCCCATCAGAAAGAGTGTCGTTAATTACATCTTTTCAATACACAGACTGGTATCACAAGGCCTCACTGAATAACTCCCTGGGCAAATTAAAAATTCCCAGCTCCCTGACTTACATACTACTGTATCTTTGCTCATTCATTCATGTCAAAGGCCTTCTCTGTCCCTCTGTTCGACCTGTGTTTTCCCTGGAGGCTGATCACTCCCACTATCCCTAGATGTTTAAACACGTATAAGACTTATGTTAGTAAAAATTTACTGATAACTGTTCTGGAAGTCTATGTCATATTACTAACTAGCAAAGAATCATCCGAACTTACATTGGTTTTCTTCCCCCTGTTCCATATGAGACTGCTAACCACTATGCTGGTTAGAGATGGGCTGAACACCCCCCTGTTTGGTTTTCACCAGAACTCCCAAACAGAGAAAAGGTTCTGGCCCAAATGAAAAACCCTATTAAAGTCTATGGGACCCGAACATGAAAAATCAAAAGTCCCCATTTTGACGGCTTATATGCAAGTAATTGGCCATAAGAAAGGGTATGCGGGTCCTGGTACTGCCCTGGGGGACATGTGTCAATGCAAAAAAAAGTTTTTAAAAAAGATTGTGTAACAATAAAAATGAAAAATACCTTTAAATGTAGTACCTAGGGGGTCCTCTTAGTCTACCTGTAAAGTGGCACATCAGTAACATGTATAGAACATGCTGCAGCAAAAATGACATTTCTAAAGAAAAATAAATGAATGAAATGATGTTTAAATTGCTGGAAATACAATACCATTGCCAGCAATAGAAAAATGTTTTTAAAAATGCCAAAATTAAAAAAAAACAGTGTGGGGTCCCCACAAAATCCATACCAGACCGTTATCTGAGCATGCAGCCTGGCAGGCTCTGCCTCCCCCCACCCACCCCAAAGCACCTTGTCCCCATGTTGATGGGGACAAGGGCCTCATCCCCACAACCCTGGGCTGTGGTTTTGGGGGTCTGTGGGCAGAGGGCATATCAGAATCTGGAAGCCCCCTTAACAAGGGCCCCCCAGATCCCAAACCCCCCTATGTGAATGAGTATAGGGTACCCTACCCATTCACAAAAAGTGTCAACAAGTAAAAAAACACAGTTTTTGACAATTCCTTTATTGTAGATTGTCAATCACGACACCTGCCGCACAGCCGGACCCAACAAAGAAATGAAAAACGGTCCGCCGTCAACTAAAGCAAACCACCGACACCTGACTTTTTTTTTTCTTATTTATTTTACGTTTTATTTTTACATGGTCCCTTTATTTATTTATTTATTTATTTATTTATTTATTTTTATCACTTTTATTCCTATTACAAGGAATGTAAACATCCCTTGTAATAGAAATAGGCATAATAGGTTCTCTTTATTGAAAGATCTGGGGTCAAAAAGACCCCAGATCTCTCATTTACCCTTAAAAGCAAAAGTAAAAAAAATCATGTCTTTAAGCCCAAGAACCAAAAGTGACTTTGAAGGTCGCTTCGGTCCTCCAAAGGCAAAGAGCCGAGTGGGGCTATGTTGTCATCGGGCGCATCGGATTGGTTCCAGATTTACCAACGGCTCCTGTAAGCTCGGAAATGGCTGCGAAGCAGTGGGGGCACCACTCCCGCTGCCAAATAAAAATTATCTTGTGCCGAATCTGCCACTGGGAACACTTTTATCTGAAAGCCGTTTGCCTAAGAGAAAAAACAACACTGGGGTTATGGCAGCTAACTGCTGACATAACCCTGGAATTTAACGTCAAAAGTACATTCCCAGTTAGGTGGTCGGCTATTCCTCACACAGAATTCGTATCAGGCCATAATTTTTCGACCAAATCGAATTCGAATTGTTCCAAAAATTTGGAATTCGTTAGAAAATAAATAAACAAAATTAATTTCAATGGATTTCAATGAAATGTGTTATTATTTCTATCGGAGATTAAGATACATCCGAATCTCAGAATAACCATAAATGTGCCCGAATTTACATTCGGACTGAAATGAATTGCACATATCTACCTATCAGTCCCAATGTAATTGGAATGAGCAAAGGCTGTTTGAAGTCTACCCTGGGTGGCAATAATGGTTTCCTCCATGGATGCATTGGGAGGAGTAAGCAAAGCTACCCCCGTGAAGGAACTGTGTTATTCACAGGATTATCAGGTAAAAATAAAGTGAAAAAAGCCTTAAAATAGAACATTTATGCAACCGCCTCATCTAAGCACTGGTAAGCTGCAATATTCTAAAATGTTATTTTTGGATTTAGATATGCTTTAAAACTCACATTGTGGTAAAGCATTATTGACTTAAAATTCCCACTTTTAGGAGTGCATTTTTGAGACAGTGAGCTATATTAGGAAAGTTCTCCTAGTACATCGATCACACACATCGCTATTAATGTTTTTAATATTTTTAGCCTTCATTCACAATATGAATAAGGAAAAGCTCTCTAGTGCCTTGTGCTATTTTTCTTCCTGATTGTCGTCATACCCATTATCCTCAGTACTTAACTCATATTATACATCTTATATAATCACTGCAGTTGAAGACATCATTTTAACTAACAAGCATAAACAGATATGCCAAAACCCATGAAGATGTTCTGCCTGTAACTGCAGCTATCCTAATGCCTAGTAATAATAATTGCACATTAGGGAAATCAACTGATTAACTGAAAGCTAAGATCCATCTTAATAATGAATCAAACTTGATGAAAGAATGAATGATGGGATCCCTGTCTTTGAATATCTCTGGAGATGAAATTCCCTTTACGAATCTATTCACATGATGCATATCATTTTTAATGCAAATGTTGTTTCTTACGAGTTATTGAACTGCGAATATCAGCATGAAGTTTGTTTTTCTTTAATTACTGAAATATTATGCTTGCTGCATGTTCAGTAGACTAGAGACAATGAAACCCTGCCCAAATCTACAAATATCTGGATCCTTTGGTAGGCTAAACCAGTTCCTCCAAATAATCATTGGCAGAAAATAAACATTTAAGAAACATATTTTTAACAAGCAAATAACTCTAAAAATAAATGTGTAAAATACTTTAGTACAGAACAAATAGGAGTATACCCTGGTCCTTACATGTCTTTTCAGGAAACATGTGGTGATGGTTCATAGTACACAACACTAGAAACAAAACCAATTGCAAGTTTATTAAAAGCACAAACACACAAAAAAACTGCGTAACGTCCTTCTCTGCTATTATAATGCTGCACAAAACCACAGGCAATTGCTCAACCTGCAGTTTTCCAGGATTTTGAAAATGCTAGGATATAGGTAGGGTTTGTCTGTAATGCTAATGCTAGAATATAGGTAGGGTTTGTCTGTAATGCTTACATTTACTAAATGATCAAACGTCTGTAGATACTTGAGCTTGTTGGACATGGAATTGCAAAATCATGTGCATTATTATAGAGTTTCCACCCCCCTTGCGACTTTAGCAGCTGTAATGTTCTGGTACCTTTGGGTACCCTAATTACTCTTTCATAAGTGTATGCGCCCCACCATTCTCTTTTGGTAAGGTGCGCATACACCTTTAAGACTGATGCTGTCATCACTGAGCGCCGGACTGGATGGCTATTTAGATCGCCGGCTCTCACTCACATGTGTTCGTTCAAACTGCTTTGTGCCTTGATGCTAACCTGTCTTGAAGCTCTCATGCTTGCAAGCATACCTCGCTGTCGGAACCACGCTGCGCTGATCCCTGTATCCCACTACCGGATCATCCGCTCTTGCCGAACCTCTCCTCTGCTACATTGCTATTAGTGATAAGTACCCCACAGGGGAAACCTCTATAACCTTCATACTAAAGCTTACACTATCTAGCTCTGCATACTAAGGACTATTACTACATCTGCATTATCTAAGATTGCTCGCTCTTGAGCCTACTACCACCTGTTCTTGCACTGGGTTGATCTCTCTTGTATGTCCACCTGCTACTCTGTCATCTGCTACCATACATGATTGCTAAACCTATCTGCATCCCATCTGCTACTATCTTACTTTCAAGAACATTTCCTTTCAAGTGTCTGTCATCTACCATCTCTACCCAATCTGTCTCTTCAGCCTATCATCACTGTGTTACTATATACATAAGTCACTCTAGGAAACATCTTACTGAGTGTGTGTATTTACTTGCTGAATTGAGATCATCCACACATGATGAGTCATTGGGAGTTGGGATTGGTGTCTCAGCGTTTCTCTACATGACTACTAAAGTGGAATATTTCTGCAGCTGAAAATCCACATCATACATAAAACGCAGGAGCGTTACAGATTGAACGAACCACAAATGGATTCAGCAGAAATAACCACTCAGATGACACAATTAAAACAGCAAGTAACTGCGTTAATACACGCACTTGCTGAATTAAAAGAAGACAATCAGGCTCTGTCGCAGCAGGTAATTAGACTGACACAACTTACCACTGCTCAGTCCCCTGAACCCAAAATAAATCCTCCTTTGGTATTTACAGGCGATCGCAAAAAATTTCGCGAATTTAAAAACGCATGTGAGTTACTTTTCTTGCTAAAACCCCGTACCTACCTTACTGATCACATTAAGGTCTGTACTATTATTTCTTACCTAACAGGCGATCCTCGGGCCTGGGCAGACTCTCTTTTTGAGAAAAGCGACCAGCTTCTCAACTCCTATGCCTTGTTCCTAGCAGAACTCACTAGCCTATATGATGATCCCAATAGGCAGAGTACTGCCGATCTTCAATTAAGATCCTTGAAACAAGGTGGGAGACCTGTAGAAGACTTTGTCGCAGAATTCAAGAGATGGACCCTTGATTCAGAATGGAATGATGCATCTCTGAAATCCCAATTTAGGCTTGGCCTATCAGAGGCCGTTAAAGACGAGCTCGCCCGAGCGGATCTGCCAAAAACCCTGGATGCATTGATACAACTCAGTATCACCATAGATAGAAGACTACGAGAAAGAAAGGCTGAGAAAATGGGAATGCCATTATCCAGTTCTTCTCGGATCTCGGCCGTTGACCCCGTTCCTATGGAGGTAGGAACCATACGCCCACCTCTATCAACTATGGAAAGAGCCAGAAGACGATCTGGTAATCTCTGCTTGTACTGTGCATCCCCGGATCACAAGATAAACGTCTGTCCCCTAGTCTACAAAAAGAAGGGTGAGTGTTCACATGTCCTCCTAGGGGGATTGACAACTTCAATCACTAACCCTTACCTTTCTGTTTGCTTAACATTACAGTGGGAACAGAACAGGATTACTACTAAGGCCATGATTGACACAGGATCTTGTGGAAATTATATAGACATACGTTTTGCTGCTTTAAATAAAGTTCCTATTATTTCTAAACTTAAACCTGTCTCAGTGAGTCTTATTAACGGTGTTCCTTTATCCTCTGGTCCAATCACTGATCAGACACAGGCACTCCTAGTCACTACTAACGGGTCTCATATGGAAACCACTACCTTCGATCTAATACCTTCACCCCACTTTCCCATTGTTTTGGGACTTCCCTGGTTGCACACACATCAACCAACCATAGATTGGAAGGAACGGACCCTGACCTTCCTCTCTTGCTATTGCGAGGGTACGTGTAACCTCCCGTCTTTCGG
Organism: Pelophylax lessonae; assembly: GCF_965119305.1. NCBI lineage: Eukaryota > Metazoa > Chordata > Amphibia > Anura > Ranidae > Pelophylax > Pelophylax lessonae. The sequence goes on along the minus strand of NC_138772.1, from coordinate 420,374,270 downwards.
GAAGATCCTGTCTGTGGTGACAGATGAGATTGCACCACTATGTTATCAGGATCTCTCTGAGGTTTTTCTTGAGAAAAATGCTCAAGCACTACCTCCCCATCGAGACTAAGATTGTAGCATTGATCTACTCCCAAATAGCAAATTGCCGTTCGGTCATGTTTATCCTCTTTCACAGGATGAACTTTCCCATCTCAAAGACTATTTGGATGAGAATTTGGAAAAAGGTTTTATTAGACCTTCCACTTCTTCCACAGCAGCAGGACTCTTTTTTGTCCGCAATAAGGACTCAAGTCTCAGGCCTATCATCGACTATAGGCAATTGAATGCTATTACAATAAAAGATCGCTATCCTCTACTGCTTATCCCTGAGCTCATTGAGCAGGTGCGTGGAGCTACCTATTTTTCAAAATTGGACCTGAAAGGAGCATACAATCTCATTCGAATCCGTGATGGACACGAGTGGAAGACTGCATTCAGAACCAGATACGGATTGTTCGAATATCTTGTAATGCCATTCGGGCTATGCAACGCCCCTGCAGTTTTTCAACGATTTATAAACGATATTTTCAGAGACTTACTAGATGTCTGTGTTGTGGTATATCTGGACGATATACTTATATATTCACGATCCCTGTCTGAACACATAAGACATGTAAGACTAGTATTATCGAGATTGCATTCAGGATTGGCCTACACCAACCACACGCAAGGCGCTACAGCGATTCCTTGGATTTTCGAATTTCTACAGGAAGTTCATTAGAAACTTCTCTGCCATTGTGAGACCCCTCACACAGCTCACTAGCATTAAAAAAACATTCAAATGGTCAGATGAAGCAAATAAAGCTTTTCACCTGTTAAAGACAAGGTTTACTTCTGCTCCCATACTACGCCATCCAGACCCATCCCTCCAATACATTCTGGAAGTAGATGCGTCAAACATGGCAGTAGGAGCAATACTCTCCCAACGACCAACTCACACTTCACCACTTCATCCAGTCGCCTTTTTTTCTAAATCCCTAAGCAGTCCAGAGATAAATTACCCCGTGGGTGAAAAGGAACTGCTTGCTATAAAATTGGCTCTGGAGAATTGGCGACATCTACTCGAAGGCACCCAATTACCAATACTTATATACACGGACCATAAAAATCTCCAATATCTTCAGACTAACAAAACTCTCTCGCACCGACAGGTACGATGGTCACTATTCTTTCTAAGGTTTAACTTCCTAGTGACCTACACACCTGCAGATAAGAACAAAAAGGCGGATGCACTATCACGACTAACTGAAGAAAACTACTTCGAAATCCCTTCCGTTCCTATAATACCTCACAAACGCATTATTGGAGTTGTCCGTTCCTTGAAGGAAGAGGTTTTGCATGGTATAAGTTTGGATACACCCCCACCACAACTAAATACTGATGCAGAAAGCTTCCTCTACTACAACGACAAACTTTACATACCACCTACCATACGCACTAAGATCTTGGAATTATCGCATGATGTGCCTATGGCAGGACATATGGGTATGACAAAGACTCTTAATCTGATTACCAGGCAATTCTGGTGGCCTGACATGAAAACATCTATACAAAAATTCGTCTCTTCATGCAATGTCTGTGCCAGGTCCAAAATTGACACTACGAGACCATCCGGTCTACTATGCAGTCTACCAATACCCCAAACTCCATGGGAAGTTGTGTCCTTGGACTTTATAGTGGAATTGCCTCCTTCCAAAGGATTTAATACCATCTTAGTGTCAGTGGACCATCTGACAAAAATGGCACATTTCATTGCTATTCGCAGACTACCTTCGTCCAAACAAACGGCAGAACTCCTGATGAAACATGTCTTTAAGTTACATGGTATCCCAAAAACTCTTCTGTCTGACCGTGGATCACAATTTATTTTCAAGTTCTGGCAAGAACTATGTCACATACTACGGATCGAGCGGAAGCTCACTTCTCCTTACCATCCGCAGACCAACGGACAGACTGAAAGAGTCAACCAATGCATCGAGCAATATTTACGTTGTTACACTTCTTACCAACAGGATGATTGGGTGGATCTTCTCCCTCTGGCAGAATTTGCCTACAACAACGCAACCCACAGTACGACCAAGCAGAGTCCGTTCTACTTGAACTATGGGTTTCATCCCTCTATTCTTCCACCACGCATCCTTCCTTTAAATAACCCAGTAGCTTCAGACTATCTTACCCAAATAAAGGACTCTCTGGGTTTGCTTAATACTACCATTGCACACGCTCATAGTCAACAAAAGAAGTACTATGATCTTCGCAGAAGACCTTCTCCTCAGTACGCTATCGGGGACCTCGTTTGGCTCTCAACAAAAAATTTAAGACTGAAAATCCCTAGCAAAAAGCTTGGACCTCTGTTCTTGGGACCTTTCCCAATCAAGAAACTTATTGGAAAAGCTGCAGTACAGCTTACATTGCCAATAGACCTCAAAATACATCCCATTTTCCATGTGTCGCTACTGAAGCCCCATGTTCCTGAGCAAGGAATAAGGCCTACTATCCCACCTCCTCCTCCTGTACAAGTTGAAGGTGGAGAAGAATACGAGATAAAAGAGATTCTGGATTCTTGTATCCACAGAGGAAGACTTCAGTACTTGGTTCGATGGAAGAACTATGGGCCCCAAGACGACACCTGGCTAAACACCTCTGACATACATGCCTCTAGATTAATCCGCAATTTTCATGCGAAGTACCCAGACAAACCAGCTCCAGAGGCCTTCAGGAGCCGGCCTTAAGGGGGGTACTGTAATGTTCTGGTACCTTTGGGTACCCTAATTACTCTTTCATAAGTGTATGCGCCCCACCATTCTCTTTTGGTAAGGTGCGCATACACCTTTAAGACTGATGCTGTCATCACTGAGCCTTGGACTGGATGGCTATTTAGATCGCCGGCTCTCACTCACATGTGTTCGTTCAAACTGCTTTGTGCCTTGATGCTAACCTGTCTTGAAGCTCTCATGCTTGCAAGCATACCTCGCTGTCGGAACCACGCTGCGCTGATCCCTGTATCCCGCTACCGGATCATCCGCTCTTGCCGAACCTCTCCTCTGCTACATTGCTATTAGTGATAAGTACCCCACAGGGGAAACCTCTATAACCTTCATACTAAAGCTTACACTATCTAGCTATGCATACTAAGGACTATTACTACATCTGCATTATCTAAGATTGCTAGCTCTTGAGCCTACTACCACCTGTTCTTGCACTGGGTTGATCTCTCTTGTATGTCCACCTGCTACTCTGTCATCTGCTACCATACATGATTGCTAAACCTATCTGCATCCCATCTGCTACTATCTTACTTTCAAGAACATTTCCTTTCAAGTGTCTGTCATCTACCATCTCTACCCAATCTGTCTCTTCAGCCTATCATCACTGTGTTACTATATACATAAGTCACTCTAGGAAACATCTTACTGAGTGTGTGTATTTACTTGCTGAATTGAGATCATCCACACATGATGAGTCATTGGGAGTTGGGATTGGTGTCTCAGCGTTTCTCTACATGACTACTGAAGTGGAATATTTCTGCAGCTGAAAATCCACATCATACATAAAACGCAGGAGCGTTACAGCAGCTTTCATTTTTCTGGGATTGAAAAAGCCACACACCACTGCCAAGAGGTCCAGATACAACTTTATTTCATTAAAAGTCAGGGGTACAATACAAAAAGTAGCCAATGTGTTTTGGGGTCCAAGCCTGCCCCCTTCCTCAGGGCTATAAAGAACATAAGAACATCTTTAACTCAATCTGATATCAATTCAATATTCCCTCCATGTGGCCATGATTAAAACCAGAAAACAGGGGAGAAAAAATAATGGACTTTCAAGGCACCGTACATAAAAAACAACACTTTATTGTTGGTAGGCATAAAAACAGAGAAAAGTACGTCAACCGACCCCGAGGGGGCGGAGACAATTGATCAAAAATACAAGTAGCACGGTGACAGAAAAACTCCGCCACTAAGACATACAATGCAACAAGGGAAAACAGAGTTACAATGAGGTAACAACTAGTATGGGTGAGGGCGCTATACGCTGCAGTCGCAAAGCACCCAAAGGCGCTGGCAACACAGAGCGTCCTCAACAGTACAAATACAACTTCCACAAGGGAATAGACTGATATAACCAATTGCTCTACATGTTTCGCCTGATGTTCAAGCTTCTTCCGGAGCTGTTTAGGATACACATTCCGTATGAAGGTGTCACTGGAGCCAACAGAAGGGCGCCAGGAAGGTAACCACACAGTACACAAACAATAAGTAATCACGAGGGACGACCTGCTGAGGCAACTCAAAGGAGCACGCGCTGCTGTGGCCGGTTGGAAAGATATAAATTGTTCAAAATAAAGGAACAAGTAAGATATAAACCAGTCAGTAACATAGCCAGGCATAAGATATAGGGCTTAATCATAGTCACTTCCTCCGGTAGAAGGAGACGTGCAGCGCGTACTCCTAGTGTTCCTCATAGAACCGCAGATCGATGCCCCCAGATGGGGAATGACCACCAACTTAAAACCAAACAGTCAATAGTAATGGGAGTGTCAAAATTATTTTACAAAAACTTCAGACAAATATAAGAACATGGGTATTAAACTATGATGTTTTAACAACAGAGGAAATGAAATTAACAATAATAATCATCACTATTATAAAATTATACATTCTGGGTGATATGAATGCAAAAAACGCTAACCAGGGGCAAATGCTTACTTTCTTTAGGAGAAAAAATTAACACAAACTCCACTTATTACTCTCAAAATGTCTTGACCCAATACAATGGGCAACATCAGATGTTAAAAAATATCTTGTAAAAACACTGGCATGTACTTAAAGCAAGCCCCCTTTTAAAGAAAGATCTACCAACACAGTCCAAGATCACCTACCACAAAGCACCCACCCTAAAAAAACAGCTTGGCACCCAACAGAATAAAATACATTAAAGCAAGCTATCTCAGAAGCAAACCACCACTTCAGGCGATCATTGGGTTCTTCCAATGTGGAGTGATCAAGTGCCTGGCATGCCAGTTGCTTGACAAAAAACTCATAGTGTTATTGCTATTAGCACTTACACTAAGTGGTCCATAAACATGTTTTTAAACTGTTTATTCCAATTATAACCTATGTGCCCCAATGACCATGCAAGTTGCAGTATGTTTTTTTTTTTGTTGAACCGGATGGACTTGTGTCTTTTTTCAACCTGACTAACTATGTTAGAAGAACAGTCCAAACCTTTTACCAAAGGCTAAACAAGTACAGATCCAACATCATGCTAGGGTACAAGAAACATAGGGTTTGATTTACTAAAACTAGAGAGTGCAAAATCTGGTGCAGCTCTGCATAGAAACCAATCAGCTTCCAGGTTTTTTATCAAAGCTATATTAAATATGCTGAAATTTAAGCAGATTGGCTACCATGCACAGAGACACCAGCTTTTGCCCTCTCCAGTTTTAGTAAATCAACCCCAGTGTGTCAAGCCATTTCTTGATACATCACAACAAAGATCCACAGTTACTATTGGCAATGATTGTGAAACAAGTTCCTGTTTCAAAGAAGTACAACAGATTTATGAGACTAGATCAACTTGGGTACAATCAGCCTGCCCATACATGGATTGAAATTCGACTGGTCCCTGCTAAACCAGACAAATTTTGATCCATGTATGGCCGGCTGAAGATTTATTGCAATACTTTTGTCAGTCTCTCATCTCCAATTCAAGCAGGGCAGCCTGATTTACTATCACAGCACACTCTGCCTTGATAGGCAATACTTTCTGCACCCATTACAAACTTTCTCCACTCTCCTGTAGAACCCAGCATTTTGATCTCCCAATCACACACTGCCTAAACACAGTCACTACAAGCTTTACATATCAATTGCTGTCATTCTATTCATGATTGGCTTAGTTCCTCTTAGTATCCACCAATACCACTCATCTGAGCCCAGACACACCTGCCTCCTTCCTTCCCCCGTTCCTTTTTTTAAGCCATTTTAGTCTTAAAAACATGCTACTACTATAGCATGGTTGCTGCTAAACAAGCAAGTCAATGGCGTTGCCTAACACTTAGCCTGTTTCCATTTTCCCTCTCTGACAGATACTATTGTAGTTCCTATTCATTTCAGGTTTGTTCATATTGTTGTCAATCAAGGTAATTCACAGTTTAAATCCATTTATATCCATCTTTTCAATATATACAACCAACATTAGTTGGTATATTTGATTACAGACTCACTGTTTTACTGATCAGCCCACGTATAGCACTTCGGTATAACTGATTGGTAGTGTATGAGCTCCCAAACAGACGCTACAGCAAAAAAGTTCCCAAGAATTTACACAAAAACCGGAGATAAAGGTTATTTACACAGGATAAAAAAGAACCAAAGGAAGACTTGGTGTTTAAAGAACTGTGAGCTACTGAAGAACTGAGCTCAGCTATTGGCCTTTAAAGATCTTATCATTGGTGGGCAACGGAGTACTACTTCTACAAGGAAGAGCAGTGGTGTACCATACCAATCTTAAGCTGTTTTGACCCCAGACTGAAACAGCCGTGGGGTCCAATATTTTCAGTGAGTGGGGACACAGGACGGGAGTGGAGCACCCCACAACGGCTGATGATTGTTCAAGCACTTTGGCACTTTATATATTTTCAAGCACAGTTATGCACCTTTATGGACTTTTTTGAAGCACCAATTCACCTTTAGTTGTTGAATATTGAATTGTTTATTCACATAATATTGTATTTGCTTACTATTTATTTATTGTAGCACTTGTGCACCTTTACTTACATTTCAGGAAAGCGCATATTTATATTTACATTTGTTTCTGAGTTTTCTTGGTGAACAGCAGCTGCTGATGAACATTTTTTTTATTTATTAGCACTTGTTAGTTGGTTGCACAACAAATATATATATTTTTTGGTCATTTCTATATATGCGAGGGTTGTGTTCTACCAACATCTCCAGCCTACAGCTAGCCCCTTCTGGCTATTTAAACTGCCATGTTCCTTCCTTTCGTGCCTTTACCTGGTCAAACATATCCTAAGTGTCTCCGCTGTGTTCCTGTTAAAGACTTTGTCTGGCTGATGTCCCTTCTGGTTCCTGATCCCCATCTTTTGCTTCCAACATATTGCTTCCAGCAATATAACTACAGTATATATTGTTCATGATATCGGTTGTTCACCACCGCTGTGCTGATTTACTGGACAACTAGTGAGTTTAGCTCAGCCATTGGTTCACTTCTTGATATTAATATTGATACTAATTTATTCAGCTGGACTATATCCTCTTTGGGATGCACAGAGATCGTATGACATTGATCACAAAAAAGGGTTAGTGTTAGCGCTCAAGGTATAGTGTCAACAAACTAGTTGAACACAGTCTATAAAGTCCATAGATAAAAGACCTTAATAAAGGTGAGTACACCTGTGAATATGGAAGTCTGATCTGCAATAAGCACTAAGGGCAGGAATAGCTCGTCTAAAAAGTGAAGCCAACTCTGTAAATAAATGCAAGAAAGGAGAGAGAAAAGCGCCTCTAAGTGCTGTATATTTTATTATGCAGACAGGCAACAAGTGAAGACTCACATAATGGCTGCTCAATATAGGCTCATCTGGGAGATGTAAGCCCTAGGGTGGATGTCCAGCACATGTGCACCTTGACGGTCCAGGGATATGGAAGTCGGGAGGAATGCAGAAGACAGGAGAGCGCCAGTTAACTGCGTCTTACAGGTACGACTCGTGGTGGACCAACTCGAGACGAAGTGTCATTCAGCGTGTGACATCACCAAGGGACAGAGGAGAACAGGACAAAGTAGCGCGCATGTTCTCTTTGAGCCTCGCGCATGCTCTGAAACGCATTGTGGTTCTCCTCTGCCCCTTGGTAACGTGCATATACTGCATTTAGAGGTGCTTTTCTCTCTCCTTTCTTGTATGACATGGATCATTGGCTGTATTTTAGACTACTTGTGAAAGATCCCATGTATGAAGTTGCATTTTCTTTTCACTAGAGATCTTTGTTTGGATATATGTTACAGCACTGACTATATTTGGTTACTTGGCCATGGTCCATGTAGCCTGTTGTATATGCATATCTGTATATGTGTGGTGGGCTTTTACCAAATAAGAGTAGTCCATTATCATCACCACAGTATTGCATCATACAGCGCCTATATGCTGATTGCATATATGTGCACACCTTATATTAGAATGCACATGCATGTAGACTTCTCCTTTGGCTTTAAATATCCAAGGCAGTGCTTTTGACTCTATATATACTTTTACTTTACAATGTTCATGTTTTCTGCCTCTTCCAACTAAGGAGAACTTCTTTAGATGGCCTTTTATGAATCAGGAAGGATGGTGGGGATTTGTAGGGATAGCTAGGAAGAGAAGGGATAGGATGTTGATGGAGAATATGTGTTAGTTTTTGTTTTTTTATATATTCTGGGTAACTAAATTATATACATTTTGGCAAATTTTTGAATAAATGATATGGTGGCCCAAACTTGGTGTCAGTTTTCCACAGTTCTCTCTTCATATAGGATGGCTTACACTGGTGTGGCAACATTGGAACTGGTGTGGTGGCGATCAGGAACACTCTTTCTGGCTTTCCTGGTCTGGTGACACTGGGACTGGAGTGGTGTCTATCAGGAATACTATTGCTGGCTTACACTGGTCTGGTGACATTGGGACTGGTGCAAAAGGCATCAGTTATACAGTTGCCATCTTACATTAGTTTGGTGACACCGGCCTTGGTGTGGCGGCAATGAGCAACACTGTTGCTGGCTACAATGGTCTGGTTTGTCAAGGATCATGAACACTGCTTCTGGCTGCACAGGTCTGCTGACACTGTGACTGGTGTGGGGTGATCAAGCACACTGTGGTTGGATGCACTGGTGTAATGTCACTGTGCTAGTATGGCAGCTATTAGGAATACTGTGGCTAGCTGCACTGATTTATTGACACTGTATCAGTATATTAATGTATTTTCACTCAGAAAGGGTGATAACCAAAATACATATAAACTGGCAATTGTGATAACACAGCTCAGCATACAAGATGGCTATCAATAAGGACTAAGCATAATATGACATGTACTGTTTATGCTGACCTGCATGTTTATGCAGGTCAGCATAAACAGTAGCAACTCCACCCAAAATGCAGAAGTGAGCAGTACAAATACTTGGAAGTACATTGCCAGTATATACTATTGGCAGTTTTGTGAGGCCCAAACCTACTGGGTAGGCATGGTCAGCATTTAAATGAAAAGAAAGGGTAAAGGAGATGAAGGGGATATGCATGATGGATAAAAGGAGAGGCAGTCCCTAATGTTGATCTTCTGGAGGCTATTGTTGGGCTCTTTAACAAGCTTTGTTGCTCTTAATGATGTTTTTTTAAACCTGCATGCAGTGAGATGTGAAGAGGTACAATACAGTTTCAGCAAAGTATGATGTAGATTTTGGCCAGAGGTGGTAACAGTTCAGGGTAACCGCACTTCAGAGTTGGTAATGGTACGATATACTGTAGATGTGATAGAAGTGCAGGCGGCCTTGATTTGGCATAGGAATGGTGAGGATTGGGTGCATTAAATGTCCTGCTCTCAGTGTCTCAGCTTTTGTTAACAGTTTAAAGGCTGGCCCATGGCCCCCTCACTGACTTACAAGAGGTGTCAGTTGGCTCTAGCTGTGGAAGGGGCCCCCTCAGTCCCCCTGGCAATTCTGAAGTTCAGGTGGCTGAAGTGGAGAGCCAGATAAACACCCCTGTCTTCCTGTGTCAACCAAACAAGGGCAGCAGTGATGATATTGCTGTCTTTGGGTAATGGGCTGAGAACTTAAAATGACTTATGTTTGAAATGCGTACTGCAGTCAGCAATTTTTGCCTTCATTTTTTCATTTAGTGCGGACATTTCTGTTCAACCTCCGGTGACTCTGCTCCCAACCTCGGGCTCGCTCCTAGCTAGCTTGGCCTCCTGCTTGCTGATAAATGCACTGTCAGCTGTGTATGCATGGACTACCAATTCTTCCTGGGCACACAATAAAAAACACTTTTGGCTCTTCCTGCAGCCCAGGATCTATTGGATCGTGTAGTTGAGAAAGTCAAATACTTTACATGGCTGAAATCCCAGACTACAACTACCAGGGTTCCAGGTGCTCAATAAAGTCTATGGGCTTGCTTGACTTTAGCTCTCCCCTTGCTGTCCAGAGGAGACTGGTGCAGCACACTAATAATATCACAGTAGAGAGAGGGAGACAAATAGAGGGCAATGTCTCCTCCACCATGTTGTTGTAACCCAACAGCTGCAGCTACATATTAGTACTATGTCTGTTACTTTAAAGCTTCCTAAAATTCTTTATTACACCATTACATGTTATTCTGTTGTAAACTTAGATGTATGCTTAGTGTGCCTACTCTTCAAGAAAGATTCCTTCTGATTCTATTTGCAATTGCAACAATTCAATTATTAAAAGAGCAGAGATTATGGGATAGATCTGATCCATTAAACTTTATTGCCCTTACCTTAGACACAGTGCTTGTTGCTAAACAGCAGTTTGAAAAAGGAAAGCCTTGATATAATTAAATGTATAATTCTCAGCATGTACTGAAAATAAACACACCATGAAGTATATAGTACAATAAACCTAATGTATAAAATGAACGTTATAGCAATATATTTTTTTACGTTTTCCTCCAGACAGGCAGTATAGCATATGGTCAAAAGACATTATAAACACATTCAATAATATAGAAGATTTTCTTTTTTTTTAATCTTTTGGGAGAATTATTTGAGATCTGTTTTTCAATAGAAAAATACAACCATTCATTATGGCTTATCCTCACACTGATATTATTTTATACATAGCAAACATATGACATACTATACTGAGGCTTTCAATCTTACTAATGAGGAATATTAGTAAGGATATATTTTAATTTAGAAATTCATTTTCATTATTTGGATAAGATTTTTACTTTCAAGATATTGTGAAGTATTTTGACATCTCATTTGTTTCTAAAAGCTAGTCTCCAGGGAACAACTATGTACTTAATCAATTTTTTATAGTAAAAAAAAATCTACTAAACCGCTTCAAGTACTTAACTGAATTTGTTTCAGTTCACAAGTCTTCCTTTTTCTTGTGTGCAGTAGGAAGACCAAACTTGCAGTGCCTATATTGCTTCCTGAGAATATAGATGCTACCCATTGGCTGCCTTAAGAGTTCCTCACAAGGGCTTTACATTTTCTATCATGATGTCATCATGATGCAATATGGGTTAAACACAAGATCAGTTGTCTGGGCAGTGTAGCGAACAGAAAGCAGCTTCCTATTTTTTCTTAAGAGTTTTGCTTTAAAGAAAACATACTGAGAGATTATACATAGTCTGCCATTGCTGATTTTTCCTCCTAAAATGCTACCTGATGGGCTCAGAACAAGTATGCATATTAGGAATACTGACTCAGATTTTCTTTTTTTTTACTCATTAGTTTTTATTATGTTTTGCAAAAATTACAATGCGAAATGTTAGTGAACTTTTCAAACATAGGATTGTTCAAAATCAAAATATAAGTACAATATGCTTCTAAATGTTGCTATAAATCAATGAAAATACTGTAGATATAAAAACAGTATACCAAAGAGAGTGGGAGGGGTGGAGGGAAGGGAGGTGAGGGGAGAGAACATAGAGGCAGGGTAAATCGATTTAAAAGGAGTTTAAATATGTAGTCAGCTTACAAGCCTCTTGTAACAGTGTTTTCAGGGGTGCCATAATTTGAGGAACCTAGAGTATGTGGTTTTCTCTCATGACAATAAACGCTCTAAGGAGTAATGTGTATGCACCAATGTTATCACATCTAGGACCGATGGTGTGACGTTTGTCTTCCAGTTTCTTGTAATACGCAGTCTGGTTGCTAAGAGTATGTGGGTACATACCATTCTGAAGTGAGATGGTATTGAGTCAATGCCGATGTTTAAAATGACTAATTGGGGAGTGACTGAGTATTGTGATTGTGTATTTCAGCTATCATATTCAATATGCCGGTCCTTAGGACCTTCAGGCGTGGACATTGCCAAAGGATATGATGTAGAGAACCTAGATGGTTGCAGTTCCTCCAACATAAGGGTGAGGACTGGTCATAGAATTTTGCAAGAAACCAGAGGGGTTTGTGTGTCACCTGATATGCTCTGCAAGAGGTTCCATCACTAGATTAAATATAAGTTGTGATAAAGGGCAGCGCTGATGGGTTCCATTGGATATATGGAATGGTTTGGACATCATCTCTGATGAGTCGACTTAAGCTGATGGGGATGTATAGAGGTCCATGATGGCAGAGAGAATATTACCCTGAAATCCAAACTTGCATAGTGTGGCCTGGAGGTTTGTTCAGTATACTCTATTGAATGCCTTCTCTGCATCTAAGGATAGGAGCTGTTCGTGTACTTTCAGGATTGTGAATTATGTTATTACGCCTTCGTGCAGCATCGAGTGATTGACGTCCTATTATAAATCCGGATTGGTCAGGGTGGATTAATGAGGGCATAATATTTAGCAGTCTAGTTGCTAGTAATTTGACATCAATTTTTGTGTCAATATTAAGAAATGTTATAGGTCTGACGTTTTACGGTGACATGGGATATTTCCCTTGCTTTGGTAGGGTAGGTATAAGGGCTTTAAGCATTTCTGGAGGAAGAGAGGAAGAGGAAGCAGTATCATTGCATAACTGGGCCAGGAAGGGCACCAAAGTTGTCTTAAATTGCTTATAATATTCACTGGTGAGTCCATCTGGGCCAGGAGATTATTTATTCGAGAGTAGGTTTGAGATTACTTCTATTAGCTCTTGATTTATAAACAGGGCATTCAACAAGAAAAATTGCTCTGGTGAGATTGTTGGGAGATTAATTTCCTCTAGGAAAACATGAATTACGCTTTTGGATGTTTGGGGAATTGAGGTGTCCTCTTTTAGGTTATATAATGTATTGTAATCGTGGCTGTACGCATCAGCTATATCTTGAGGGTCAATGAGTTTATCTTTAGTGGCAGAATGATACATATGTGATATTTTAGTTTTGTTGTGATAGCCTTTGATTTTTAGGGCCATGGCTTTCCCCACCCTTTTGCCTGTAGTGTGGTGCCTGGCTTTGAATTTTTTCTGAGATTTTTTAAATTAGTCTAACAGGAATGCTCTTAGCTTTTGTCTAAGAAGCACAAGTTTTGATTGAAGAGTGGGATCAGGGGTAGTTTGGTTTGTTTTTTCTAAGTCTTTAATAGACAATGTTGGGGAATGTAGGCGCTGTGTTCTCGTCCTCCTCGCCCTAGCACTTAATTTTAGTAGAATCACTCTAATGAATGCTTTATGGGTATTTCATAGGGTGGCGTTGTCAGAATTGATGCATTGGCTCTCCATATTCTTATGGTGGGGATGGATGGCATAGTGTTAATGGTAATGGTGCTTGGTGCATGCTCAGACCAGGTTATTGTGGATATAAATGGTTCGGTGATATTGAGTAGTAGCAATTTGTCCACCAGGAAGTAGTCAATTCAAATATAGGAATTATGATGATGGGAGAAGAAAGTATAGTCACACTCGGTGGTGTGATGACATCTCCATACATCGTATAAGTCATAATTCCTTATGAAGGTTACCATTGGGCAGGGGAGTCTATTGGTTCGGGAAGTAGGTTATGCGGTACCATGTTGAAATCGCAAAACATGACTAAATGACCATGCTGAAATTTGTGGAGTAATTTTAATAGTTTTGTCAGGAACTTCATTTGTCAGGAATTGGGCGCATGTACATTTATCAGAATATACCTGGTGTTATCCAATGTACAGTCAAGGACTATGTATCTTCCCTCTGTGTCCATCATACTGTTGTGTAGTTTGAAGGAAATTGTACATTTTATTGCTATTATCCATTTTTCTTCAATGGACTAGAAGATCTGAATATGTGAGGGAAGGGCAATGGGGATCCTCTGTGATTTTAAACTGAGTCTCTTGTAAGTATAAGACATCACAGTGTGAGTCATGGGCTGTATGCCATAGGGAGGCTCTCTTTGCTGGGTAATTTAATCCTTTGGTACTGAGAGACAGGAATGTCGGCATCTTATCAAATGGGGGTATTGATGATGAAATGTGTGGATAAGTTACTCACAGTTGGATGAGGATAGGTGTAGAGTTGACTTGAATCCATAGTTTGATGTTGGATGATACTTAGTACTTCTGGAGTGCTGTCAGAGGTAGCTAGATTGCTCTCAGGGATATTGGGCAGGTGAGCGAGAAAACAATACAAAATAAACAGTTGGATGTATACTGTATAATGTAAAAATGTAAAACAAAAGTCACCTGAGTGTACAGGTAGTAGAACCAAACAGATAGAATAAAGAAAACAACATGGAAAAGCAGCAGGGTTATCTCGCAGGCTTCTGAGGTATGTTGGGGTGAAAGTTTGTGAAATTGGATGCAACGAGCAGAGTACCGAACCGGAATGTAGAAGTGTAGTTTACATAGTGATGGAAACACTCACTTTGGTGTGGAAGTATTGTTGCTTGTGTAGTAATGACTAGATGGGGATGGGTTAGTACCCCTGTACTTGGCTTGCGCTTGTGCTGGTATATCGGGGATGATACTCCATGTTTGGAGTAATTTGAGCCCTTCCTTGACTCTGTGGATCTTGTGTTTTCATCCCATTTTTAGTAACAATTATTTTTGCAGGGAAACCACGCTGATAGGAAATTTTGTGGTTGTTAAGAGGCTTGGTAATGGTATTCAGCTGGTGTCTAAGTTGGTGGGTATATTGTGACAGGCCCACATACAATTGTAGCTTAGCGTACGGGGCTTGGTAGCTGACCAAGGTGCCTCGCTTTTGCCAGAAGTTGCTCTTTTGTATGGTAGAAATGTATTCTCATGAATACATCCTGGGGGGACATCCTCAGGGAGGTGTGGAGGTTTAGGTAGGCAGTGGATGCGATTTATAATCTTTTCCATGGGAGAAATCTCCAGAAGTAGTGAGGAGATTAGCTGTTTAGCATAGGTGCTGACATTGGATAAAATAATTTTTTCAGGAATGCTCCTTATTTTTACATTGTTGTGGCGGGACCTATCTTATAGGCCCACCATCTTGGCTCTCATTCATTGCTGTTTATCATGTGTATGTTCATGAGCATCTATTAAATTGTTTACTATTTTTGCCATGTCACCTATTTGATTTTTCATTTGTACCACTCTTTTCCCTATTGAGTGCACTTCTGAGGAAAATTTTGTGAACGTGGAGGCTACAGCATTGTGGAGAGAGCTATGGAGTGAAATGAGCATCTCCTTCATTGTGGTGTCAAGCACCAGTTGATTTGAAGTAGGGAATGATGTATAGGTGATGTTTGTGCAGATTGTATAGGTGTGAGATGAAATAGAGGGCTCACCTTCAAAGTTATGGAGATCAGAATCCAAGCGCATCCACGACTTTCCCAAGCTATTACTGGCAGGGGAGGTCGTTGATGAAGGTCGGACATCTGCTGTGCCTTTGGATATGATTATTTCTGAGGTATCACCATCTGGGAGGTCTGTGTAGGAGCCTGCTGAATCATGTGCAGGTCTGCGGGTGCCATCTTGATTTCCTCTCCTTGTCGGCTGTGTGAATAACACCGTCAGCTTTTGGGGCTGGTGTTACTCTTTTCACTTGGGGGACATGCTGTGGTGGTTCCCCTGAATCTAGGTGTCCCTGGGGGTTGTATGTGGAGCAGTGTTTCTGCTGTAGTTCTCCGGTCAGTGCGGGAGCAATCTACTCATATGTCCATACTGCTCTGGGGTTAGCCACAGCCCCCCCCCCGACTTTCTAATCAGCATGCTTGTTTCAAGTTGGTGACATCTGGGATCACATACTGTATGTGTTGCGTTAAAATAATTTATCCAGACAGTGTGGGGACAGGTTTTTTGTACCTGATAAAATGCTTGTATGACAGCTGCTGATGTCTGAAGATAATTAATATTTAGTAGTAGTACTATCAGAACCCACTTGGATCACCCAGTGCTGTGTCAACATCTATATGGCTGGGAACAAAGCTACATAGGTTGATTCTTGTAATGTTCTTAGGGGGAGACAGCTGGCTACAGGAACCAAATGGACAATGCAAGTTTGTTTTTGGGTTTTTTATCATAAAGCAATACTGCTTTTGGGCAGTTCCATGCACAGCTTGAACAAATGTTCTGAATAAAGAGTCAAAACCTTTTTCTATTTATTTAAAAATATAGGTCTTTAGGTAATGGGAGAGCTCAGCTCACTTATCTTTGAAATGCGTGCCTTCGTATTTTCTTTTAATGCAATAATATATATATATATATATATATATATATTTTTTTTTTTTTTCATGTTAGTACACGCTTTGAGATGCACCTGGATCTATCTTTTGCCTGAGCAACTCATGACATCAAAACAGCAACACATCATCTATAGTATAGGTACACATGCTGCTGATGCATCTGACAAATGCACTAAGAAAAATTGTAGCACATTGACTTAGTGGTTTGCACTAGGGTTTTTGGTTTGAATCTCAGCCAGGACACAACCTGCGTGGATGTTGCATGTTCTCCCTGAGTTTATGTGGTTTTCTTCCATTTTTTTCCCACACTATACATGTGAGGTAGAGACCTTAGAATAAAAGCTCCTTGAAGGCAGGAACCGATGTGAATGTACAATGTATATAAAAAGTGCCATGTACAATTGCCAATGCTATATAAATGCCTGTAATACATAAATACTGATTACAAACACATATATAGATATGTCCAGATAGGCAACTAATGCAGAAGATTGGAATACTTCTCAAGTAGGGAACAGTCAATAGTCAGAGGTGCTTTGAGTGTGACATGTGAGTTACCAGCCCAAATACACTCACCGACCACCCACGTGTTTACCTAACTGCTCTGCTTAGTAAAATTCTCAATCCTGGCATTTGGGAGACACTCATCAAGTGGTTCCATTTTTAACTGCAATATGAATGTAGTCTAAACCATAAAGGAAACATAAAAAGCATAAATGCCTGGGAGATCATACACAATGAATGCTTTTACATTACATTATCACATTTGAAAGCATCTAAAAATGGTTTAACATGAAGTGACAGTTTTATTCTTTATTGTTATAAGGAAAAAAAAACTTCCATCACTACTTTTTACTCTCCTGGAGATACTAAAGTAAAACTTTATGGTACTTTTACCAAACTGCCTTCTTCAAGTGTATATAAACCTTGATTTTAAAACATCTTAAAAGATTTAACAGATACCTGGAAATCCTGCATGTCATGGGGAGATTAATTCTCATGGGTAATTGTTATATCCCTTTCTCTCTGCAAGAATAGGATCATATTAACTACTTGAGCCCATGCACCATTTTAATATGGCAGAGGGACAGAAGTCATTTTTCCCAGCAGCATTTTAAATTGCACTGGGAATCAGTGGTCCTCTGGAAGTACAGGCTAGAACGACCATTTGTCAGTGACAGTCAGGGTCCGGTGCAAACCCCAGGAGCTATAACAATCAGCTCCTCAGCTTTCAATCTTGCTAAGAAGTGCTCCATATGAGAGTTTGCAGCAAATTAATCTAAACACAATACATCCACATTGTGTTTACACTGGAAAGGACGCATGAAAGATCTGGATCAGGTCTCTATTTACCAGATCAAGACCCCCATGAAGGAGGGAAAAATATGATATATATAGTTATATATTTATATATAACTTTTTCTTTATACAGAAATGGTGCAGGGATCTCTTGAATGCAGAGTATAGAGTGTCTGTACGGAGTGGAGAAAGTTGAACCTACAGCTAGCTCTGGATTTTGGTATTGTTGGACTTTGTCCTGGAGTTTTAAATCTTTATTATTGGGAGGGATGAAGTCTCCAACCCAGTTTCCAGGTCTTACTGGAGACCGAGAAGCTGTGTGTGCAAGTGTGCACAGCTTTTATTTTCAAAGACCTGGTCATAGCTCAGAGCTCTTCTAGGGGGACACAGTCTTAGGCCAATAGACAGGAGAGCTTCATATGAGTGTCAGGAGATTGGGATGCCCAGGTGTGGGCACATGCAGCAGGGAACAACCAGAGAGGGTGTCCAGAGAGAGATTCAGAGGTTGCACGTAATCACAGCTGTGCTGTGAGGTAGTCTCTGGGACCATACCATAGGCTTAGGCAGCCATACATTATGCAATTTTCTTTCATTTAACCACAGGATGAAGGAAAGAAAATTTCTCAATTCCCCCACCAACACAGTCAGTGTTAATGGGGGAAACCCTCCCTCAGCGCTATTGTGTTCTGCTGGCGGGGAGCCCATGGAACCTTTCCCAATGGCCAAATACAATGATCACAGCTAGTGGTTATAGCTGCTGGCAGTCATTGGATGAAAAATAAATGACAGGCTGGTTGATGGTCCATCATCGATAGACTTTAGTACAATCAGTCTGCCCATACATAGATTGAAATCCGATCTGTTTATGGCCTGCTTTAGGATTAAATAAATAGATCCTGCTCTTTTAAAGCATGTTATACAGCACAGTGCTTGTGCTGTGAAATTTGGCTCCTTCTATCACCTAAAATACCTGGCTGATCCTGCCTGGTGCTGCCTTCCCCTCTGTAAACTGACCAAGTTTATCATGGCTGCTGAGCCCCTGATACCATGGTCAGTTTACATGCCTCCATCACTTACTGTCTCTTCTTGCTCCCTCTCTCCCCCCCCCCCCCTCCTTGCCTGTCAGCTGTGTCTCCTGCTGCTAAAATTACTGTGCTTTTTTAGTTTCAAACTTTTTATTGGTTTTAAACAAGGATAATACATAGTACAACAGAAATATCATAAAAAGATAACAGTATAAAAATGTGGTACATGAATA
Source organism: Pelophylax lessonae (assembly GCF_965119305.1). Lineage (NCBI taxonomy): Eukaryota > Metazoa > Chordata > Amphibia > Anura > Ranidae > Pelophylax > Pelophylax lessonae. Next base: position 420,355,375 of record NC_138772.1, on the reverse strand, counting down.
GAGTATGGAAGGGTATAACAAAAGAGAACCACATGTAGCGATTTAGAAATCAGAAACTCATGAATGGAGCTAAGATCAAGCCAATAGCGATCCGAAGCATCATAGCAAGTATAAAGCAAGTATTAAAGCCATTATATAGCCTCCGAGTGGGGAATGGGCTTGACCTGTAGAAGTAATCTGTGAACAATATAGATAGACAGGTAAAACTTTTGCGCCTAACCGGATGGGAGTTGAAGACATAAAAGAAAAAAGGGCCTGGAGATGGTTAAGTCTAGTGTATGAAGTGAGTCAGGTAGGGAATCTTGTGTTTCTGAGAGTGGGGGTTCTGTGAGGTCTCATATAATTTTCCCCCTGTAATGGGCTTATACTCATTAGTAGAAGCTTAAAAGGAGGGGAGGGAAAAAGCCAGAGAAGAAGGCAATCAATAGGACAAGAAGATGGGGGGATAGAGGCAGGGCCGGATTAACGTAGGGGCTATTGGAGCTGCAGCTCCAGGCCCCTACCTTAACATAGGCCCGGGCTGGCCAGATGTTACCGCTCTTTACTGTTACTTGTAAACACAGAAGAACCTCCCCACACAGCACAAAAGCCAGACTCAAAGGGACAGTTGTCGATGCATGGATGTGTTTATGGGCTTCAGAGAGGGCATCCCATGTTGTAGTAGGCCTGCGCGGCTGAACCCTTCCTCCTCAGGGCGCACGCCGAGGCATGCCTCTTAAGACCCTTCAAAATCCTCAGCACCAAGCCCATGATGCTCTTAATCCGGCCCTGGATAGAGGGGAAGGGAGGGGAGAGAGAAAAAAAAATACTGTGTTTTTTTAACATAATCCCCTGTGTTAGATCACAGTATGTGGCCCAGGTAGCGTATGTTATTTATAAAAGACAGCGGCGGGCGGTCACGTGAGCATCAAGAGGTGCTCTGAAATTAGGTATACAGCAGCCTATTGTTTATAAATAACATACACTGGGCACATAATGTAATCTAACACAGGGGATTATAGCAGGAAAAAAAAGGCTTTACAACCACTTTAGGCCTGAGAAGCGGCCCTGCAAAAGCAAGCCAAAAGGCTGATTATGATTAATTTTCATATTTTGAAGTAATGGCGAAACCCCTACAAGGGCAACCTTTTATTTTGTGAACTTTTACTTTTGTGTTAAATAAATGTGGACCATCAAGCCCTAAAACATAGTTACTGGCTGGCATGAACTCACTGAAAAAAGGCTACTACACTTGTGCAATATCCCCAGATAATCACATCATATACTGTGATAATACTGTATATTGTCTGTTTTTTTTAAATGAAACATAAAAATATTCCCTATCCCCAAGTCACAACAATGACTTTGGATGATGTGGATGACATTTGCTTGGCCCTCAGGCGCCTTACTTACTCATATCCTAATATTACCCTAGCAATTTGCATAAACCATTTTTTTTTCTCCTGCGTGTAATGCGGCATGCAAAGGGGAACAAACCTCTCCTAAAGGAAAACTCAAATGTTTACTTTGATCTTTACCATTCTGCTACCTAAAATAAAAGTCACACTAATGTGATATCATTTTAATTAGCACCTTTATTTGATGAAATGTTGTTGTATTTAAAATATATTATTCTTTTTTCTAATAAAAGCCAAAGAAATGCAATTATATTTATCCAAATTTGCTACTAAGTTAACTTATCTGTTCCCAAAAAAGGATGTATTTAGAGTAGGCTAAAATAGTAAAAGATGTAGTATGTGGCACTGGGGCATTATGAAAAAAATGCTTTAGGGAGAGAAAGGCCCAGGGACTCAAGGGGTAATTTGGCTAAATGTGTTTATGTCTGTGCTGGGCACTTTTTAGCCATGCCGCTAAATGGTACTTACATATCAGAAACACAGTATTTGGTCCTAAAAGAAGAGTTTAAAGACCCAAAAAAAATATTGGTTAAAGTATATGTAAATCCAATCACACGTAAGCTTAACATTATAATGTAATTTCAAAAGTAATTTACAATCTTTTCTTTTTTTTTTTGTCCAATAGTTTTTTTTATTGAAGTTTTCAACCATACAAAAATAGAAACATTAGTAATAAACTTCATGAGAAGGAATATAATTATTTGTTGTTACAGGTTAGGCACATGTATTCATATTACCAATATCAAATATATAATAGTTATTCATATAAATGTTTTATAGGTGCAACAAAAGGTTAATGTGGTGTGAAAGGAGTTTTAACATTTTAATAATTTTAAAACAATACAACTACTTTAGACTTATAGTTGTAATAACCTTGTAATTAAACATGTTTGAGACAACCTCAAACCATAGCAGCACGCCTCCTCATCTGGAGCACTCTTATTAGAGACAGACGATGGTTTGAGAATTGTCTTGAAAAATATCACAAAAATAAACAGGTAAACAAAACGCAAAATGAACAGACTGTTCTACACGTTCTCATACCAGCTAGGCGATCAGATTGAATATATAGAGCGCCAGGGACTCCATTGATAGTCGAATTGAGAGGTTTTGTCATCTCTGTAAGCTAACGCTTGTTTTTATTGATAGATTTCATTCACTTGGCGTACTACTTCTCTTACATTGGGTATTACATTTGATTTCCAATTCCGCAGTATGGCTGTTTTAGCAGAAAACCAGATATGCATGGATATTATTCTTAAAGGAGTAGGTATTTCAGACACATTGACACTAAGAGTGGCTTGCTCAACATTAGACGGACCAGAAACCCTGTAATTTGGAAAATTAGTTTGAAAATTTCTGCCCAGAAACTACATAAGTGGAGGCATGACCAAAGCATGTGTGCCTGCGTGCCCAGTTGACTGCAGCCCCTCCAGCATTCAGTGGTGTTATTTGGTTGGAATTTAGCGGTTATGTATGGTGTATAATATAAATGGATTCTTTGGGCCTTCTCCCAATAGTTTGTACATTTAGAATATTGGTAGTTGCATTTATTCGCTTTTAGCTATTGGGTATCGGTAAAGGTTTTATTTAGCTCTATTTCCCATTTGCACAAAAGTAGATTTTTAACAAACTTAGTTTTGTCTTTTAATATGCCAAAAAATTTAGATATGCCCTTCAGAGAAAGATCTTCAGATGTCCAGTATTTCCACACTGCTTCAGAAATTTGGACTGGAGGGAAGAGGTGGTGTTGTAGAAACCGTCGATTGGCCAGTGAAATGCGTCAGCACCCGCGTCATCCCACGTGACCATCGGGGATACCCTTGTGTAAACGTCCTACGGCAGTCCTACGGCTGTGGAGGTTGCAAGCCCGTATGTCACAGGCTGGTGATGGCTTGCTCTCAAACTGGCAAAGGAGAGTAAGAGAGGCAGAAGAGACACTCCTGGGACGGACATACGCCGGAGCTGAGAGACCGCTGCGGTACAGTCGTTGCCACGAGGATTTAGGACCTCTGCTGTTTGGAGAAGGGACATATTCATCTGAGTTCATTTTCAACTTGAAATTGACTGTTTCACCTTAAATTTGTCTTCACAAGTGTACCTAGGAAGCCTCCCAGCATGTCCTCACTACCTTGCAACATCTAGCAGGCAACGAACAATCAGCAATCTGTAAAGCACTTACACTTTGTGTGACTAAAACTTTGAAATATTATTGCTGCCTTCCTTGTGTATCTGTACCGCAGGTCCTGGCTACACAGACTTTTCTATCCTACTTTAGGCTGGAGTCAGCATCAGATTTCAATATTCTCATTACATGAAGAGTCTTGTAACATTATGATGCATCCTGGCCACTGCTAGCCCTAGAACAGTCTGTTCTTTGTAAACCTGTTTGGTTTTAACAAGACAACGTTGTCTTATTTTAATATTGCGAGTTAGTGTTTGTCTATTGGAATTGGTGTATACTTAATTAACAAAGAATTACCTTGATTATACCCAGGTGTCCAACGTTGACCTTGGAGGATTCTCCCCTCCCCCCCTTTTTTTTGCTGATGAATTTTGTCAACGGACTGCACCAGAGTGTATATTTTGGTGCATGGGTTAAAAGGCTAGGGTTTATACATTAATTTACCCGTGGTTATAATAGACATGAAGGTGTGAATTCCTCCTTTTTGCAGGTGTTGTAGAATAGATAACAATCTATTGTATGTACAGTGTTCACTATCTGATATTGAATATTTTTGGGTCAGACTTTTGAATGGTAATAGGTGTCCTTTCATGAGGAGGTCATCAAAGTATTAATGTATTTTGTTGTCCAATTTTTAAATTAAATATCTGGAACTAAAAATTCCAAAGACTCAAGGGGTATGGGAATTATTTTGCATTTGGATGGCAGTATAGCAAAAAAGCAAGCTGGAATATAAATAGTTAGTGTGCGAAAATTAGATAATATTTTAGGTAGCAGCAACATTTTATATAATCTGCCCGCCCAAGACAAATAGAATTTCTGTAGCCAAGACATCTTTTGTTGTATTGTATGTATTAGGGGAGAAAAGTTGGCCGCATAAATGTCTGAGGCAGAGGGTGTTAGTTTAATGCCTAAGTACTGTAGTGAGTTTGTAGTCCACAGGTGTGCAAATTTCTGTTGTAGAGTCGTTTGTATGGTCTTGCTCACTACCATGCCCATTATATTGGACTTAGTGGTGTTGATTTTATAGTACAAGACACTGTTAAAGGCTTCTAGAACCTCATAAACTGCCGGTAGTGACTGAAGTGGATAAGATAGTGATAATATAATGTTGTCTGGATTTATTCCCTTTAATGTCAGGATGGGCACGAGTTTTTTTGGCAAAGGGTTCCATGAGCATGGCAAAAATGAGGCGATATAAAGGGCATCCCTGCTGAGTGCCGTTTGTTATCTGGAATGCTATAGATCACAATCCATCTGTAAACACATGTGCTGAGGTGTAGGAATATAGAGCTGAAATTGCCGAGTGAATTAAGCCTCTATGGCCAAATTTTTCCACTACTTTTGATAAGTAACCCCAAAGAATGTGATCGAAGACCTTCTCCGCATCTAATGTCAGAAGCAGAGAAGGGTCCCTCGATTTTTCAACCAGATGAACAATATTGATCATTCACTTAGTCGCATCCAGAGCTTGGCGACCTGCAATAAACCCCACCTGGTCTGTTTTTCTCAAGGATGGAGGTATTTGTTCAATCTCTCTGCCAGGATTTTTGCTTATAATTTAACACCTACATTCAATAACAATAATGGTCGGAAATTTTGTGGTAATTTTGGTTCTTTCCCTGACGTGACGGTGGAGAGATAACCATGAGGAGGTGACAACCGTATCCCATTCACTGTGTCATTGACACTGCGGGTCTGGCCATTATATCCTACCTGAAGCACTTTCATCCAGAGGGAGGACAGGAGGAAGCAACCTATCCATTACCTAGCAGCACATGTGTGTGCAAAAAGCGGGTTTGGCTCATTACAATTTGTGAGCCAAACCAGTAGGTGATCGGCCTGCATTACCATTAATGCACCAAGTCACTTTATGATATTAAAGCACCAGCACTTGGTCACCTGATATCAGCACAGCACAGAAGAGATTACCCACTGTTTATGGACTTTTCACTATTTTTCGATTACTTTCCACTTGTTTATGCTAACGCTTTATCAGTAGATATTTTTTATTAGCACAAGCACTTTATTGTGACACTATTTATTTATTGAGTTATATCTCATTAATCACGGATATTCGTTTTTTATCACCTGGATCATTTTATTATCACATTATTTAAGAGCACTTGCACCTCTATTGTGATATATATTTATTAATCTTTTTTTTTTGTTATTTGATATTCACTTTTCTTGATTTTATTGATTGCATCCTTTGGCACTATATACCTCATATTTTATGGATTATTTTGGTGTCAGGTTAATGCGCTTTATGTTAGCAGCCATTGGTCCCCTTACTGGCTATTAAGCAATTCATTGGGGTCATAATAATTTTTCATATTAGTCAGCGCTGATTAACTTTTTATATACCATGACTTTACTGATACCCCATTTTCAGTCTCTGGGGTTGATTTTCTAAAGTGTTCACTTTGCAAGGGAAATTGCACTTTGCAAAATAATTTTCCCCAGAGCTTAGTGAATGAGATGAAGCTCCTGTTTGGGTATTCTTTGCAAAAGTGAAATTTCACTAAATTTACTAAGCTTTGGGGAAAATTCCCTTGAAAATGAACAGCCTATTTGATTTTAGTAAATTAACCTCTCTGCGTTCAACCTCTTGAACTCCTCTACTGTAGTCTATATGAAGGCTGTACTTCACTCTTCCAAGGGTGGGCAGTTTTGACAGGGGAAAGGCTCTTAAATTGCACTGCTTATGCAAAAACATTCCAAACTATCTCCTCCACTCCAACATCTCTAGATTATGTACCTCTTGCTCTGAAGTAATTGACACAAAGTTATTTTACATTTCAATTTGGTAAGAATCCAAATAGAATAGAATTTACATCTATATGCCCAGGAAAGGTTCAGTTGTATAGATATGCATACATTGCATTGATATTACCAATGGTACAATGTACTTGCCCCATGGTGGTGATCAAAGCAGAATAATTAGTCTATAACACACTGCTTTATAATGTCAAGTTCTGTGTATTATCTTCAAATTATAGCAAGCAAAAACAACTGCCCAGGTATTTTATTTTATTTTTCCTGGTAATATACCCTGATAAATTCATTCTGGAAGAAGACACAGAAAAAATTTGTAGTACAAAAATATCTAACATGCCAGAACCCACAGATCCCCAAACACTTTCAACAGAAAAAGTAATGAAAAAGGTCTCTTTGGATTATCAGAGTCTGTTCCAGAACACTGGGATTTAGCTGTAATTACAGAGTACATTAAAAAATCCTTATGCCCAAGAGGCCAAGATGCCATTTAAGGTTCAATAAACTGCACTTCATTTAATTTTCTTTTTTGACAAGGACTCCAGCGATTGTCACACAAAATCTGTCAAACAAGCAAACATTGGCTTTTTACAATTAAATAAAGCTGCTTCAACTACTACAAAAATACATAAAAGTAATATTACACAAATTGTGATAACAATATATTCACACAATGAACATGCAACACTAATATGAATCAGGAAGTTTACATGTTTATTGATTTCACACTAATAAATACATACTAGGTATTATTCATATATAGACCTTACAGCATGCAGGAACATATCTGCCACAATTTCAATTTTATCAACATAAAAAAACAGAACAATGCTTAACGTCCATCAAAAAAATACATCAGCATAAAAAATGCATGAGGATGTCATTCATGTGCCTGTCTGGTTTTGAACCTCTGACCTTATGATTCTGTGCTGCAGCTCTGTCTACTCTGCCAACAGAGGATCTAAGGGCAAAAAGAAAAATAGGCCGCACACCACCACGCAGCTGAAGCTGATGAAATCCTTTTTTGTCACCATGCCAGACAAACAAAACAGGAGCAAGTGTTAATGCGTTTCACACGGACATTTCATGCTTAATCAGGTTATGATTAAGCACGAGATATCTGTGTGAAATGCAAAACACTTGATCCTGTTTTGTTTGTCTGACATGGTGACCAATCTTTTCCTTTTGCCCTTGGAGTTGCAGTGGCAAGCTGGGGCGGGCACCCACATTGGATTGCGGTCTACTACTCACCTAAGCGGTGTGCACAGTATCTTTGAACAGTGTCTAAGGTGGCCATACATAGGTAGAATTACAATTTTCATGCAGCCATCAAATTTAAGTGAACTGGCATGTTGGAAATTTTTTGAAAAACTAATGATTTTTTAATCAATTCTGGGTAAATTGTGTGAGGAATATAATCCAAAAATAAATGAGCATGAGCGCAAGAAAAGAAAATTTCCCGTAAATAAAAAAGATTCCTGACCGCAAAAAATTATTTTCTGTTACAACATGATGGGAAAGTGACGACTTGGTTGGTCAAATTTCAAAATCAATGGTGGCACCATTGGATCACAAAACGCACAACATTTCTGATTTTTAAAAGTCTTTGCAGCATATACAGGTGCATCTCATAAAATTAAAATATCATCAAAAAGTTAATTTATTTCAGTAATTCAATTCAAAAAGTAAAACTCATATATTATACATGTGTATTACGTACAGAGTAATATATTTCAAGCATTTCTTTCTTTTAATTTTAATGATTATGGCTTACAGCTAGTAAAAACCCAAAATTCTGTATTTCAGAAAATTTGAATATTACAGAAGACCAATAATAAAAAAAAAGGGTTTTTAATACAGAAATGTTAGCTTACTGAAAAGTATGTCAATGTACAATATAGAATGCACTCAATACTCCTTTTGCATAAATTACTGCATCAATGCGGGGTGGCATGGAAGAGATCGAGCCTGTGGCACGGCTGAGGTGTTATGAAAGCACAGGTTGCTTTGATAGTGGCTTTCAGCTTATCTGAATTGTTCAGTCTGGTCTCTCTCATTTTCCTCTTAACAATACCCCACAGATTCTCTATGGGGTTTAAGTTAGGCGAGTTTGCTGGCCAATCAAGCACAGTGTTACCATGATCATTAAACCAGGTTTGGGTACTTTTGCAGTGTGGACAGATGCCAAGTCCTGCTGGAAAATGAAATCTGAATCTCCATAAAACTGGTCAACAGAGGGAAACATGAAGCGCTCTAGAACCTTCTGGTAGAGGGCTGCACTGACTTTGGATAAAACACAGTGGACCAACCCCGCAAATGGCGTGGCTCCCCAAATCTGTCAAAATCAGTTAACCAATCAGAAGAGAGATGGGGTGGGGCTGAACCACAGTTCTATGTCTGCAGCTCATCTCGGGTGCCCCATAGCAAGCTGTTTGTTGTGGGGGCATTCAACAGGAGGGAGGGTCCAAGAGAGCAGACGAGGGACTCGAGAAAGAGAAGGATCTGGGCTGCTCTGTGTACAACTACTGCACAGAGCAGGTAAGTATGACATGTGTGTTATTTTTAAAGAAAAAAAAAATTAGACTTTAGTATCACTTTAAGTAACACTTGCTCTTCCTCCAGACTGTGACAGTCCCCTGCTCAGTAAATCAGAAGGGATCGAGCTTTCCTCTTTCTTACAGAACTTCCTGTTGCAGGCTGACAATTTGAAGCAGCTTTATCAGCATGTTGCCTCTGCTTCTTTTTAGTTGGACATTTGACTGCCTTATAGGTATAACAGAACGTCTTGCCACCAGCCAATTGAAAGAGTTTTCATGGCAGGTAACAGTACTCAAGGGTTTAACCCTTAAAAGGAAATGCTATTATTTCCAGGATCTTCAGGTAACTTTTCAAAAGTTTCTCAAAAAAGCAGAGTGCCTAAAAACATTGTATACTGTATATACAGCGGGCATGTTGGCAAAGATATAGAACAAGGGTTTACATATACTTTTAAGGGAATGCATAGCATTTTTGTATATATTTTCTTTACTATATCCAACATTAAAGTGGAACTTTTGCTTGCTATAAAACCCTTTCAATTCTCAGTTTTTACTGAACCCCTTAAAACAATCAGAACCAGAAAGTATCATTGGGGGAAGGGGGAGTGGACTGTGCATGTGTAGACAATTTATCATTCAGAACATAGCAGAAATGTGCATCTTGTTCTGTTGAGGTGATTTCAGTCATTTTTCTATGTCAGCATTGCCTGCTTGACCGACACAATGGCCTCATGAAAGCAGGGTTAAGAGGAGACTATTTTTGTACATGCGCATCTGAACACTGGGGGGGATTTACCAAAACTGGTGCACACAGACTCTGCATAGTAACCAATCAGCTTAGAACATCAGCTTGTTCAATTAAGTTTTGACAATGAAACCTAGAATCTGATTGGTTACTATGCACAGGTGCACCAAATTCTGACATTGTCTCACATTGGTCTGTGGCACATGGTACAACAACTAGTACAAAATACGATGGTAGCATCTTCAGCATAAAGAGCAGTGCAAATTTTGCCTTTTTTGTTGTCAAAAGCAAAGCCGTTGGAACTAGTAAGTGCATTTGTACTCTACTGGAAAGATATTCAGTACTTTAGCTATGTAACGCTCCTGCGTTTTTATATGGTGTGGATTTTCAGCTGCAGAAATAGTTCCACATCAGTAGCCATGTAAGAGATATGCTGAGATACCATTCCCAACCTCAATGACTCATCATGTGTGGAAGGTCTTATTTCAGCCAGTAAATACACACAATTAGCAAGCTGGTTCTTAGAGTGACTTTATGCATGTGGTAACACAATGATGAAGGTTGAGGGATAGGTTGAGTGGAGGTGGTAGGTGATAGACACTTGAAGGTGAGACAGTAGCAGATGGATGCAGGAAGGTTTAGCAATGTTGTATGATAGCAGATGATAGAATAGCAGGTGGACATACAAAAGAGATCAACCCAGTGCAGAAAAGTAGCAGTAGTCTCAAGAGCTAGCAATCTAGTTTATGCAGATGTGATAAACAGTCTCTACTATGCAGAGCTAGATAGTGTAAGCTTAGTATAAGTTTATAGAGAATTCCCCTGCGGGGTACTTAGCACTATTAGCGATACAGCCGAAGGGTGGTTCAGGAGAGGCGGATGATCCAGTAGCGGGATACAGGGATCAGCGCAGCGAGGTTCCGTCAGCGAAGTAAGCTTGCAAGCATGGAAGCTTCAAGCAAGGTTAGCATCCAGATAAGGGTGTTTGAACGAACACATGTGAGTGAGAGCCGACGCCTTAAATAGCCATCTAGTCCGGCGCTGAGTGATGACAGCTCCAGTCTTAAAGGTGTATGCGCACCTTTCCAAAAGTAAATGGTAGGGCGCATACACTTGTGGAAAGTGTAATTTAGGGTACCAAAGGTACCGGAACATTACAATACCCCCCCCTTAAGGCCTGCTCCTGAAGGCCTCTGGAGCTGGTTTGTCTGGGTATCTCGCATGAAAATTGCGGATTAATCTAGGGGCATGTATGTCAGAGGTGTTTAGCCAGGTGTCGTCTTGGGGCCCATAGTTCTTCCATCTAACCAAGTACTGAAGTCTTCTTCTGTAGATACGAGAATCCAGAATCTCTTTTATCTCATATTCTTCTCCACCTTCAACTTGTACAGGAGGGGGAGGTGGAATATTAGGCCTTATTCCTTGGTCCGGAACATGGGGTTTTAGTAGCGACACATGGAAAATGGGATGGATTTTTAGGTCCATTGGCAATGTAAGCTGCACTGCAGCTTTTCCAATAAGTTTCTTGATTGGGAAAGGTCCCAAGAACAGAGGTCCAAGCTTTTTGCTAGGGATCTTCAGTCTCAAGTTTTTTGTTGAGAGCCAAACGAGGTCCCCGATAGTATACTGTGGAGAAGGTCTTCTACGAAGATCATAGTACTTCTTTTGTTGACTGTGAGCGTGTGCAATGGTAGTATTTAGTAAACCCAGAGAATCCTTTATTTGGGAAAGATAGTCTGAGGCTACTGGGTTATTTGAAGGAAGGATGCATGGAGGGAGAATAGAGGGATGGAACCCATAGTTCAAGTAGAACGGACTCTGCTTGGTTGTACTGTGAGTTGCGTTGTTGTAGGCAAATTCAGCCAGGGGGAGAAGATCCAACCAATCATCCTGTTGGTAAGAAGTGTAACAACGTAAATACTGCTCGATGCATTGGTTGACTCTTTCAGTCTGTCCGTTGGTCTGCGGATGGTAAGGAGAAGTGAGCTTCCGCTCAATCCGTAGTATGTGACATAGTTCTTGCCAGAATTTAGAAATAAATTGGGATCCACGGTCAGACAAAAGAGTTTTTGGGATACCATGTAATCTGAAGACATGTTTCATCAGGAGTTCTGCCGTTTGTTTGGACGAAGGTAGTCTGCGAATAGCAATGAAATGTGCCATCTTTGTCAGATGGTCTACTGACACCAAGATGGTATTAAATCCTTTGGAAGGAGGCAATTCTACGATGAAGTCCAATGACAGAACCTCCCATGGAGTTTGGGGTATTGGTAGACTGCATAGTAGACCGGATGGTCTCGTAGTGTCAATTTTGGACCTGGCACAGACATTGCATGAAGAGACAAATTTTTGTATAGATGTTTTCATGTCAGGCCACCAGAATTGCCGAGAAATCAAATTGAAAGTCTTTGTCATACCCATATGTCCTGCCATAGGCACATCATGCGATAATTCCAAGATCTTGGTGCGTAGGGTAGGTGGTATGTAAAGTTTGTCATTGTAGTAGAGGAAGCCTTCTGCATCGGTAGTTAGTTGTGGTGGGGGTGAATCCAACCTTATACCATGCAGAACCTCTTCCTTCAAGGAACGGACAACTCCAATAATGCGTTTGTGAGGTATTATAGGAACGGAAGGAATTTCAAAGTAGTTTTCTTCAGTTAGTCGTGATAGTGCATCCGCCTTTTTGTTCTTATCTGCAGGTGTGTAGGTCACTAGGAAGTTAAACCTTAGAAAGAATAGTGACCATCGTACCTGTCGATGCGAGAGAGTTTTGCTAGTCTGAAGATATTGGAGGTTTTTATGGTCCGTGTATATAATTATTGGTAATTGGGTGCCTTCGAGTAAATGTCGCCAATTCTCCAGAGCCAATTTTATAGCAAGCAGTTCCTTCTCACCCACGGGGTAATTTATCTCGGGACTGCTCAGGGATTTAGAAAAAAAGGCGACTGGATGAAGTGGTGAAGTGGGGGTAGGTCGTTGGGAGAGTATTGCTCCTACTGCCAGGTTTGACGCATCTACCTCCAGAATGTATTGGAGGGATGGGTCTGGATGGCGTAATATGGGAGCGGAAGTAAACCTTGTCTTTAACAAGTGGAAAGCCTTATTTGCTTCTTCTGACCATTTAAATGGTATTTTTATGCTAGTGAGCTGTGTGAGGGGTCTCACAATAGCAGAAAAGTTTTTTATGAACTTCCTGTAGAAATTTGAAAATCCCAGGAATCGCTGTAGCGCCTTGCGTGTAGTTGGTGTAGGCCAATCCTGAATGCAGGATATTTTACTCATGTCCATCTCGATTCCTGTTTTGGATATGATGTAGCCTAGAAAGAGTACCTCATCTTTATGGAACAAGCATTTCTTCAGCTTCACATAAAGATTATGTGCAAGCAATCTCGATAATACAAGTCTTACATGTCTTATGTGTTCAGACAGGGTCCGTGAATATATAAGTATATCGTCCAGATATACCACAACACGGACATCTAGTAAGTCTTTAAAAATATTGTTTATAAATCGTTGGAAAACTGCAGGGGCATTGCATAGGCCGAATGGCATCACAAGATATTCGAACAATCCGTATCTAGTTCTGAACGCAGTCTTCCACTCGTGTCCATCACGGATTCTAATGAGATTGTATGCTCCTTTCAGGTCTAATTTTGAAAAATAGGTAGCTCCACGCACCTGCTCAATGAGCTCAGGGATAAGCGGTAGAGGATAGCGATCTTTTATTGTGATAGCATTCAATTTCCTGTAGTCGATGATAGGTCTGAGACTTGAATCTTTATTGCGAACAAAAAAGAGTCCTGCTGCTGTGGAAGAAGTGGAAGGTCTAATAAAACCTTTTTCCAAGTTCTCATCCAAATAGGTTTTGAGATGGGCAAGTTCATCCTGTGAAAGAGGATAAACATGACCGAACGGCAATTTGCTATTTGGGAGTAGATCAATGCTACAATCATAGTCTCGATGAGGAGGTAATGCTTGAGCATTTTTCTCAAGAAAAACCTCAGAAAGATCCTGATAACATAGTGGTGCAATCTCATCTGTCACCACAGACAGAATCTTCCCGGAAAACGGGAGGTTACACGTTTCCTCGCAATAACAAGAAGGGAAGGTCAAGGACCGTTTCTTCCAATCTATGGTTGGTTGGTGTGTGTGCAACCAGGGAAGTCCCAACACAATGGGAAAGTGGGGTGATGGTATTAAATCGAAGGTAGAAGTCTCCCTATGAGACTCGTTAATAGTGACTAGAAGTGCTTGCGTCTGATCGGTGATCGGACCAGAGGATAACGGAACACCGGTAATAAGACTTACTGAGACAGGTTTGAGTTTAGAAATAATAGGAATTTTATTTAAAGCAGCAAAACATATATCCATATAATTTCCACAAGATCCTGTGTCAATCATGGCCTTAGTAGTAATCCTGTTCTGGTCCCACTGTAATGTCAGAAAAACAGAAATGTAGGGGTTAGTGAATGAAGTTGTCAATCCTCCTAGGGAGACATGTGAACACTCACCCTTCTTTTTGTTGACTAGGGGACAGACGTTTATCTTGTGATCCGGGGATGCACAGTACAAGCAGAGATTTTCATTTCGTCTTTTGGCTTTTTCCATAGTTGATAGCGGTGGGCATATGGTTCCTACCTCCATAGGAACGGCCAGACTCCGAGAGGAAACGGAAAATGGCATTCCCATCTTTTCAGCCTTTCTTTCTCGTAGTCTTCTATCTATGGTAATACTGAGTTGTATTAATGCATCCAGGGTTTTTGGCAGATCCGCTCGGGCGAGCTCGTCCTTAACGGCTTCTGATAGGCCAAGCCTAAATTGGATTTTCAGAGATGCATCATTCCATTCTGAATCAAGGGTCCATCTCTTGAATTCTGCGACAAAGTCTTCCACAGGCCTCCTTCCTTGTTTCAAGGATCTTAACTGAAGATCAGCAGTACTCTGCCTATTGGGGTCATCATATAGGCTAGTGAGCTCTGCCAGGAACAAGGCATAGGAGTTGAGAAGCTGGTCGTTTTTCTCAAAAAGAGAATCTGCCCAGGCTCAAGGATCGCTTGATAGGTAAGAAATAATAGTACAAACCTTAATGTGATCAGTAAGGTAGGTACGAGGTTTTAGCAAAAAAAGTAACTCACATGCGTTTTTAAATTCGCTAAATTTTTTGCGATCGCCTGTAAATACCAAAGGGGGATTTATCTTGGGTTCAGGGGACTGAGCAGAGGTAAGTTGTGTCAGTCTAATTACCTGCTGCGACAGAGCCTGATTGTCTTCTTTTAATTCAGCAAGTGCGTGTATTAACGCAGATACGTGCTGTTTTAATTGTGTCACCTGAGTGGTTATTTCTGGAACTATTTCTGCTGAATCCATTTTTTAGGTTCGTTCAATCTGTAACGCTCCTGCGTTTTTATATGGTGTGGATTTTCAGCTGCAGAAATAGTTCCACATCAGTAGCCATGTAAGAGATATGCTGAGATACCATTCCCAACCTCAATGACTCATCATGTGTGGAAGGTCTTATTTCAGCCAGTAAATACACGCAATTAGCAAGCTGGTTCTTAGAGTGACTTTATGCATGTGGTAACACAATGATGAAGGTTGAGGGATAGGTTGAGTGGAGGTGGTAGGTGATAGACACTTGAAGGTGAGACAGTAGCAGATGGATGCAGGAAGGTTTAGCAATGTTGTATGATAGCAGATGATAGAATAGCAGGTGGACATACAAAAGAGATCAACCCAGTGCAGAAAAGTAGCAGTAGTCTCAAGAGCTAGCAATCTAGTTTATGCAGATGTGATAAACAGTCTCTACTATGCAGAGCTAGATAGTGTAAGCTTAGTATAAGTTTATAGAGAATTCCCCTGCGGGGTACTTAGCACTATTAGCGATACAGCCGAAGGGTGGTTCAGGAGAGGCGGATGATCCAGTAGCGGGATACAGGGATCAGCGCAGCGAGGTTCCGTCAGCGAAGTAAGCTTGCAAGCATGGAAGCTTCAAGCAAGGTTAGCATCCAGATAAGGGTGTTTGAACGAACACATGTGAGTGAGAGCCGACGCCTTAAATAGCCATCTAGTCCGGCGCTGAGTGATGACAGCTCCAGTCTTAAAGGTGTATGCGCACCTTTCCAAAAGTAAATGGTAGGGCGCATACACTTGTGGAAAGTGTAATTTAGGGTACCAAAGGTACCGGGACATTACAAGCTATCACTGTCTTTTAGTACAGGTCTACAGTTCTGCTATAAAGAAAATAGGGTATAGGGAAAAAAGGGTTCACTGAAACTCAAATTACACACATATCTGAGCAACTCAGAGGGTCGACTCTCCCCCCACACCCCACTGCCTGTTCTGTTTAGCATCCTATAGAGCTTAATTAGAGTGAAAGTGTTGGAAAGGGAGAAGATATTGCTGTGTGTGCTTTTAAAAAACCAAGATGCAAAAAAACATGGGTGGCACCTTAATAAATAACTATCTGTAAAATTAAAATTGTATATACATAATGAAAAAGAAATATCTGTAAACATTAAAAGGAAAAAAAAAAGAACTGATCTAAACCCAGTATACTATTCCTGAATCCTGATGTCTTGCAGGCAGGTTTTGACTTTTCTCTTCAGCAAGGGTGATACCACGAGGGAACATCAGTACTAGTTAGATTTACTTACTGTAAGTTTTTTATTTTCTTGTGAAATAATATAGGTTGCTTCTTCTTTAGATGTGTTTCCTTATGCGTTTAATATTTATGCATTTGGGAGATATGTAGTAGTTTAGAAAATGTAGTGCTGAAAAGGTCAGTAGTACCTTTCAGTGTATCATTTCATCCTACTGAACATTGGTCAATAAAGACTTGAGCATACATATGATTTCTCCCCCTGGAGGGAGAATAAAAAAAAATCTAGGCTGTTTTTAATGCATATCAGTATAAATATTCTAAAGAATATGACACAGTATAAAAGTATAAGTTCTTACTCTGATGAAGATATTAAACCAACAAATACTCAAGATTCTATTCTCTTTGCATTCAAAATGAAAAATCTTACATAAAACACTTATGTCAATACTTGATGTCCTATATTATATGTATATACTGTATATATACACTCACTATATTACCAAAGGTATTGGGACGCCTGCCTTTACACGCACATGAACTTTAATGGCATCCCAGTCTTAGTCCGTAAGGTTCAATATTCAGTTGGCCCACCCTTTGCAACTTTATCAGCTTTAACTATTCTGGGAAGGCTGTCTACAAGGTTTAGGAGTGTGTCTATGGGAATGTTTGACCATTCTTACAGAAGTGCATTTGTGAGGCCAGGCGCTGATTTTGGAGATATTGGAGAGTAGGCATGAGCTTCCCAAATGTGTTCTGTCAGGTTGAGTTCCTCCACCCCAAACTCGCTAATCCATATCTTTATGGACCTTGCTTTGTGCACTGGTGTGCAGTCATGTTCTCACAAAGTTGGGAGCATGAATTGTCCAAAATGTCTTGGTATGCTGGCGCCTTAAGAGTTCTCTTCACTGGAACTAAGGGGCCAAGCCCAACCCCATAAAAACCAAGGGGAAACAACACATATATGAACTAGAAGAACAAAAGTACAAAAGTACAAACCCCCAGGGGTTTTTTGGCAGCAAAGAAAATTGTATGGAATTATATAGAGTATGTAGAACTTCAGTTTTATATAAAAAAATGTCTTTATTGTTAAGTAGAAAAAAATAAAACACACATGGTAAAAATCCCAAAAGGGAAGGTTAGTGAATTATGAGCTCTGGTTACAAACAGAGTAACATGATATTGCAAGAATAAATGACAATCGCATGATACAGATCATCACGTGAAAATGCAGGGAACCCCGACGCATTTCGACCTATGGAATAAGGTCTTCCTCAAGGGGTCTGTGATGTCTGGAAAGGACATGTTTTACAATTAAAACACATACAAAGATTATATGATATAACATAAGTGTATACAGACATGTGGAATAACTTTTAAATATTGGCAATATTAATCAAAGACCAGAGAACATGTTTGTAACTGAAGAGTCGTCTTCCAAAATGGAGGTGTGAACACTCCCGCCAGGGGTGGTCGAGAAGATGCACCAGACTACAGGGAGCCACATCTGTGGCCTTCAAGATAGGGGCAGAACTCCCGCCTGGAAAATAGAAGTGTTCATTTATTGGGGAAGATCTTTTTTTTCCCAAGTCTTTTTCCATTCCTTTTTTCATTCATTCATTTTTTCATTTCCTTCCCCTTTTTCCCTTTTCTCCTTTCTTTTCTTTTCTTCCCTTTCTTTTCTTTTCTTCCTTTGTCTTCCAGGTAATAGGGCACATATGGTGTTTCCTATCATCTTCCACTGTTATTAGAATATAGACATAGGCCTCTCTTCCCCAATAAATGAGCACTTACACTACTATTTTCCAGGCGGGTGTTCTGCCCCTATCTGGTAGGCCACAGATGTGGCTCCTTGTAGTCTGGTGCATCTTCTCGACCACCCCTGGTGGGAGTGCTCACACCTCCATTTTGGAAGATGACTCTTCAGTTACCAACATGTTCTCTGGTCTTTGATTGATATCGCCAATTTGGTAAAGATTTTCCACATGTTTGTATACACTTATGTTATATCATATAATCTTTGTATGTGTTTTAATTGTAAAACATGTCCTTTCCAGACATCACAGACCCCTTGAGGAAGACCTTGTTCCATAGGTCGAAACGCGTCGCGGTTCCCGCATTTTCACGTGATGATCTGTATCATGCGATTGTCATTTATTCTTGCAATATCATGTTACTCTGTTTGTAACCAGAGCTCATAATTCTATACAATTCCATTGATTTTTTTTGCTGCCAAAAAACCCCTGGGGGATTGTACTTTTGTACTTTCGTTCAACCCCATATAAACAACCCCACACCATAATCCCCCCTCCACCAACATATTTGGACCAGTGCACAAAGCAAGGTCAATAAATACAGGCAGGCTCCCAATACCTTTGGTAATATAGTTTAGTGTATATGTATATATATATATATATATATATATATATATATATATATGCAGTTGTAGGTGAGTTAACCACCAGAACTACCTTTATTATTTTTTAAACAGATATTCTATTTGCATAAACTCTTAGAGGAAACTGCCACTCTTCCTCACATAACTTGAAAAAAATAGAATTTTAACATACTACTCTTCTTTACCTGGTATTATTGTTAACATTTGTTAGAAATTCTACATTATTTGTCAAAATACCTCAAAAATAAAATATAAATAGCAAAAAAATGACATTGCTTTTACGAAAACATTTTTCGAATTTAAAGCTGAATTTAAAATGTATGTCGGGTCAACATTTTGTTTCTCTGTCAATAATGCACATTTCCCCAAAATGTGGGGAATTTAGTTTGCTAAAAAAATGCATGCAATCTTCCAAATCCTGTTGTTGGTGGACAACACACAGCATTATTGTGGAATGAGCATTGTCAGGTCTGCCCAGTTTTTTCTTGCTAAACTACTTAGAGCCACCCTATGGTATGTTTAACAAATAGTGTTGAGCGAACACGGACTGTATTATTCGTGTTCGTACCGAATAATTGGATTTTTTGTACCCGAACACGGACACGGACACTTTACTGTATGTTCGGGTAAAAATCCGTGTTCGGTCGTTTTATTTCCGGGTTTTGCATGCTTTGGCGCTCTTTTCATGGCGGGCTTTCAACAGCCAATCAACAATCGTTTAACTGGTGTGCCTTAAGCCATCCCAGCCATGCCTGCAAATGTCTCAGTAGCTGTGATTGGCCGTCTGAAGCATGTGACCAAGTCTTTATAAGTTCGAGGCAGCCGCAGCGGCGTCATTATGCTGCTTAGATTCAGGGACAGAGCACACATCAACGTGCTGGCTGCTGATTAGGGAAAGATAGGCAGGAAAAAACCATTTGTGTCCGGATAGAATTGAGGGACAGGTCGGAGTGTTTAGGCAGGGCGAGTTGTAGGCATTTTAGGGATAGAGTCTGCTGAATTATATAGGGTCAGTGTCTTCTACAAACTACAATCGATATTGCTGTGTGGGGGGTGGGGTCTGCACTCAATCCTGATCTACGATCTCTTCTCAATCCTGTTAGGGACAGAGTCTGCTGAATTTTAGGGAAACTGTGTTCTACAAACTACAATCGATATTGCTGTGTGGTGTGGGATTGGAGATAGGCAGGTGTCAGTGATCCACATCCATTTTTCTGTGTGTGAGCTGCAGTGAACACAATCTTTTTGGGCTGCAGTGAACACAATCTTTTTGGGCTGCAGTGAACACAATCTTTTTGGGCTGCAGTGAACACAATCTTTTTGGGCTGCAGTGAACACAATCTTTTTGGGGTGCAGTGAACAAAATCTTTTTGGGGTGCAGTGAACACAATCCTTTTTGGTGTGCAGTGAACACAATCTTTGTGGGGTGCAGTGAACAAAATCCTTTGTGGGGTGCAGTGAACACAATCTTTTTGGGGTGCAGTGAACAAAATCCTTTTTGGGGTGCAGTGAACAACATCCTTTTTGGGGTGCAGTGAACACAATCTTTTTGGGGTGCAGTGAACAAAATCCTTTGTGGGGTGCAGTGAACACAATCTTTTTGGGGTGCAGTGAACACAATCTTTTTGGGGTGGAGTGAACAACATCCTTTTTGGGGTGCAGTGAACAAAATCCTTTTTGGGGTGCAGTGAACAAAATCATTTTTGGGGTGCAGTGAACACAATCTTTTTGGGGTGCAGTGAACACAATCTTTGTGGGGTGCAGTGAACACAATCTTTTTGGGGTGGAGTGAACAACATCCTTTTTGGGGTGCAGTGAACAACATCCTTTTTGGGGTGCAGTGAACACAATCTTTTTGGGGTGCAGTGAACACAATCTTTGTGGGGTACAGTGAACAGAATCTTTGTGGGGTGCAGTGAACACAATCTTTGGGGGGTACAGTGAACACAATCTTTGTGAGGTGCAGTGAACACAATCTTTGTGGGGTGCAGTGAACACAATCATTGTGGGGTGCAGTGAACTCAATCTTTGTGGGGTACAGTGAACACAATCTCATACTGAAGGTTTGAGGGTGCTGCCTGTTCCATACTCCCCCTACTCCTCATCTAGCCTTTTAGGGGTACAAACAATAGTAATTGGGGCCTAGTGTGGTTGTGTACGTGTGATATACATACACTTTTTTGGGATCATATTTTCTATTCCGCTATTTAATCAAAAACCTTTGGGGATCAGTTAAATTGGGGGATAGTCTGTGTTGGTACGTGTGAGAGAGATCCACCTTTCCAAGTTGTTGGGGTTCATCTCATACTTCTGAAGGTTTGAGGGTGCTGCCTGTTCCATACTCCCCCTACTCCTAGCCTTTTAGGGGTACAAACAATAGTAATTGGGGCCTAGTGTGGTTGTGTACGTGTGATATACATACACTTTTTTGGGATCATATTTTCTATTCCGCTATTTAATCAAAAACCTTTGGGGATCAGTTAAATTGGGGGATAGTCTGTGTTGGTACGTGTGAGAGAGATCCACCTTTCCAAGTTGTTGAGGTTCATCTCATACTTCTGAAGGTTTGAGGGTGCTGCCTGTTCCATACTCCCCCTACTCCTAGCCTTTTAGGGGTACAAACAATAGTAATTGGGGCCTAGTGTGGTTGTGTACGTGTGATATACATACACTTTTTTGGGATCATATTTTCTATTCCGCTATTTAATCAAAAACCTTTGGGGATCAGTTAAATTGGGGGATAGTCTGTGTTGGTACGTGTGAGAGAGATCCACCTTTCCAAGTTGTTGGGGTTCATCTCATACTTCTGAAGGTTTGAGGGTGCTGCCTGTTCCATACTCCCCCTACTCCTAGCCTTTTAGGGGTACAAACAATAGTAATTGGGGCCTAGTGTGGTTGTGTACGTGTGATATACATACACTTTTTTGGGATCATATTTTCTATTCCGCTATTTAATCAAAAACCTTTGGGGATCAGTTAAATTCGGGGATAGTCTGTGTTGGTACGTGTGAGAGAGATCCACCTTTCCAAGTTGTTGGGGTTCATCTCATACTTCTGAAGGTTTGAGGGTGCTGCCTGTTCCATACTCCCCCTACTCCTAGCCTTTTAGGGGTACAAACAATAGTAATTGGGGCCTAGTGTGGTTGTGTACGTGTGATATACATACACTTTTTTGGGATCATATTTTCTATTCCGCTATTTAATCAAAAACCTCTGGGGATCAGTTAAATTGGGGGATAGTCTGTGTTGGTACGTGTGAGAGAGATCCACCTTTCCAAGTTGTTGGGGTTCATCTCATACTTCTGAAGGTTTGAGGGTGCTGCCTGTTCCATACTCCCCCTACTCCTAGCCTTTTAGGGGTACAAACAATAGTAATTGGGGCCTAGTGTGGTTGTGTACGTGTGATATACATACACTTTTTTGGGATCATATTTTCTATTCCGCTATTTAATCAAAAACCTTTGGGGATCAGTTAAATTGGGGGATAGTCTGTGTTGGTACGTGTGAGAGAGATCCACCTTTCCAAGTTGTTGGGGTTCATCTCATACTTCTGAAGGTTTGAGGGTGCTGCCTGTTCCATACTCCCCCTACTCCTAGCCTTTTAGGGGTACAAACAATAGTAATTGGGGCCTAGTGTGGTTGTGTACGTGTGATATACATACACTTTTTTGGGATCATATTTTCTATTCCGCTATTTAATCAAAAACCTCTGGGGATCAGTTAAATTGGGGGATAGTCTGTGTTGGTACGTGTGAGAGAGATCCACCTTTCCAAGTTGTTGGGGTTCATCTCATACTTCTGAAGGTTTGAGGGTGCTGCCTGTTCCATACCCCCCCTACTCCTCATCTAGCCTTTTAGGGGTACAAACAATAGTAATTGGGGCCTAGTGTGGTTGTGTACGTGCGAGATACATACACTTTTTTTGATCATATTTCCTATTCCGCTATTCAATAAAAACCTTTGAGGATCAATTGAATTGCGGGATAGTCTGTGTCGGTACGTGTGAGAGAGATCCACCTTTCCAAGTTGTTGGGGTTCATCTCATACTTCTGAAGGTTTGAGGGTGCTGCCTGTTCCATACCCCCCCTACTCCTCATCTAGCCTTTTAGGGGTACAAACAATAGTAATTGGGGCCTAGTGTGGTTGTGTACGTGCGAGATACATACACTTTTTTTGATCATATTTCCTATTCCGCTATTCAATAAAAACCTTTGAGGATCAATTGAATTGCGGGATAGTCTGTGCCGGTACGTGTGAGAGAGATCCACCTTTCCAAGTTGTTGGGGTTCATCTCATACTTCTGAAGGTTTGAGGGTGCTGCCTGTTCCATACCCCCCCTACTCCTCATCTAGCCTTTTAGGGGTACAAACAATAGTAATTGGGGCCTAGTGTGGTTGTGTACGTGCGAGATACATACACTTTTTTTGATCATATTTCCTATTCCGCTATTCAATAAAAACCTTTGAGGATCAATTGAATTGCGGGATAGTCTGTGTCGGTACGTGTGAGAGAGATCCACCTTTCCAAGTTGTTGGGGTTCATCTCATACTTCTGAAGGTTTGAGGGTGCTGCCTGTTCCATACCCCCCCTACTCCTCATCTAGCCTTTTAGGGGTACAAACAATAGTAATTGGGGCCTAGTGTGGTTGTGTACGTGCGAGATACATACACTTTTTTTGATCATATTTCCTATTCCGCTATTCAATAAAAACCTTTGAGGATCAATTGAATTGCGGGATAGTCTGTGTCGGTACGTGTGAGAGAGATCCACCTTTCCAAGTTGTTGGGGTTCATCTCATACTTCTGAAGGTTTGAGGGTGCTGCCTGTTCCATACCCCCCCTACTCCTCATCTAGCCTTTTAGGGGTACAAACAATAGTAATTGGGGCCTAGTGTGGTTGTGTACGTGCGAGATACATACACTTTTTTTGATCATATTTCCTATTCCGCTATTCAATAAAAACCTTTGAGGATCAATTGAATTGCGGGATAGTCTGTGTCGGTACGTGTGAGAGAGATCCACCTTTCCAAGTTGTTGGGGTTCATCTCATACTTCTGAAGGTTTGAGGGTGCTGCCTGTTCCATACCCCCCCTACTCCTCATCTAGCCTTTTAGGGGTACAAACAATAGTAATTGGGGCCTAGTGTGGTTGTGTACGTGCGAGATACATACACTTTTTTTGATCATATTTCCTATTCCGCTATTCAATAAAAACCTTTGAGGATCAATTGAATTGCGGGATAGTCTGTGTCGGTACGTGTGAGAGAGATCCACCTTTCCAAGTTGTTGGGGTTCATCTCATACTTCTGAAGGTTTGAGGGTGCTGCCTGTTCCATACCCCCCCTACTCCTCATCTAGCCTTTTAGGGGTACAAACAATAGTAATTGGGGCCTAGTGTGGTTGTGTACGTGTGATATACATACACTTTTTTGGGATCATATTTTCTATTCCGCTATTTAATCAAAAACCTTTGGGGATCAGTTAAATTCGGGGATAGTCTGTGTTGGTACGTGTGAGAGAGATCCACCTTTCCAAGTTGTTGGGGTTCATCTCATACTTCTGAAGGTTTGAGGGTGCTGCCTGTTCCATACTCCCCCTACTCCTAGCCTTTTAGGGGTACAAACAATAGTAATTGGGGCCTAGTGTGGTTGTGTACGTGTGATATACATACACTTTTTTGGGATCATATTTTCTATTCCGCTATTTAATCAAAAACCTTTGGGGATCAGTTAAATTCGGGGATAGTCTGTGTTGGTACGTGTGAGAGAGATCCACCTTTCCAAGTTGTTGGGGTTCATCTCATACTTCTGAAGGTTTGAGGGTGCTGCCTGTTCCATACTCCCCCTACTCCTAGCCTTTTAGGGGTACAAACAATAGTAATTGGGGCCTAGTGTGGTTGTGTACGTGTGATATACATACACTTTTTTGGGATCATATTTTCTATTCCGCTATTTAATCAAAAACCTCTGGGGATCAGTTAAATTGGGGGATAGTCTGTGTTGGTACGTGTGAGAGAGATCCACCTTTCCAAGTTGTTGGGGTTCATCTCATACTTCTGAAGGTTTGAGGGTGCTGCCTGTTCCATACTCCCCCTACTCCTAGCCTTTTAGGGGTACAAACAATAGTAATTGGGGCCTAGTGTGGTTGTGTACGTGTGATATACATACACTTTTTTGGGATCATATTTTCTATTCCGCTATTTAATCAAAAACCTTTGGGGATCAGTTAAATTGGGGGATAGTCTGTGTTGGTACGTGTGAGAGAGATCCACCTTTCCAAGTTGTTGGGGTTCATCTCATACTTCTGAAGGTTTGAGGGTGCTGCCTGTTCCATACTCCCCCTACTCCTAGCCTTTTAGGGGTACAAACAATAGTAATTGGGGCCTAGTGTGGTTGTGTACGTGTGATATACATACACTTTTTTGGGATCATATTTTCTATTCCGCTATTTAATCAAAAACCTTTGGGGATCAGTTAAATTGGGGGATAGTCTGTGTTGGTACGTGTGAGAGAGATCCACCTTTCCAAGTTGTTGGGGTTCATCTCATACTTCTGAAGGTTTGAGGGTGCTGCCTGTTCCATACTCCCCCTACTCCTAGCCTTTTAGGGGTACAAACAATAGTAATTGGGGCCTAGTGTGGTTGTGTACGTGCGAGATACATACACTTTTTTTGATCATATTTCCTATTCCGCTATTCAATAAAAACCTTTGAGGATCAATTGAATTGCGGGATAGTCTGTGTCGGTACGTGTGAGAGAGATCCACCTTTCCAAGTTGTTGGGGTTCATCTCATACTTCTGAAGGTTTGAGGGTGCTGCCTGTTCCATACCCCCCCTACTCCTCATCTAGCCTTTTAGGGGTACAAACAATAGTAATTGGGGCCTAGTGTGGTTGTGTACGTGCGAGATACATACACTTTTTTTGATCATATTTCCTATTCCGCTATTCAATAAAAACCTTTGAGGATCAATTGAATTGCGGGATAGTCTGTGTCGGTACGTGTGAGAGAGATCCACCTTTCCAAGTTGTTGGGGTTCATCTCATACTTCTGAAGGTTTGAGGGTGCTGCCTGTTCCATACCCCCCCTACTCCTCATCTAGCCTTTTAGGGGTACAAACAATAGTAATTGGGGCCTAGTGTGGTTGTGTACGTGCGAGATACATACACTTTTTTTGATCATATTTCCTATTCCGCTATTCAATAAAAACCTTTGAGGATCAATTGAATTGCGGGATAGTCTGTGTCGGTACGTGTGAGAGAGATCCACCTTTCCAAGTTGTTGGGGTTCATCTCATACTTCTGAAGGTTTGAGGGTGCTGCCTGTTCCATACCCCCCCTACTCCTCATCTAGCCTTTTAGGGGTACAAACAATAGTAATTGGGGCCTAGTGTGGTTGTGTACGTGCGAGATACATACACTTTTTTTGATCATATTTCCTATTCCGCTATTCAATAAAAACCTTTGAGGATCAATTGAATTGCGGGATAGTCTGTGTCGGTACGTGTGAGAGAGATCCACCTTTCCAAGTTGTTGGGGTTCATCTCATACTTCTGAAGGTTTGAGGGTGCTGCCTGTTCCATACCCCCCCTACTCCTCATCTAGCCTTTTAGGGGTACAAACAATAGTAATTGGGGCCTAGTGTGGTTGTGTACGTGCGAGATACATACACTTTTTTTGATCATATTTCCTATTCCGCTATTCAATAAAAACCTTTGAGGATCAATTGAATTGCGGGATAGTCTGTGTCGGTACGTGTGAGAGAGATCCACCTTTCCAAGTTGTTGGGGTTCATCTCATACTTCTGAAGGTTTGAGGGTGCTGCCTGTTCCATACCCCCCTACTCCTCATCTAGCCTTTTAGGGGTACAAACAATAGTAATTGGGGCCTAGTGTGGTTGTGTACGTGTGATATACATACACTTTTTTGGGATCATATTTTCTATTCCGCTATTTAATCAAAAACCTTTGGGGATCAGTTAAATTCGGGGATAGTCTGTGTTGGTACGTGTGAGAGAGATCCACCTTTCCAAGTTGTTGGGGTTCATCTCATACTTCTGAAGGTTTGAGGGTGCTGCCTGTTCCATACTCCCCCTACTCCTAGCCTTTTAGGGGTACAAACAATAGTAATTGGGGCCTAGTGTGGTTGTGTACGTGTGATATACATACACTTTTTTGGGATCATATTTTCTATTCCGCTATTTAATCAAAAACCTTTGGGGATCAGTTAAATTCGGGGATAGTCTGTGTTGGTACGTGTGAGAGAGATCCACCTTTCCAAGTTGTTGGGGTTCATCTCATACTTCTGAAGGTTTGAGGGTGCTGCCTGTTCCATACTCCCCCTACTCCTAGCCTTTTAGGGGTACAAACAATAGTAATTGGGGGCTAGTGTGGTTGTGTACGTGTGATATACATACACTTTTTTGGGATCATATTTTCTATTCCGCTATTTAATCAAAAACCTTTGGGGATCAGTTAAATTGGGGGATAGTCTGTGTTGGTACGTGTGAGAGAGATCCACCTTTCCAAGTTGTTGGGGTTCATCTCATACTTCTGAAGGTTTGAGGGTGCTGCCTGTTCCATACTCCCCCTACTCCTAGCCTTTTAGGGGTACAAACAATAGTAATTGGGGCCTAGTGTGGTTGTGTACGTGTGATATACATACACTTTTTTGGGATCATATTTTCTATTCCGCTATTTAATCAAAAACCTCTGGGGATCAGTTAAATTGGGGGATAGTCTGTGTTGGTACGTGTGAGAGAGATCCACCTTTCCAAGTTGTTGGGGTTCATCTCATACTTCTGAAGGTTTGAGGGTGCTGCCTGTTCCATACCCCCCCTACTCCTCATCTAGCCTTTTAGGGGTACAAACAATAGTAATTGGGGCCTAGTGTGGTTGTGTACGTGCGAGATACATACACTTTTTTTGATCATATTTCCTATTCCGCTATTCAATAAAAACCTTTGAGGATCAATTGAATTGCGGGATAGTCTGTGTCGGTACGTGTGAGAGAGATCCACCTTTCCAAGTTGTTGGGGTTCATCTCATACTTCTGAAGGTTTGAGGGTGCTGCCTGTTCCATACCCCCCCTACTCCTCATCTAGCCTTTTAGGGGTACAAACAATAGTAATTGGGGCCTAGTGTGGTTGTGTACGTGCGAGATACATACACTTTTTTTGATCATATTTCCTATTCCGCTATTCAATAAAAACCTTTGAGGATCAATTGAATTGCGGGATAGTCTGTGTCGGTACGTGTGAGAGAGATCCACCTTTCCAAGTTGTTGGGGTTCATCTCATACTTCTGAAGGTTTGAGGGTGCTGCCTGTTCCATACCCCCCCTACTCCTCATCTAGCCTTTTAGGGGTACAAACAATAGTAATTGGGGCCTAGTGTGGTTGTGTACGTGCGAGATACATACACTTTTTTTGATCATATTTCCTATTCCGCTATTCAATAAAAACCTTTGAGGATCAATTGAATTGCGGGATAGTCTGTGTCGGTACGTGTGAGAGAGATCCACCTTTCCAAGTTGTTGGGGTTCATCTCATACTTCTGAAGGTTTGAGGGTGCTGCCTGTTCCATACCCCCCCTACTCCTCATCTAGCCTTTTAGGGGTACAAACAATAGTAATTGGGGCCTAGTGTGGTTGTGTACGTGCGAGATACATACACTTTTTTTGATCATATTTCCTATTCCGCTATTCAATAAAAACCTTTGAGGATCAATTGAATTGCGGGATAGTCTGTGTCGGTACGTGTGAGAGAGATCCACCTTTCCAAGTTGTTGGGGTTCATCTCATACTTCTGAAGGTTTGAGGGTGCTGCCTGTTCCATACCCCCCCTACTCCTCATCTAGCCTTTTAGGGGTACAAACAATAGTAATTGGGGCCTAGTGTGGTTGTGTACGTGCGAGATACATACACTTTTTTTGATCATATTTCCTATTCCGCTATTCAATAAAAACCTTTGAGGATCAATTGAATTGCGGGATAGTCTGTGTCGGTACGTGTGAGAGAGATCCACCTTTCCAAGTTGTTGGGGTTCATCTCATACTTCTGAAGGTTTGAGGGTGCTGCCTGTTCCATACTCCCCCTACTCCTCATCTAGCCTTTTAGGGGTACAAACAATAGTAATTGGGGCCTAGTGTGGTTGTGTACGTGTGATATACATACACTTTTTTTGGATCATATTTTCTATTCCGCTATTTAATTTAACTGGGCCTCCATGCGAGACCTGTGTGCCTTGTTGCGCTGTTTTGAGTACTCCACCAACATGGCCAGTGGCAATGACGCCGTTCTCAGCTTAACTATCCCACTTCTATGCCTCCTTGAAAAAACAATTCGGGCGATGATGGAAGAGGATGTGGCACAGGATGAGGAGGAGGAGGAGGATGAAGAGGTAACATTTCCAAGGCTTTCAGGGCAGTCATTCGCAAGGGGCTCCGAGGGTGGGTTCCTGCACACGCAAACGCCAGGGACGCAATTGTCCAGCAGGGGCACAGTTCTGGAGGATGAGGAGGATGAGGAGGAGGAGGAGCTGGAGGAGGAGATGGAACCATGTTCACAGCAGGGTGGCACCCAGGCCAGCTCATGGCCATCACTGGTGCGTGGCTGGGGGGATACAGAGGACACGGACCATACACCTCCCACAGAGGACAGCCTTTCGTTGCCTCTGGGCAGCCTGGCACACATGAGCGATTACATGCTGCAGTGTCTCCACAACGACCGCCGAGTTGCCCACATTCTAACTTGTGCTGATTACTGGGTGGCCACGCTGCTGGATCCCCGTTACAAGGACAACGTACCGTCCTTAATTCACTCACTGGAGCGCGATCGCAAGATGCGCGAGTACAAGCGCACGCTGGTAGACGCCATGCTGCTGGCATTCCCATCTGACAGCGGGGCCACAGTGGAAGCACAAGGCAGAGGAGGAGGAGGAGGAGGAGGAGGTCGCCAACGCAACCAGGGCACCGCCAGCACCTCAGAAGGCAGGGTTAGCATGGCCGAAATGTGGAAAAGCTTTGTCAGCACGCCACAACAAACAGCAGCACCAGCAGCTCAGATGGAACGTCTTAGCAGGAGGCAGCATTTTACCAACATGGTGGAGCAGTATGTGTGCACACGCCTACATGTAGTGAATGACGGGTCTGCCCCCTTCAACTTCTGGGTCTCCAAATTGGGCACATGGCCTGAGCTTGCCCTTTACGCCTTGGAGGTGCTGGCGTGCCCTGCAGCCAGTGTATTATCTGAACGGGTATTTAGCACGGCTGGGGGCGTTATAACAGACAAGCGCAGCCGCCTGTCCAGAGACAATGTGGACAAGCTCACGTTCATTAAAATGAACCAGGCATGGATCCCACGGGACTTTTCCGTACCTTATGCAGAATAGCAATGGATACCGACCTTACCCACCCATTGTTCCATTTTTGCTCTTTCTCACTCTTTTGGGGTGTACCCTCATTTAAAATTTGTGAAAAGAAGCAGTGTTGGCTACCTCGTCCTCCTCCTCAGGGCCAGATTAATGTAGGGGCTATTGGAGCTGCAGCTCCAGGCCCCTACCTTTTATATAGGCCCCGGGTTGGCCATATTCACTGTTACCGCTCTTCTGTCACTTGTAAACACAGAAGTCTGGCTTCTATGCTCGCTTCCCCAGGCAGCACCCTCAGAACCTCCCCACACAGCGTGAAGGCCGGACAAGGAGGGACAGTTGGCGATGCATGGATGTGTTTATGGGCTTCAGAGACAGCATCCCATGTTGAATTAGGCATGCATGGCTGCACCCTTCCTCCTCTGGGTGCATGGCAAGGCACGGCCCTAAGGCCCTTCAAAATCCTCAGCACCAAGCCCATGATGCTGTTAATCCGGCCCTGGTCCTCCTCCACCGCCGCTTCCACCTACACCGCCCATAGGTGTGCGCAGCCTATTGCATTAAGGTGTGCACCCCAAAGTTGAAATACACATGCATGTGTTTGCCAGCAGGGAGAGTAATGTATCGGGGCCATGTACCTGTAGGCAAGGAGAAATAGAGCAGAGCAGGTCCCAGGGAGATCTTTCCCATCTCCTCACTGGCAATGCTATGTGCCCTAGGTGATTAGGGTGTGCCCAGGCACACCCAGCACACCCTGTGCGCACGCCTATGTCACCGCCACATCCACCACCACCTTAACCTCCCTCCTACTCCATATGGGCCTCGTCCTTCAGAGATGAAGAAGAACATTGTTTTATTTTTCTGTTTTTTTTTGTTGTTTTAAGTTATTTCCCTATCCACATTTGTTTGCAGAGCACTTGCCATGCTCTTAATTACGTTTTGCTGCCATTTGCAGCACTCTAGCCCTTTCCTTTGGTGTTTTAGAGCCATTTTAGTGCCTTAAAGTTCGGGTCCCCATTGACTTCAATGGGGTTCGGTGTCCGGGAAAAGTTCGGTAAAAGTCCGGGACACGGACCCGGACTTTTTTTTAAAGTTCGGCCGAACCCGTCGAACACGGACATCTAGGTGTTCGCTCAACCCTATTAACAAATAATAAGAAAGCAAATAAAGTAAGATTATTATTATGATTTACATACACATTTTTGTATCTCTTTATAGACCTGTACCATCAAATATTATATTTGTGAAGCATTTTTGCTTGAAAATGCCTTAGCTTACATTTTTCTCCTATAGTTGAGTAACTACACACCCCTTAGCACAGGTAACTTCACAAGGATTTGTGCTGTAGAGAAAATAGGATATGTCTGGCTGTTCATGTTGTTGAGAGTTGGTTATCAAGAACACTTGGTGCTATCTCTAATTGGACTGCACAGTCCTAGTCCAATGCCCAAAACTGCTGCAACAGTATAGTTGCACAAAGACTATGAAAATAATAGAACAATGTATGTCAAATCTATTTTTGGCTTTAAGGAAAAAACAGGAACATCATTTTTATTTTTTTTTTCCTTGTTTTTTTTCAAGTATTCAAGTGACTTGAGAATCTAAAATCAGGGACTTAGAGGTGTCTGCACATTTAGAATCAAGAGGTCCCAAAACCATTCAATGGAAACCTTTAGCTCAGACATGCTATTGGACCACCCCATTATGACTCTCTGATCAGTAGAATGGTGAATATTTAATGGAAAGTTTGAGTAGAACAGTATAGAATACACCAGGCCTAGGAGCTTCACTTTCACAGTAATTTTAAAGAGCAAAACAAAGAACACGCTGGAACCTCTATGCACCTAGTTTAGAGTAAAATGGTTGCAATTCAAACCAAGAATATGAAGGAAAAAGCATAATCCCAAACTACCTTTCGTGAGAACTGAATATCAAAAGGACCATAAGATTCAGAAACATATGCTGTTTAATTTATATTAAATTTGCATTCTTTCTGTAAAAATTAAGCTTTTTTTTGGGAAAAGGTATTTCAATGTACTTTTTGGTTTCATTGTTTCTCCTTATGAAATTCCTGTAAAGCAAATTAACCATATTACAAACTAGTTTGATTTTGCTTAGATTTGATCTGTTCGATTATCAGGATTTCCTTATCATACAGTGTAAGGGCTTACATAAACAATCCATTTTTATATAAAAATGAAACAACCTCACATGCAACATAGTTATTAGCACATTTTGTGTTGTCTATGAGATCACATTTAAGGCAAATCTAATGGATGTGTGGTCCACCTGAATGTACTAAAATCAGTATAGTGTATTTAGCCAATCTAACTATGCACAGTCAGAATAGAAAAAAAGTGTGTCTGGACAGCCGCACTCCAATGCAAATATTTATTGAAAAGAGGTTAAAATACCAAAGCATACACAGGTATGGATCAAAGACAGTTGACACATTTCATACCACTAACAGTGCTTAATAATAGCTATGATTAAGCACTGTTAGTAGTGTGAAACGCATCAGCTGTCTTTGATCGGTACCTCTGTATGCTGTGGTATTTTATACTCTTTTCAATAAATATTTGCATTGGAGTGTGGCTATCCAGACACACTTTTTGTTCTATATGGCTTGCACATTGAGCCTGCACCCTGCACCTGTGCTGTTACTGTGAGGATTTTTGAAGGCATTTCCATCTGGAGCGGTGTGTGGTCAGAACATGAAACGTTTGTAGACCTCTCTCAAAACCCTGGCTGATGCTCCTTGGGCCAAGCCTGCTTATGGGGAAAGATGATCATTCTTCTGTTGAAAAGTTTTATTAGAAACATTGTTCTGGAAAATGTAATTCCCTCTTAAACCTCCATGGCCTTCCTTGACTGTAACCAATGCTTCTAAAATGAACAATTTTATGAAAATAACACTTGTATACTAGCCCTCAGCTTTGAGAAAACCGATGACCTCTGGAAGAAAACCCAACAGACAATAATGCAATCACTTCTGGTACCTCCACACATCCTTACTGTATTTGAAGATTGCTTTATACCCTAAAAACCTAAGTTGCTCTGTCAATGTGAATAGCAACTGGAATTCTTACATCATGCTGTGGCCTGCTCTCATCTTTTGGTTACAAAGTGTGATATGCAGCCTCAGTATCCAATAGGACAGTGGTCCTCAACTTCGGTCCTCGGGGCCCACTAACAGGCCGGGTTTGCAAGATAACTAAATTACATCACAGGTGATCTCATTTGCTGCTCAGTGATTGCAGCATTCTAGTCTGCACCTCCACAAGGTAATACTTAAAATCTGGTCTGTTAGTGGGCCCCGAGGACCGGAGTTGAGGACCACTGTAATAGGAGACAATAAAAATGGCAATTGTTTATCCACATCATGACCATGGGAGTTCTGATCACTGTTTGCATAGATTGAGCATGACTTGTTAGCATAACATAGTGCTCTGTACAATTAACATGTTTGTGTGGTATCTGGCATCTGGAACACATCAGGTACACTTCAACGTAAGCATTTAATGCATTATAATATTTTAAAAACTGTGCTTCTTTCAAATAATTTTTGTTGAGCAGTTTTCCATAACAATGTCAAGAACAACAGAAGGATACAGACAGTTACAGAAAATCATAGAACATATTTCCTTCTGGTACAGATGGTCCTTAGATAACATAAACCATATAATTTTCTCTATAAAACTAGTTGCTCTTCAACTGTATAACTCGAAACATAGTTAGCACTTATCCTCAAAGTGACTGTAAACCAATAGGCCGACCTCGACCCCAAAGTCCCATACGCCAATACCACCTCATCACCCCATTTGGGATCAAACTGTGGCGTGGATATTATGCCGTGTCAAGGGTGGCCATTCCCAAAATTTTCCATTGAATAGGATAGTGCCTACTAATCTATAGCTGAACATGTTATAACAGATTTTAGACAATAAGAACAGGGGACTTGGGGAAAGGGGTAGGAAGGTAGAGGGAAGGGACCCAGGCACTACTTTACTATAGCACATGCAGGAGCACTTATATCAAGTACAGCGTTTTTCCCAAGCTTGCCAGAATTCTTGGAATTTCAGGAACCTAGAGTTCTGTAGGGCCAGTAGTTTTTCATAGTGCCACTGTATATTTACCCTACCAATAACTCGTTCTAGAGTTGGGGGACCAGGTTTTTACCAGTGGCTGGTGAGGGTGATTCTGCTAGCAAAAAGTATATGTGCCACTATCACTCTATTCTTCATGGGATATGAATCCAATCCCACATTGAGGAGAGCTAGTTCCAAGATCAATAGTTTATGTACACCTGTAACTTTACCTTACCGAGCTCCAGAAATTTGAAATCGGTGTGCAGGACCATAGTATATGCAGTAACGTGCCAACTTGGCCGCAAAGTGTCCAGCAAGAAGGGTCAGCATCTTTGTATATTTTAGATAATTTGTAAGGGGACATATACCAGCCCTGGAGGATCTTTTGGTGTGATCACTACATTTGGACAGCTGGTAGCTAGATTGAATGGCTTTTTGCCATTGTGATGGAGAAAATTATTTTCGTAGCTGCATTTCCCATTTAAGCATTTCTAGCTGGAGACTTGGCTACCAAGTGAGTATCCAGTATGGTCCTGTAGAAGAAGGAGATACCCCTAACTGTTTTGGGTAATTGTCCCCTCAAAAAGTTCCAACTATTTGTGCAAATGAACACTGTGGTCTTGAGTTTATTGCTTGAATGGAAGTGGCCTTTTTGTAGGGCTAAAAACTGTGTTTCTAAGTATAATTTTGTAATTATATATGAATATGAGGCAGTCAGTTTTGCTCAATAATCATGTCAAGATCACAGCCCCTCGCCCTTTGAAGAACTGGACATTTTATATTCTATTTTGAAGATATGTTGGTTTGAACCTAATAACTTTTAGCCTCCATTGAATTTCCCTGTATATTCTGTTGTGACTTGAATAGGTATCAGATTTGCATAAAACAATTTATTTTCCAGGCTTTTTATTAAAAAGAGAGAGAGAGAAAAACATAATGTTTACCCAATGCTAGTGTAAGGTAATCAGTGCAACCCCAGTTATTCATTCCAAAATATAATTGTTAAAAGCACCAGGTTAAAATTCAACTGAAAACTGTATACAGCGTAGTTAAATCGCAAAATCCAAAGTCCAGGTTCAGTTTCAATTATAAGTAACCTTTTTCCCCCCTCTCATTGTCAGATTATGACAAACTAAAAATAATCTGCTGCATAAATCTTTATAATAATGGATCATGTTTGTGCCAGTGAAAATTTATGTACCTGTTTTTTACAGCTATACAATCACACAAATACTGAGTTACATGATACTTTCTTAAGCATTAATGCTCATAAATGATCATAAATGTCATCTAAAAAATCTAGAGTGTTTGTTGGAACCCAGGGGAAGAGGGGGGGAGCAGTGCTTACAGTAGTCTTGGCAATTGGACACACAAGCATTAAGCACCTAAAGCTAAACTTCACTCATCAATTTTGATATTTGCATAATTCACTAAAAAGGGTGCTGTGATGTTTTCAGGAAGCTATTTACAGAACTCTGCCTGTCTTTCCCACATGAAATAATCTGACTGCATTGCATAGAGAAGCACAGAAAGCAAATGATGATGTTGCTGGGTCTAAAATAAGGTATGTACTAAAAATGGAAAGGTTTTATTTGACAATTTTATTAGCATATTGATAGTGTGGGGGGAAGGGATGGGGTGAAGGAACCAGAAAAGGCAAAATATAAGCTGATTAAACTTCTTCCTTAATTGTGGCAAACAGAGGGGAGGACCACATGTTCCCACCATACCTAGCTTTATTAGTGGTCTGAAGCAGCAAATCAGAGAGGTGAAGGACTGCAGACCAGCCCTAATGGGACATTTTATATTTTTAACCACCCCCGTCCGCGCTACAGCCTATATACGGCTGCAGCGCGGACTCGAATTTTCAGTAGGCCGTTTTTAAACGGCCTCCCAGTGACACGCCCCCAGCGCTCTCCCGCGAGCGCGCTGCGGGGAAAATCTGTGTCGGCCGTGTCCCTTGGATATGGCCGATCACAGATCGTGGTGAATGGCCAATCACAGCGGCCATTCACCACGTGATCTGGCCGTCCAATGAGCGATGATCTCATATGTAAACATATGAGATCATCTCTCATCGCCGGCGCTCCTTCCTCACACGGAGCCTGCAGTGTGAGGAAGGAGGGGGAGCCGTTAGCCGCCGGGGACACAGAGACATGTAATCAGGGCACTGATCACCAGTGCCCTGATTACACAAGGTAAAAAACACACACACAGTGCCCCCCCATCAGTGCCCACAGTGCCCGCCATCAGTGCCCCCCATCAATGCCCACAATCAGTGCCCATAGTGCTGCTAGTCAGTGCCCATCAGTGCCTGCTCATCTAGGCACTGATGAGCACTGACTGGCAGCACTATGGGCACTGAGTGTGGGCACTGATGGTGCTGCCCATCAGTGCCGCTCATCAGTGCCACCCGTCGGTGTCCAGTGCCATCCGCCAGTGCCAATCAGTGCCGCCTATCAGTGCCCATCAGTGTCGCCTCTCAGTGCCGCCTGTCAGTGCCCAGCAGTGCCACCTGTCAGTGCCCAGCAGTGCCACCTGTCAGTGCCCAGCAGTGCCGCCTCTCAGTGCCCAGCAGTGCCGCCTATCAGTGCCCAGCAGTGCCACCTATCAGTGCTCATCAGTGCCGCCTATCAGTGCCGCCTCTCAGTGCCGCCTATCAGTGCTCATCAGTGCGGCATATTAGTACCTCCTCATCAGTGCCCATAAGTGCCACCTCATCAGTGCCCATAAGTGCCACCTCATCAGTGCCCATCAGTGCAGCCTATCAGTGCCGCCTCATCAGCGCACATCAGTGAAGGAGAAAAATTTATTTTCAAAATTTACTCGCAGAAAATAAGAAAAACTTTTTTTTTTTTCAAAATTTTTTGTATTTATTCTTTTTTTTGTAAAAAATAAAAAACCCATAGATGATTAAATACCACCAAAAGAAAGCTCTATTTGTGTGAAAAAAATGATAAAAATTTCAAATGGGTACAGTGTAGCATGACCGCGCAATTGTCATTCAAAGTGTGACAGCGCTGAAAGCTGAAAATCGGCCTGGATGGGAAGGGTGTTTAAGTGCACAGAAGGCAAGTGGTTAAATACAAAATCACTAGCAAACAGTATAAAGGAGTTTTGAGTAAAAAAAAAAAAAAAAATCCACACAATTCCTAGATACAGTGAGACTTTACTACAGTACATAGTACTAGAGCATCAAATATGTCTTGACATGGAACAAACCAAGCCTGATTTCATTAATAAATATAAAATATACAATATACTGTATATGTAAAACGCTGCATAAATTATTGCCTCTATAGTACCTGTAATAATAACAAATTTGAATATATTTTTAAAACTGTAACAACACCTGTTTAACTATAGACCTAACAAAATATTTAACAATAATAAAATAAAAAAGTGATAGTTGACCTATAATAATAACCAGTGCACAGGAGGCTGTATCAAGGTCTATCATAACACAAAGAAGAAACACTTTTAGAGGATTGGAAAAATGAAAAGAAATCAAAGTTAGGCTTGAACAACTACAACTATTGAATTTTTCTTCCCCATGACAAAGAATTACTAACCTGAGCAAAAAAACTCCCACAAAATTCCCACACAAATCTAAATCTATACAAAAAGGCTGGCACAATTCAAAGTCACTAAGTATACAATTGTATTTCTTTGTTGAAATATTAAAGTAATCTTTAACCACTAATAGAGAAGTGAGATTCTGAATTGGATGAGTAGAAAAGGATTAGTTAAAAAAAAAAAAAATTGGAAACTATTGTGATCTAGCTGTTTCCCCTGTGGTGTCATTATTACAGTACATTTGTGAATAAAACATGTTCAACTTGAAGTAAATGGTGTGCAATAAATGCATATGTTACTCAAAGACTTTCAATTAGTCTGCTCATCCTGTTTTCAGATAAATAATTAAATCTCACGCTTATCTTTCTTACTGTTAAACAAAATGTGCAGAAACCGAGTATAGAACTCCAAAGATAAATATGTTGCCAATAACTTTCTTTTCTTTAAAAAATGCAGGGCAGAAATTCAACACCCCCAATCATTGTTCTTAAACACACATTCTGAGTAAATGGCACTGTATCCATTGCTTCCACCTAGTTAACAGCTGGTATTTTACAATTGTCTGTAGGTTTTTTCTGACACAAATAAAGTTGAAGTGGCTCAAAAATATCTATTTGGCCCTTAGCCATTCCAAGAGCAGAGAAACATACTGTAAACTTATATGCAGGTAGATACAGTTCGAAACACTGTGAAAGTCATATAACCTGTTATTAACATTCCATGGAATGTACAAACAAAATTTTTGTTATCAACAAATTCAAAGATGGAGCTAAAGAATAAGATATGTAAACAATACACCTGGCAACTCTCATTTCATGATTCAGCATTTGTTAGAAAAATACCCTTTAGGAGCAGGTATGGACACCGCATAGGTGCAGGCTATACAGATGCACAAGGGCCTCCTGGAATTTAGGGGCCTGTGTACATTGGGTGTAGATCAGGAACCTGATGAGACACCCCCCTCCTAACACTTTACCTGGACACTGCTTAAAATGGTTGTGAAGGGAGAAGGTTTTTTTTTTACCTTCGTTCATTTTATACATGAAGGTATAAAGCCTTCTGAGTGCAGTTCCCCCCCCCCCCAAGCCCCCCCCCCTTATTTTTACTTGAGCCTGATCTCAATCCAGAGATATGCACAAGAGCAGAAGCTCTCTCAGCTCTCTTACTCCTCATTAACTTAAAGACAGCAGTGAGAGCTATTGGCTCCCACTGGTATCAATCACAGCCAGAGAGAGGGGAGCAGGGGGTGGGAGCCATCTTATGGACACACAGGGCCGGGTGCAAGCACGCATGAATGCCCCCATAGCAAGTCGTTTATTATGGGGACACCTAGTGGTAGGAGGAGCTAAGCATGCCAGCCGGGGACTGGAGAAGATGAGGATGGGGGCTGCTCTGTGCAATGCCACAGAGCAGGTAAGTATAACATGTTTGTTAATATTGTAAAAGGTAACTGATGCTAAAAAACGTCAACCACCCGCCCGGCGCTAAAATATATATATAAATCAGTGTAAGGTATAAAGAAATAAATATATCTACTCAAATCATGAATAAATAGTAAATAAAATCATGTAGATAAAATCATGTAAAACATGTCACTCTGTGCATCCTTTTAATGCACTAGCTGCCACTGTAAACGTAAAACTTGCAAAATCAAATGTATAATAATAGCCCAATCTGTGCGTCTCAGTTCGTTATATCATACATTCAGCGGCGCTTCAGCACACACAATGTATGTGTGCAAGTATATTAGTCAGTTCCTGCAGTGCTTCAGAGCCTGCAATTGCAAACTAGTCCCAACTCCACAGGATGTGCAGTCACAGCCAGCAAAAAGATTTCTCCTCTGATGTTCAGCACCAGTGATTGTACACACAGTATCACTAATCCTTCACCACACCGACTGTGCACCCCTATGAAGTGGCCACTCACCGAATTGCCCTTGAAATATCGCCTTTATGCATAAGCTGCATGAGCCCTTGCTTCTAGTCGGTCTGTCGTCGCTTAGGCACGTCCAGATCCTATCCGTCCACCAGGGGTCACTATCAGGCTGTATATCTCCTCAGTGCAATTTGTAAGCAAACGACATGAAGCAAGAGAGTAGTGTAATACTGTTTCGAATTTCAATCACCCTTTGCACGCATATCATAAACACAGAGGCTTTGAAAGGTACCGCCGCTCGCCGACCGCGAGCTAGTCCCTGCTGTGGATTACAGCGCTCCTGCGGCTAACAGGCGAGATCCAGAACAACAGCGGTATCCTCCCTTCGTCTCCTCAGCAGCAGCGTACGTGCATCCTGACCGGTTTCGTCTGGTAGACTTCAACAGAGGACTCTCTGGGGGTGGGAGCCATCTTATGGACACACAGGGCCGGGTGCAAGCACGCATGAATGCCCCCATAGCAAGTCGTTTATTATGGGGACACCTAGTGGTAGGAGGAGCTAAGCATGCCAGCCGGGGACTGGAGAAGATGAGGATGGGGGCTGCTCTGTGCAATGCCACAGAGCAGGTAAGTATAACATGTTTGTTAATATGCAATAAGATATGTGCAGCGCTGACAAGTGATACGTATAGTGCTTAAACAAATAAGTAAAATGTCCAAACAGTGAAAATAAGCCACCGGGTGGTCACTATTCCAAATAGTGAACTCAAAGAAAAAATTGACTCAATTCACTTCACTATTTGGATTTTATGTTAACAGTGATTCATGCTGCACTTCTGATCACCACCAGGGGGCTTATTTTCATTGTTTGGACATTTTCACTGTTTGGACACTTCCTAAGCCTGATCCGATACCTGCTGTTTCGGCCCCGCCTGATCCAGTGCCTGCTGTCCTGGCCCAGCCTGTCTCTGATGATCTTGAGTCTGCTGCCTAACCTGCCTCTGCTAATCCAGTTCACACTACACAGCGAGCCTTTGGTTAAGCTGTTGTGTCTGATGCCTGTGAGCCTTTATGTTTTTTGCACATTTGTCATGAGCTACCTGTTTGGTCCAAGATTCCTGCAGCTGCTTTGCCTGAGTTCCTTTAGCAGCAATTTGCTTATATTGTACTAAAGCTTGGTGGTCCAGACATCCATTCTGAATTCAATAACTGCACCCGCTTTAACAGCTCCAGTAGTAGAGGTCTTCCGGGGAAGGACAGAGTTCCATTTGAACTTTGTCCTGACCAAGGGGTAATCTCCGGGTTGGGTAACCAGTGTCTTAGAAAGACTTGGGTGACTGTTAAATTGCAAAGCAGATTCTAGCAACCCGATTAGTAATTCAAATGTGGAATGTTCAGTGGCAAATGGATGCACTGGCATCAGTGTATCGATATGGGATAAGGACACCAGTGTTAAGTCTTCAGATGGCCCATGGGATCCCAGGGTTGGGATGTGTGCAGCTGCATGGAACTGTACATTTCAGGTGTTGTGCCTCCTAAAGGATCTGACCAGCCAGCTAGTTTTCAAACCCTGGAGGTGGGGCACCTAGGAAGTTGTCTGACCCTAGCG
Organism: Pelophylax lessonae; assembly: GCF_965119305.1. NCBI lineage: Eukaryota > Metazoa > Chordata > Amphibia > Anura > Ranidae > Pelophylax > Pelophylax lessonae. The sequence goes on along the minus strand of NC_138772.1, from coordinate 420,314,227 downwards.
GTAGGGTATCCTGCAGGCTGAAGGACTATGGCCTAAGGAAATCTGGAAAGTCTTCAGACATGGCTGATAGGACTTATCCAATACAAGGGACACAGACTATTATCTTAAAGGCCAAGTGGAGCATCCTGAGGCAGTTCTTTTAGGGAGGGAACTGTCAGGACCTTGATTACCTATTAGTGGCACTGTGGCTCCCAGAGCTGAAGGGTGAAGTTATTGTGGTCACCAGTGGGTGTCTCCCAACATCCATCAAATCCCAGTAATTAGGATCCACCTGATGCTAGCTGTTGGGAAGGCTACACTTGGTAGCCCTTACAACAATACTGGTGACTAGTCCTTTCTGTCATCTGCCTGCCATTTTTGAGTACGGCTTTCAAAGTTAAGCTCTTCTTTAAAGGAAAAAAAAGGAAAAACAGCCACTTTTAACTTACCCTATTGAGTTCAACCTACTCAGTCCTACTGTTATGACCCCCCCCCTCCCCGTGTCAGCTATAAGGACCAATGTAAACTCTTCTGTCATTCTGTCAAAGTGGTAGAAGTAGCAAGGGAAGAAGATTGATGGGAGAATTTAATGTAGGCAATAACAGCATGCTTCGGAGGCCTAATTAATCTACATCCAGACTAAATTACCCAGTAATTAAATGTAATTAGGTGGCAACTTTTCCCTATTTATTATTATTAAAATATTTCATCTTATCCCCAATTCTCATAAAATGTAATTGTGACATATTATATTATGTTTAAAGCTGAATGTTAATTACAACTCTGAATTGCATTTCATAATGCTTTGTGTCAATAGATATTTACCGAAATATAATATAGATTACTTAAAATATGATAAAAAATTGCTTAAAATAGTATTTGAAATCTTATCTGGCGTATTCACAACATGTAGCAAGCATCCCAGTCATATTATGTAATTTAACTGTGCAATTTATTATAAGACACCATTAGTGTTTAATTAAAAGTGGTGGGGTGTAGTTTGTGATGATAGATTTGCATTTCTGCTTCATTAGAAATCTGAGCTTCCAGCATTGGTCTACAGATTGTAAAGACTATTATTTGAATCAAGATAAAGCAAATGTGCTACCTGACATTCTGAGCATAGATGATTTATAAACACGCAGGCTGTGTAGTACACAGTCAGCCTAGGCTAGCTTTGCTCGACTCCTCTCACTGCTGATCAATCTAAAAACAAGTATTTTATTACAGCAAGAGACACACAACCTCTATATAAAACAAAAATAAAATAGAAATGTTGTACTCTTTATAGTCTTCTATATTACACAACACATTCTAGTTGTTTTTATATCACAAAGGGAAAAAAAAACGGAATAATTGAATTGATAATTTTTTTTCCATGGATGACAGTTCCATGTCTTAAAGTGAAACTGTTGGTCTTCTAAGCAGAGCAAAGCAACACGTTTAATTTGTTACCCCTACCAAGTATGGCTCCTATTGCTACCCTGCTACTCCAATCCTCTTCAGAAAAAGAAAAAAAAAAGCAGGTACTTTCGGGGAAGTGGGATCATGTTACTCACTTCACTTCTTCCAGTGGTACTTGGCAATTGGCCACCCAAGCCCCCAGTTCTGCCACATGGGGGTGAGTAGAGAATCATTAGCTCTAATCAGAGGAACAGTAGACTTTTTCTCCCTGCTCCTTGGCAGGAAAAAGGATTGTGAGGAAGAAAATGGAAAGTGATTACAAGAAATCCTATTATCATTCCTAAATTTCTTTTTTGAAAATGTTGAGAAGGGTGCATTATTTGCATTTACAACTGTCGCGTGTAAACAAATTGCTTTCATTTAAAGGTAAAAGTAGTACTAAAATCACCAAGTAACAGCACTATAGCAAAAATACATGTACTGTAACCCCTATGATAATGTAAGTGAGTTCACTTAACACAGTCAAGATACCTAAAAATCATCAATAACGTTTGTGTGTATGTGTAATAAATTGATACATCCATTTAATACAAAATCGAATAACACAGAGTATTGAAAATACCACTTGCCTTATGCTTTTGTGAATGGATATTGAAGCACAACTCCAACCAAACGTTTTTTTAAGTTTGTGTTAGAATTCTGCCAGGTTTTTTTTTTCATTTATTCCAGACAGAATTTGAATACTGACTAAAGCTGGCTTACATTTTTCGATTTTCAAACTAAAATTCACCTGAAAATTTGACCGAAAATTTGCAGTACATTCAATGTATGTAACGAATCAAAAGTAGTTTAAAATGCAAGCGGCCATACGATTGGTATACAAATGCTCACATTGCAATAACCATTGGGAAATAACATTGAAACTTGTACACAGGTGGAACTAAATGCCATACAGACTAGCCAAATTCAGCCAGCACAACTCTGATAACTGCTGGCGTGAGTGCGAACAGATAGGTAATCTATTACACACCCTCTGGGAGTGTCCAAATTTCACCAGCTTTTGGAGACAGACATACCGCCTAATGGCAAAGAACACAGGAATATTTACCACACCCAATCCTGGTCTAGCCATTCTCAATCTAGGAATAGACCACTATCGACACACTATGAGACCATTAGTCACGCATATTCTCTTGGCAGCATGCAACACCATTCTCAGAAAATGGAAAACACAAGACTCTCAGAATTTATCGGACACCATCCATATTAAATACACATACAAAAGACTTGTAGTGATTAATGCTATGAGCTGCACTAAATTCGACATGATATGGCAACCCTGGATTGAATGACAAACCCCCACATTAAGGCCATACACGTGAAACAATGATAAATACATTGTATAATCTACTCTTTATGTTGTGTACCACACATGTTACTCTATAATTAATATTTAATATTTAATATAATATTTATTAAGAGTTAAACTCTTAATAAAAAACTTATTGTCTCAAAGAAAACAAAAATAAGGATTAGATGTGTTTTCCCCAGGACACAGTTTACTCCCAGTCAAGGTGTGGCGGACAATACCCTACCTTAACTTTATCACTAATAATGTATACATGATTATAGTTCAACAACAACTTTTGGTTGTCATTGTACTCATACCAATAGCCCTCCATTATATATCCTAATGTTTAACAAATGTACCAATGTTTACTTACTCATCTGTAATTTTTCTTTTCTGTGAAAATTAAATAAAAACTATTGAAATAAAAAAAGTAGTTAAAAATTTTGTTTGCTTTTAACATTTGATTTTGGAACAAATTGACTTTACCAAACGAAAACCACATATACTGTTAAAAAATACATTTATTCGAAAAAAAATGTCTTCCAGCTCCTTGGGATTTTCTTGGCTCATCGGTTGAAAACAAACGTCAGTTTGACAGCATTAATGATTAGAAAATTGAATGAACATTCTCAAATTGCAAAATTTCTAACAGAATTCTACTTGTGTATACCCAGCTTAAGGTTCTGAACTATGTCCATGCTTCTAGATTTCCTTGTTGTTTCTTAGACTAGTTTATGTGCTATTAGACGGATGGATTTCAGACAAAACTTTCTGTTCTGTCTGACATCCATCAAATAGAAAAGTAAGGGGGCTATATCTCCCACATGTAATAACAAGTTGGCAGGGTTTCAACTCTTTTCTGTGTCATCCACAACAAACAAAAAATCTGGAGTTGGGAATTAATAACTCCCATAATGAAATGTAGATCAAAAGAGTTCTTTATATTTCAGTCTGAGACTATTAAAAGCCAGTTGTAAGGACCTCCAACAAGTCATAAGCATTAAAAAGAGACTGAACATTTAAATACTGTAACATTTAATTGTCAATCAATTTCTTTAAAAGATGGTTTAAGTTAACATGCACCATGTAAGTAAAATGGAAGAAAGTAGCAGCAGCAGATGGAAGCAACAAGAAACTTGTGCACTGAACCAAAATCGTAAAAATTGCACCAATCACCTGTTCCTCCTGAGACTGATTCATTTAGGTCAACTATCATATTTTGACCTATGGACAACTAATTTTTTGACTTATGTGTCCATTCCCCAAGCAGCCCCGTGTTTTACTGGCATAGAGATGCACAGGTGACACGTGCATCCCCTTTGCTGGCAGTTCTCTAGATCTCTTGAAAGACGCAGCAGCTGTATGGACACAACCACTGCTTCCAATGTTACTTCCCTGTGGATGAACAGTCCCTGAACACATCCAGAGTGAGTTTGGGGACACTCACCTGCATGCATCCGTACCCACACAGATGTCATATTGTGGTACAGTGGCTGTGCCTGTGCAGCCACTGTGTCCCAGTTGACATGAATGGGAGATTGCAGTGGTCAGCTAAAGTGACACTAAACTTTGATTTAAAAAAAAATATATCAATTCAATGCAAGTCTATATTCTTAACTCAAAAATACTCTCTGTTCTAAACTCAACCTGATCTGACTTCCTGTCAGAGGATGGCTACAGTCTTTCTCCATGATTAATATACAGGATTTATACAGCTCCAGCGCTTTACAACATGAAGGCAGACAGTACAGTAACAATACAATTAAATACAGGAGAAATCAGAGGACCCTGCTTGTTAGAGCTTACAATCTAAAAGGGAGGGCCCAGTGATACAAAAGGTAACAACTGTGGGGGATGAGCTGATGTAGAAAATGAAAGTACAGTTGATAGGTGGGGCAGGATAGGCTTCTCTAAAGAGAAACATTTCAGGGATCACCTAAAAGTGGATAGAGTAGGAGATAGTCAGACAGATTTGGGTAGGGAGTTCCAAAGGATGGGAGAGGCTAAGGAGAAGTACTGGAGCCGAGCAAGAGAGGAGGTGACCAACTGTATGTAGGAACTTAATCAGTATTTGTTGCTGGCTCCTGAGATGAACTAGGGACTATAAGATTTGTAGTGTTCATAGAGCAGTGCACATGACCCCAACTAACGGTTACTGCTCATTCCAAACGAATGGAGATGAGTTGGAAAAGGAGAATTTCTCGAGCTCACAGAGAATGTTACAAGGAGGCAGAAAAACACAGTAAGAAATAATTTAGTAAAAAATAAATCTCAGGAACACTATGTATTGTTGTGTATGGATATTTTTTTTAAAGTAAAAACAAGAAGGCAATCTGAGAGAGCACCATGGCAAGCCTAAATGTGCTCTTCAAGTGCATTCTTGATGTAAACATACTTGCCAGAAAGCTATGCAAATGAGGAAAGTTTGCATTAAATTGGCATTCAATGTTATTTCTCTGTGCTAATATTTTATATATCAAGATAATTGTATGATAAAGGAACAACATATGTTTCAATATTATAGGGAAATTTAAACCTTGATCTTTTTCTATGCATTCATAAATAACATGTTATGGCAGAAGACTGCAAACACAACGAAAATGTTATGTTTCTACCAAATTAACATAAGGTAGAAGGGGAAAAAGCAACATCAATATGTTCAAGACCAAGTCTGTGTAACTAGAGAACAATCAATTGACAATGTTTGCATATTCTCATTTAATATGCATAGCATTACTGTCATGACCTTTATTTTTTAATTCCATTTGATTTTCTATTGAGAAAAGAAAATCTATTATAAAAGTAAACCTATCATGAGAGAAATATGGGGCTCAATTTAATCAAATTTTAAAACTCTAGGGAAAGTTTCCTTGCAGAGTGCAACTGCATTCGCAAAGTAAACAGTCTACCTGCCTAGTAAAGCAGCCCCAACACATTTTAGATGTGTTTAAGGGAATTCAAACATTTCTTAATTGTTCTTGATCAGTATACTTACTCTGGGTCACTGAATTAAGATGTACTTAAGCTAATAGGTCAGCCAAGCAACTAGCATTTTGATCAGCAATGACATCCATCATTTTTGCATGACATGTTTACATATGCAATGCTAAACTCTGTTCCAGAGTTTTATATATATATATAGATATATCTAAATATATCTATATATATATCTAGATTTTGAATTTAAAAAAAAGGTTTCAATTTCTATTGGTTCTAACAAATCATTTTTTTTTCTTTCCTAAGCAATCACATATACATGTCTCCCAGAGCTAGTTTCTCACAAACCCCAAATTACAATCAATTGCCTTTACAATCCAGCAACATGTTCCAAAACTAAAATGACTTTGACCTTTCAGACATGTTCCTAAGTAGATTTGTTGTGTATAAATCCACAGGAGGCTGACCGATCTATGGGCTTATCACTAACAAAAGTAAAGATTGCATTCTAAGTACCAGCAAAGGATAAGCAGAATAGTCCACCAATGTATCTACAACATATGTTATAAACTCATCCATCTGCTTATGCTTTATTTTCACTTGAGGCTTAGACTACTTTTCTAAGAAACACTAAATTGAAATGTACGTATCTAAAGATTAGCTGAGCTAAGCAACAAACTAAATAGTTACATGGTTCTAATGGTATTTATGTGCCTCACTTGAAGAGATGGCTGGGCTGTAAATTAGAAATGTGCAGTACAGCTTTACCTGATGAGAAGATAAAAGGTGATGCAAGTAAAAAATTAATTCAAAGTGAAACTTATGGGCACAATATACTTATAGAGTGGCTCTTATATTGCAAGATCCGGAAATCACAAGAAATTATAAAAATTAGAAAGGGAAATTATAGTTTTAAAGTAATCCAAAAACATGAGGGGGAGAAGGGGCTGGTTGAGAACTGTTGTTAGTATTTATAGAGCATTGCTCAATGGAGCTTGGCCTTATTTGGTCATTAAATCAAATGTAGTTGCTACAAATTATATGCTAGATTATTTTTTTTTAATCCAGATGCAATTCTTTAATTACTTGACCTCCAAAAGGTTTTACCCCCTTCATAACCTGGCAATTTTAGCTATTCAGCACTGTTCTACTTTAACTGTCAATTGGGCAGTAATGCAACACTGTGCGCAAATCAAATTTATATAATTTTTTCAAACACATAGAGCTTTCTTTTAGTAGTATTTGATATTTGATCACCCCTGGGTTTTTCATTTTTTGCTAAACAAAAAAGGACAGACAATTTTGAAAGAAAAAACAATAATAATAATAATATTTTCTATTCTGTTATAAAATATATCCAATAATATATATATATATATATATATATATATATATATATATATATATATTTATTTGGAAATTGATCAATCCTAATGTATTGATGGACTATCTCATTTCTTTAAGCCCTTAAAATGCAAGGACAGTAAAAAAAAAAAATACCTCCCAAATGATCATTTTTGTAAAGTAGACAGTCTGAACTATTCAGTAAAAGACACGACTGCCATTGGTACAGCATCATCATATGGCTGATGCGGCAATGATCAAGGTTACTGACTGGTGACAGTATGCAAATAAGTAAATAAAATCATAATTTTTCATTCAATTTTTGTAAACATTTTTTTCCTTTTTTTTTTTAACGTTCTTTCTTTTTGTACTATTTTTTGTACATCCTGTCATCACAGTAGTTAATAGTGACACTTTACAACTCATGGGGGTGATCATGGATTTTTTTTTTTTTTTTTTACACTGGTATTGCTTATACACTAATGATCACTAATGATGTATAAGCAGTGGTTTTTAGCTGTCATTATTCAGTAAAATTCATGAACAGCTTGCTTATAGTTGTGATCTGTGATTGGCTATAGCTAATCACATGGTGCAGGTAGCCAGGTACCATGTGATTGAGTATATGCAAGCTGCTCATGAGTGGAAATCCATTCATGACAGTTTGTTTACATTGTTATCATGTGATCGCTATAACAAATCATAGCGATCACATGATACCTGGTACTCAGTTACTGATAAATGTAATCCACTGTGTCTGTTTTTTTTTTTTAAATGATTTATTTATTTTTAATTTTTACACTGTACCTTATTTTTTAAATAAATGTTGTTGTTTTTGTAAGAAATGTAAACATCCCCTATAATAGCAATATATAGGGAAATATCCTGTTTACTGAGACATCCGGGGTCTATTAAAGCAACACAGGGAAAGCCGCTCAGGTGAGGCACAGATATCCAGGTGCTGGTCGGATCCGCCGTCCAGTGATCAAACTTCCAAAGAGAAAAAGTGACCGCACTCAGAGATGAATGAACTTGAAGTGTTTATTCCCATTCATAAAAGACAATGGTGCATTGAACAGACATGGACACGGTTGACATATTTCACGACTCTGTAGGTCGCTTACTCATAACCCCTATGAGTAAGAGACCTACAGAGTCGTGAAACATGTCAACCGTGTCCATGTCTGTTCGATGCACCGTTGTCTTTTATGAATGGGAATAAACACTTCAAGTTCATTCATCTCTGAGTGCGGTCACTTTTTCTCTTTGGAAGTGGGGTCTATTAAACCCCAGATGTTTCCTCTGCCCTTAAAACCTTTGGATCATACCAAGATTGGTATGATCTGATGTTTTTTACAAACTACTAATGGTTTATTTACAACCGGCAAAACCGTCAGTAACTAAATACGCATTGCTTCCTGTTTCTTAGACAATTGAGATGATCAGGGCCATGTTGGCTGCAATCTCGGGTTCCTCAGTGGGACAGAGGAGCCCAAGAAGGTAAAGAAAGGCAGCTGCTAGGATTCCTTTTACAAGAAAGTGCTCCACCTGCTGTAAAAAAAAAGATAACAGAATAATTGCCTTATCCCAGTAGTAATACTCAAAGTGAGGTGACGTACCATTACATTGCCTGGTGTTGAGTGGTTAAAGTCCTCCTCTAAATATCAGTGCACTTGCTAATAGGAAAGTATGCCTCTGCACTTCTGTTCTTATGTAGTCTCATATTGTATGTCTACAGTTTGAGATCTAAGGTGCAGCTGCTTCAGATGTCTCACAAGATTTGAAGTTAGATTTGGTGATGTCCTTACTTTTCTGCCTATTCTTATTCTTGCTGGAGGGTCTTCCCTGGGGAAGCAAAACTTTGCCTCCACCAAAATGGCTGCCTCCACACAGATACAGAAAAGAGCAAAGCATAGTAAGGCATTTGTAGAGAAAGATGAGCTGCTGGGAGACCCCAGGAGACAACAGTGATTAGTCCTTTTCCTCTGCTTACTCTTTTTGGGAGCAGATTTTACAGTTCAGTTCCTGATTAAATGCGGCTGATGAAAGGCATTTTAATAGTGGGAATTTACTAATAAGGAAACGTGAATATATGAAGCTAATCAATGTCAAGCAGCATCTTAAGTATAATTAGGCATGCAGTTACTTTCAAAACAGATAAAATGGATTGTGGCTGGAGGAATCCCATGCAAGATCTTCCAATTTGTTTGGCCCCATGGCTACCAAATGAGCAGGTACAGCAAAGTTCTGTTTCTAAGAACTGAGCCTTACCTGAGCAATGTAACAAGCTCTTTCAGTTTCCAGATAGAAACATTGAGCTACTGAACTTGCGAGTGTTTCCTCTACTACAGATACTGTTGTTATAAGCTGGTGGATTTTGGTAAAATCTTAAGAAAAGTAATACTAGAAGAATGGTGAGCTGCTAAGTAGACAAGAGGTTATAAATAGAATTCAGATATTGATGAATCAAGATATTAATTCATTCTTGGGATGCCAGAGTTAGTTTTCAAAGTTAACGCTGTTATCTTTATGGTAGTTTGACTGTGTGCCCTTTAATTTAATCTAAATAGCATTGTTTGCTTTTTTTGTAGCACATCAGTTCCTACCACAGAGTTCAATAAGTTTGTAAAATGAAATTAAAAGGATATAGTGTAATGATATATTTACTCGGCAGCTCACACAGTTAAAGGTTGTCTGGGTTACTGCTATGTGTTTTACCCGAATTAAAAATCAGCAATGTTCTAAAAATGATGCAACTTTAGTTCTTTTTAAAGAATAAAAATGTCTTATTAGACAGAAAACTAATAAAAGAAAGTCTCATGCTTGGCATATCAACAAAAAAGTATAATCATGTGGAATAAGCTATAGAGCTATATAGGTCCTATATAATCACCCCATGTTTTGGCTCTCAACATCAGTAGAAAAGACTGAGAAAATGTATCCCCACCATCTGTTTCTGGCCATGTGATGAAAACATCACATGCATCAGAGCTAAAAGGGAAGTCCGGAAATTGATTCCCTCACTGTGCACTGAAGGGGTTATGGAGGACGATGGGTGGGTGCTAATCAGAGGTCTGAAGTAAAATGTAAAGTAATTGTAAAGTCTCTCTTTTTTTTTTTAAATAACAAACAAGTTATACCTGCTCTGTGCAGTTGGTTTTGCAAAGAGTGGCCCAGATCCTCCTCTTCTCGGGTCCCTCTTCTGTGCTCCTGGCCCCTCCCTGCTGTTGAGTGCCCCCACAGCAAGCAGCTTGCTATTCAGGCACCCGAGCTGAGTTACAGCTCCCTGTGTCCATTCAGACAAGGAGCTGTGACCTGACCCTACCCCATCTCTCTCCTTATTGGCGAACTGAGTTTTATTGACAGCAGTGGGAGCCAATCGTGCCATGCTGCTGTCTCAGCCAATGAGAAGGAAAGTCCCGGGCAGCTGAGACATTCCTACAACATTGTTGGCTAAAGATGGGCTGAGGTAAGTATTAGGGGGGCTGACAGAAGGCTCACAGAAGGTTTTTTTTTATCCTAATGTATAGACTACATTAAGATAAAAAACCTTCTGCCTTTACAATCCCTTTAAGATGTGCTGGTCTAAAGAATAGTTTAACCGGTTGCCGACCGCCGCACGACTACTTACTGCGGCGGTCAGCCCAGGCCAGGCAAAGTGACATATATATAGCGGGCGGGCGCGCACCGCCGGAGGCGCGCTCCCGCCTGCACCCGCACCGGAAGTGATTAGTTGGAGGTCACGAGGTACCTCATCACTTCCGGTGGGACCGCGCTTATAACGCCGAACACGGCATGGTACAGACAGGCCACGACTAGTGGCGCGGCTGCTTGTTACCATATGATCGGAGCATTCAAGGTAAGCGTGTTATCACATTGATCTCCTGTTTGCACGGCTTCTTTTGCATCAGTCTTTACCAGCCTTCTTTGTGGGTACACTCTCTATTCATGTCACTCTCTCTCCATTATTCTCCACTATTGATTGGGTCTGCTCTGAATCTCCCCTTCAGAATACACTCCCACAAGTTTTGGATGCAAATACACTTGGAGTTTTCTATGTATTTATCTATCAGGCACCTGGTCACTATCTCTATGCTACATTCTTGTTTTCATTCTGGCCTTCCTACATTCTCGGCCTTCATTCACTTTCCATGGGTTTTCACCTTGCCCACTGCAGCTCATTTTCACAATCCCTGTATGCTGTTTTGTTTATCTTTCTTTCCACTTTCTTTTTCCTTCACTTACCTGACCCTGCTCTCGGAGACCAATGTACGCTATACTCATACACACTAGAGTTCTTGTTTTTACTCTGGTGGTTTATAGGATTTTCAGTAATGAGCTCCTTTTTCTATAAATCATTGATTTTTCTAGATTTGCCTTGATTCGACAGAGCCCGGTCCGGTTCCTGTCAAACTAGCGGGGTCAGATCTGGCTGGACTGTTTAGTTCAGGGTGGTTACCCGCCATTGGATACACCGCAACGATCTCTGGTATACGGATACTTTTGTTATGCTCTAGATACAACCATTGGTGAGCCCTAATATTTTGTTACATCAAAAATTGGCTAAACTTAACTATGTTTATATATTTAAACTGATTGTTTGTTATTCACACTTAGAACCTGAGTTGAGGTCACCATTTTGTATTGTCCCAGAAGAAGCCTGCTGGCGAAACATGTCGGACACAAGTGGCCCTTAGCACACAGTATATGGTTCTTTGTATACTATGTATCTTTATGCTATGAATTTATATCACTGTATGTGATTGTTTTTATCAATTTTGTAATAAAATTTTGTTATTTTATTTGGTCTCATTATTATTTATCTAATATATACCTTAGCAAGCTTCACCTTCAAAATCCCACTGCTTGGTTCACGCCCACTTATTGCGGTCTCTTTGGGGCTTCTACAGAGCCCACAGGGTTAGTGATACCATCCCCTTTCTTCTATATGTCTTAACAGGGATGTGGTGTTAGCTTGCTGGGTACATTGGCTAGTTTAGGCTTGGCTTTCCTCCTTTTGATACTATCATTTAATATGTTAAAGTAGTTGTAAACATACAATTTTATAGACACTTTCTAATTCAGCAGGCACCCCAACCTTTTTTGCTTAGTTTTCAGCAATTATCTTTTTTTTTTCAAAGTTATAAAGTTCTGTTATATGACCATACATCTCTTCTTCCCGATAGTGAGGGTGGGGTTACAGAACACCAGTGGCTTCACTAGAGTTTGTATCACCTGGTGAAGTAAACCATGGTGTTACATCCCAGCATAACTCTCCCCCTCTAGCCTGCCACAGTCTTATTTCCTGCCACTGCAGAGTGACAGCGGTAGCAGAAAAGAGCAGCAGACATTAGGTAGGCTAGTGCATTGGCTCTCTCCTGTCTAGCCTGACACAATGCCCTGTAAGGTGCTTGGCAAGCTAGTTTCGGGCCAGCAGTGCACAGTCACCATGCGTACCCAAAAATAATGCTGTCAGTGCCAGATCGCCGTGCCATGTCCTGACAAGGGTGGGGGTGACATCATCAGAGTCGGATAATACTTCCTACTTGATGGCGTCACCCCTCTGGCGGGTGTCACCTGGGAGCGGTCCGCACCCCCATAGTAATGCCACTGCAGGACACTGTGCAGACATTTTCTTCCAGACATTGTATTCCATTGTCTGTTCAGCCTGAGGCAAAAGGCAGGCTGTGCTTGAGCAGGGGGCGTGTTCAAGAGGCAGGCTGTGATTGGGAGGGGGGTGTGGTGGCTGAACAAACTATCCAATACAGACATGCTGTGTGTCTTCACAGTGTCCTGGACCTCTGAATGACTAGCCAAAGGATGACAATTGGCCACACAAGCACAGATCACCTTCTATGCTTTGTATGGTCAGTTTGGAACAAGCAAGAAATGTGACTGGCAGGAATAACGAGGTACTTCAGATGAGGTGCATGAAAATGACTATGACTTAAAAAAATACATATATCTGAACACACACATACAGTGTTGGGGTAGTTACTCAAAAAATGTAACTAGGTACTAGTTGCTAGTTACTTCTGTAAATTGTAACGAGATTACTTTACTAGTTACTGCATTTGAAAAGTAACTTCATTACTTATTACATTACTTTCCTCTTTCTTAATTGACCGTGTAGAAGAAGATACATGACACTCTTTCTGCATAGAGTTTATTGTATAAACACAGGCTTTAGACTCCGTTCACACTGGGGCGACCTGTCAGGCGACCTGGTCACCTGACAGGTCACCGTGGGTCGCCTGCCATAGAGTAGCTGTGGACCCGTTCTAATAGGAGCGACACAAGTCGCTCCGACTTAGAAAAAGGGTCCGGAGCTTCTTTGGGGCCACCTGGAGCGACCTGCATTGACTTCAATGATATGAAGTCCGTGCTGGCTGCTCCGAGGTTGCGGTGCGAGCTGCGCACTGCGACCTGTGAGGTCGCCCCGGCAAGTAGCGTCGCCCCAGTGTGAACGGGGTCTTAGGAAACATGAAAACAAAACCTGAAAAAACAGAATAAAACATAAAGTGCAACAAAAAGTCATAAACTTCATCCCTCTCTATTCTTCGAAATAACGATTGTATCGCACGGCTTGGGTAACGCAGGGACGCGCTTTCCTATAGCCTAGTAAAGTAGTGTAGCTACCTCCTATAGCCTAGTAAAGTAGTGTAGTTACCAATATTAGTATTGTAACTAGTTATGTTGCTTCGTTACCAAAAAAAGTAATGTAGTTACTGTAATTCGTTACTTTGTAACTTGTTACCCCCAACACTGCACACATACACAGGAAAAAATAAATATTTAGGGTAACATACACTTCAAGTTAAAGTTATCACAAAATACTTTCATTTCTCTCCATTTCCCTCTTAGAATTCGTTTTTCACTGTATTATGTCCAGATTCATTGCTGTAATGACCTTTGCAAGCAATATGTAACATATGGGAAGAGTAAGATCTACTTGAACATGAAGTATGGTTGAAATGACAATAAGACTCCTTTAAGGAACACAGTGCTTATGTTCACTTGATTATGGCTCTTATTCCAAGGAACAGACAGAGGAGAGTAACATTTTAATTGATGCCTCAGGCAGCAGATTGTTGACATCAATCCTACCTTGCACTGTATCCCTTGTTAATGAAATATGATTATTAGACATTATATAACAACCATATATTTCATTTTACTGCAGACTATAACCAATACAGCATTTGTCTTACACCCTAGCTTAAAGTTCTGCTGTGATTTGCAACAATAACCCCATATTAACACTAGTCCAATTAATTTTCCATTTCTTGCATCAACCCAGTCAATTTTAATATCAGAAATGACATCCAGTATGAAATATTCCTCTTATAATGTGCACAGTAATTGATGCAATGTCCAGAGGTGTCTCAGAGAGAGAACCTTGCAGAGAGGGATTGCTTTTCTACAAGAAAACAGAAGATCTGTAGGAGGAAAAACTTTTAAAAGATAACTTTTCCTTTCCATGTTTAGCACATGCACAGTATGTCTCTCTTTAAAAAACTTTAAAAGTTTAACCTTTCTTATAAAAAAAAAACTTAGAGATACAGCAGTGATTTTTAATGTTTGAGAATAAAAAACATTCTGCCAGTTAACATTGGTATTGATTGCTACTGCAGGAGGTTTTTGGGAATAGTTGAGAAAGAAAGGTGCATATTTTTAAAGCACTGAAAGTACCATTCAAGTTTAGCAGGCAGCTGGATCCTGGGAAAATCTTCACTGCAGAAAAGCCTGTCCTCTTCATTGTCTCTGTACTCTTGTTGCTGCAATAGTAACCAGCTTCAGGTCCTCAGACAGAACAGCCCCTTTGGGGATACACCCCCTCCTTCCTCTTTTTCCATTTAAAAAAGTTATTTCATTATTTATACTGCCTATAACATGATCTGTGAACGGGGAGAGAATTCTGTGACTGATCAGACTATCACCATTCACAGATCAGGAACATGAATTTTAGTAGACACAAACACAATATAATACTTTTTTTTTGTCATTGTTCCATGATCTCCTCCTGCTCTCACTGTTGGAGGCCTTTACCACCTTTACCAAGGTGATCAAGTGGCTCTTTTACTAAACAGCTGATCGCCAGCTAAAAAAATAATGCCAATTTATAGTTGCCATGAGCTTGCTTTAACCACGAGTCCAAGATGTTTTAAACTGGCCTAAGGATGGCAAGTGGTAAAAGACAAACCAGGAAAATTCATTTGCTGAAAGTTTTTGATGAATATCATAAATAGTGCTTTACAAATATGCCCCTTTAAAGTCAATCTTAATCTTTAAAAAGAATCCATACACAACCACCACAATCTTAATAGCTCTATAATCTATTTTTCAGGAAATAATTTCTTACTGTACTTTTTGCCTCACAATTTGTGAGCTCCCTAACCTCTCATTTTTCCCACCACAGCCACGGGCTGGAAGCAATATCATTTACTTTTTTTGTTAAGAATACACACTTTAATATTTTTTTTTTCTTTTTAAAACCACAGTTTAATGTCACTTTAAATCTTGCAGAGGTATTCTTAACCCTCCTCTTATGTTAGGGTCAGAACCGACCTGTTTTCAGGTTTTGAATGTCTATAAGTATCACATAAATTTGTTTATTTCATCAAGATTTTTTTACTTTGTCAGGAACCTCTATTTAAACAATGTAATAGAAAAAGAATCCTTTTCACTAAATTATAAAATACTGTGGTGAAAATTAAGACGTTTATGGTGTTAGGGTCAATTCTGACCCAGTTATAATATAGGATTTTAGGACACTAATAAGTGCCAAAACTGAAATCATAAACACTCTCTCTGCTTAGTAACACTGACAGCCAATCACCTCTCAACCCTCTGAGCTGTAGTTAGGGAGGGGCCTATCTCTTTGCCTGCTTGTCTGCTTCTCTAAATAAAGTAAAGAAACATAGGACCAATACATTTCAGAGTTGCTGACTTTATTTTAACATTTTTTAAATTTGAAAATGAGAGGTATGCTATCCAAAGGAAGGTCTAAGGGGTCACACCAAAAATATTAAAACCAATCTTTTCAAGGATAAAGAAGCCTAACAAGGTAACCAAGAGGTAAGAAACACATTGGATGATAAATAATTATTCAGAGGGTATTTTATGGCTGATTTAAGAAACGGGTCAAAACCGACCCGTTAACATCATAGATAGTAACAGAAAGCTAACATAAGAGGAGGGTTAAAGTAGACCTCCTATGTGGAAATTCAATATACAATCAGAGGTGGTCTCTTGCAGGGGTTGCTTAAGTGACTTGCCTTTTGTATAATGAAAATTAGGTCATTCACTCAGCACCTCTACCATTTAGTAAAAGTACCTTGTGTTTTTTTTTATAATTTAGGGCATTCTCTGATTGGACAAGGTAGAGAGTGTGATGTCATATATCTCTTCTCTTCACATCATCTGATGGGAAAACACCTTGTATTCTCTAACCACTTATGGACTGCTCCACACAGATATACTACAGCAGGGTGGCCCTCCTGCGAAAAATCATGTACCTGTACATGATTTCTGGCACAGGGTCTGGGGCGCCTACGCGCCCCCGGCGACCTACTCCCGCTGTAATTGGACACAGCAGGAGCCAATCAAGGGGTCTGGTGGATGCGATGTCCACTGGGACCCGCCGATCGTTCACAGGAGTGGCAGACCATCATTCTGTCAGAGAGGAAGATGGAGATCCTGTGCTTCTGTTAAGCAGAAACACAAATCTCTGTCTTTCCCAGTTAAGCCATCCCCCCGCATAGTTTGAAAGCACTCCCTAGGAGCACACATATCCCTTTGATCGCTCCTGATGTTAACCCCTTCCCTGCCAGTGTCATTAGTACAATAAGAGTGCATTTTTTTTAGCACTGATCACCGTATTAGTGTCACTGGTCCCCAAAAAGTGTCAAAAGTATCAGTTAGGTGTCTAATTTGTCCACTGCAATGTCTTAGGCCTGCTAAAAATCGCTGATCGCTACCTGTACTTGGAAAAAAAAAAGTTAAAATTCTATAAAAATATCCCCTAGATTGTAGACGCTATATTTTTTGCGCAAGCCAATCAATATATGCTTATTTTTTTATTTTTTTTTACCAATAATACATTGCTCAAAATAATTAAAGGAACACTTTGAAAACACATCAGATCTCAATGGGAAAAAATATCATGCTGGATATCTATACTGAAATGTAGTGGCTAATGTGTTAGGAATGAAAGGACAAAGGGAAAATGGTCTGGTTCCCACCAAAGCACTCCTCCATCCCAAAATTCATATACAAACGAGAGAGATTGGCCCGCGGGACTTTGTATGAGGTACGTGCTTAGTGGCTGGAGAGCAATGAAATAACAATCGATGAATAAAGCAATATTTGATTTTATTGCATAATAATACACAGGTTGTAAAAGTAAAAATGGTAACATGTGCTCAATGGCACATGATGTAGCTAAATAGCTAAAATGTGGATAATGTACAACATGAGCAATATTACATCACATATTGGCAGACATCTTGGTGTAACCACTCGGTTTCAAGCATAGCATAAATAATATACTGGGATGACATAACAGTAGAATATATCACATAGTGATCTAACGCGTTTCGGGAGCAACATCTCCTTTCTTCAAAGATCAATGTATTCAAAGTATATCTATAAAGGAACACTATGTTGAAGTATGCAGTGAGAATAAGGATTTTAAATAAAAAAGGTTCAGTCAAATAATGAGAACTCAAGGGAGTACTAGATACTCACAAATCAATGAAACTCAAATGGAAAGATTGGACTCCTGAGTGGTTACACCAAGATGTCTGCCAATATGTGATGTAATATTGCTCATGTTGTACATTATCCACATTTTAGCTATTTAGCTACATCATGTGCCATTGAGCACATGTTACCATTTTTACTTTTACAACCTGTGTATTATTATGCAATAAAATCAAATATTGCTTTATTCATCGATTGTTTATTTCATTGATCTCCAGCCACTAAGCACGTACCTCATACAAAGTCCCGCGGGCCAATCTCTCTCATTTGTATAGGAATGAAAGGATGCCACATCGTTTGGTGGAAATTAAATTTCAAATATATTGTGTTGTCAGCACCCAAATATTCAAATGCCAGCAGCACACAATCAGTGCAAATATAACAACACTAATATAAACAACATAAAAAAATTGCGGCGCTTTGCAAACAAGCAAATTATAACTGAAAATGATATGAAATCTCTAATAAAAAACATATACAAAAGTTATAAAGTGTCTTAGGTCGCAACAAAGTGTCCTTTATATTAAATCCAAGTGAAAAAAAAAGAAGAATAAAGTGCAAAGTTGCCCAGTGCAAAAATTGCTCTCAGGTGTCACCTGTGGTGTCTTGCCTTCACCGAATAGTTGAAATGCAAACTCACCAGGACTGAATGCTGTCTAAAATTATAGGACAGCAATCATGCCTTTGGCTATGAATGTGTCTCCTCTCTGGTTATCTCTGTTGAATAAACCGATACAAT
Source organism: Pelophylax lessonae (assembly GCF_965119305.1). Classification (NCBI taxonomy): domain Eukaryota; kingdom Metazoa; phylum Chordata; class Amphibia; order Anura; family Ranidae; genus Pelophylax; species Pelophylax lessonae. The sequence goes on along the minus strand of NC_138772.1, from coordinate 420,295,709 downwards.
GGTACTCCCACACGTTGTGATGGGGCCATCAGGGAATTCTCAATCAGTCAAGCAGGATAAATCATCAGACATAAGGAAAAAATATTTTACCAACATGTAATAAAACAACAAAATTAAAATCCTAAATTCACATTAACAAATCGCCAGTCAATGTGTTGGGCACTGGCGGTAAGTACATTAAAAAAGGTCCATAAAGTTCATGGTGAATATGTATTAAAAACAATACACTTACATTGAGTGCCGCCACACCAAACCTAGAGTGGCGGCTGAACCTCAGGCATATATCCCAGCTCAACGGCCATTTTGCGCCACACGCATCTTCAGGAGCTTTAGGAGTATAGCCAGTTGTGTCCAATTTATATGCAGCCCTCACCTTGCATTAGATTTCGCTGATTGGGGAAATCATGAGCGGCGGAACATCACTTCCGGTTTCGCCACCATGTTATTGGAGTCTATGAGGTAATTTCTGGTGTCATATTGCTGTTACCAGTTTGGTGCCATATTCTAATGGACCATTTGGCAGGAAGTAGCAGCAACACCCTAGTCCACTTGTTCCTGAAGTTATTCCTGGTCTGGCACCATAAAAAAGTAGTTTGTTCAAATAAACAAGTGGGACCAAGTCACAATATATAATACCAGAAATATAGTATTAAGCCTTGGGACCTGATGTTAAAAGAAATGGGAATAAAATGAATTAAATATAAAATGATCTATACACTAATATTGCATGTAATAAAAATATATATGGGAATCTAATGTTATATTAGGACTGCATGTAACCATATAACAGCCTATATACATTAATTTGAAGCAGAATAAGGAAATACAGAAGAAAACATGGTAAATCTAATGGTTCATGGAATGAGATGTCAAATGTCCCCAACCACACTCCCCGAGTATCTATGAAACAGTTGACATCCCACCCCACGTTCAACCTCATAGGAGAAAAACATTTTAACTCATACAACCGTTTCATATCTAACTTGGAAATCTCTCTGGTGTGACGACATCCCCTCCAATGGGGTTTAAGTTTAGCTATGGCTACAAATTTGAGGGAGCTAGGGTCTCCCCCATGCCAAGTTTTAAAATGAGCAGATAGGCTATGATGTCTAAAGCCTTTTCTGATGTTGTATACATGTTCCTCAATCTCCTGGTGGTCCTGCCAACATATTGTTTATTGCAGGAGCATTCAAGGCAACACTAATCATCATTTAGCATGTTATTCAAAAAATTTGATGGTGTGCTAATCAGTAGTAGCGCCTCACTGTTTACCCCTATATTCAATGAGATACACCATATGTGTTGATTCACAGGAAATTAAATCATCAATTTTATAATCCTTACCTGTGGTGGTGGAAGAAAATTGAGTGAACTTTCTTTTTCTAACTGTATTGGCAGTAAAAATCATAAATTTATTGCAGGGGAAAAAAAACCTTTAATTCTGTGAAAAAGGAAGTTTTTTTTTTTTTTTGGGGGGGGGGGGGGGGGGTTCACAACATTCGGAGCCAGTCCATCCCTTAAATCCCTTTTTAATAGAGATTTCATATAATTTATGATTTTTTGCCTGTTTGCATAGCGTTGCAATTTTTTGTGTTGGAAGTGGAATTTATCAACCTACAGATGGCTGAATTCAAAGACACCACCAAAAATCAAAGTGAAAAAAATAACGCAGCAGGCTAGTTCATTTTGCTAAAATTTCTTTGAAGCAACTCAAAATGGTACTCAGTAGTATGCATGGCCCCCATGTGCTTGTATGCATGCCTGACAATGTTGGGGAATGCTCCTAATGAAATGATGGATGGTGTCCTGGGGTATTTCCTCCCAGTTCTTGATCAAGACATCACTGAGCTCCTGAACAGACTGAGGTGAAACCTGGCAGTGTCTGATAGATCAAAACATAATTTCCCAGAGGTGCTCTATTGGATTTAGATCAGCTGAGCGTGGGGGCTGATCAATGGTATCAATTCCTTCATCTTTCAGGAACTTGCGGCATACTCTTGCCATATCAGGCCGGGCATTGTTGTGCACCAGGAGGAACCCAGGACCACAGCTTCAGTGTAGGGTCTGACAATGGGTCCAAAGTTTTCATCCCGATACCTAGTGGCAATCAGGGTGCCATTGTCTAGCCTGCAGAGGTCTGTGCGTCCCTCCATGGATATGCCTCCCCAGACCATCACTGACACACCACCAAACCTGTCATGCCGAATGATGTTACAGGCAGAATAGCATTCTCCATGGCTTCTCCAGACCCTTTCACTTCGGTCACATGTGCTCAGCTGCTCTCATCTGTAAAAGCACAGGGTGCCAGTGGTGGACCTGGCAATTCTGGTGTTCAATGGAAAATGCCAATCGAGCTCCACGGTGCCAGGCAGTGAGCACAGGGCCCAGTAGAAGACGCCAGGCCCTCAGGCCACCCTCATGAAATCTGTTTCTGATTGTTTGGTCAGAGACATTCACACGAATTGCCTGCTGGAGGTAATTTTGTAGGGCTCTGGCTGTGCTCATTCTGTTCCTTCCTGCACAAAGGAGCAGGAATCGGTCCTGCTGATGGAAGAAGGACTTTCTACCACCCTTTCCAGCTCTCCTAGAGTAACTGCCTGTCTCCTGGAATCTCCTCCATGCTCTTGAGACTGTGCTGGGAGACACAGCAAACCTTCTGGCAATGACACGTATTGATGTGCCATCCTGGAGGAGTTGGACTGCATGCGCAACCTCTATAGTGTCCAGGTATCACCTCATGCTACAAATAGTGACACTGACCATAGCCAAATGCAAAACTGGTGAACAGTCAGAAAAGAGGAGTAGGAAAAAAATGTCAGTAAAGGGGGCCTGGTTTGGTTCCTGCTCCTATTCTCTGAGAGAAAAAAAGCCCAGTGTGTGCATATATACTGTATATACAGTATATACAGTCATGGTCAAAAATATTGGCAACCCTACATTTCTGTCAGATAATGCACCACTTTAGCCAGAAAATTGTTGCAACTACAAATTTTTAGGCATTCTCATGTTTATTTCATTTGCTTGTATTGGCATGACACAAACAAGTGTAAAAACAAAAAGCCAAATCTGACACATTTCACGCAAAACTCCAAAAATGGACTGGACAAAATTATTGGCACCTTCTGAAAATTGTAAGAAATAGTTGCATTCCAAGTTTGCGATGCCCCTGTAATTTGTACAGTGCCACACTGAGCATGGAGAAGAGAAAAAGCAGCAAAGATTTGTCTGAGGATTTGAGAATAAAAATTCTGCAAAAGCATGGACAATCTCAAGGTTACAAGTCCATCTCCAGAGATCTTAATGTTCCTGTGTCCACTGTGCACAACATTATAGCCCATGGCACTGTGGCTAATCTCCCTGAACGTGGACAGAAGAGAAAAATTGTTTAAAAAGTTTGCCAAAACTTACTTAAGGAAGCCAAAAGTCCTTTTGGGAGAATGTGCAGTGGACAGATGAAAAAATTACAGCTTTTCGGCAAAGCCCATAATTTTACTATTTTCAGGAAAAGGCCTTTAAAGAAAAGAATACAGTCCTTACAATCAAACATGGAGGAGGTTCACTGATGTTTTGGGGTTGCTTTGCTGCTTCAGGCACTAGATGTTATGACAGTGGGTGTAGTCATTATAAAATCTGAAGACCAAAGAATTCTGGGGTGCAATGTGGGGCCCAGTGTCAGAAAGCTGGGTCTCTGTCAGAGGTCATGGGTCTTACAGCAGGACAATGGCTTTTTGTTTCTCTACTTTTATGTGCCATACCAACACAAATAAAAGAAATAAAAAGGAGAACGCCTAAACATTTGTAATTGTAACAATTTTCAGGGCGAAGTAGTGCATTATCTGACAGGAATGCGGGGATGCCAATATTTTTGGCCATGACTGTATGTATATGTGTATATATATATATATATTTTTTTTTTACTGTATATAACCAAACACATTAATGTCAGTGCTACAGGTCAATAGAGTGTCTGCCTATATATCATACAAAATCCATCATCTTGATCTACCCACTAAATTACAGTGCAGTTTTATGGAATCATTAGGTGATATCCCATTAAATTGTGCCTGTATATTATTTCAATTGATTTTATACATTTGACTTAGTTGCTTTTCCTTCTCATCATTTATTATTTCACTCTTGTTTCTCTGTTAGAAAATACTAATGGTATTACAGGGGCTAGTAGTGCTATTCAGCCTTCAGAGCTTGCTTTAATTCATCATAATTAACCTTGTGCTGTTGAACTTGATTACATCAAATGTACAAAGCATTTACAATCCAAAAATAGATGTTTAAAAAAGGAAAACAATACAGTAAACCTTGTTTTACCACAGCCAGCTAATAGGATCAAGGACTAAACAGTACCGATTCTTATATACAGTATATGAAAGAAACTCAATTTTAAAGAGATTTGTTTTGGGTAGAGCTGTACAGGTTTAGATTTCCCAATACATTTTCACTAGAGTTGAGCGAACACCTGGATGTCCGGGTTTGGCGGGTCCGGCCGAACTTGGAAAAAAAAGTCCAGGTTCGTGACCCGGACTTAACCCGAACTTTACCCCGATCCTGAACCCCACTGAAGTCAATGGAGACCCGAACTTTTGAGCACTAAAATGGCTCTAAAACAAACATGGAAAGGGCTAGAGGGCTGCAAATGGCAGCAAAATCATCTTAAGAGCATGGTAAGTGCTCTGCAAACAAATGTGGATAGGGAAATAACTTAAAATAACAGAAAAAACAGAAAAATAAAAAAGAATCATCTTGAATGATGTAGGAGGAGGACGAGGCCCATATGGAGTAGGAGGTTGAGGTTGCGGTGGATGTGGCGGTGTAGGTGGAAGCGGCGGTGGAGGAGGACGAGGTAGTCAACACTGGTGATAACGCCCCCAGCCGTGCTAAAATACACATTCAGATAATACACTGGCTGCAGGGCAGGCCAGCACCTCCAAGGCGTAAAGGGCAAGCTCAGGCCATGTGCCCAATTTGGAGACCCAGAAGTTGAAGGGGGAACCCATCATTCAGTACGTGTATAGTACGTAAGGAACATGAAGGAACTGTATATGGTAAGGAACGGTGATGGTGGCGGGCGGGCTTTTTTCTCCCTTCTGGGTTGAGTCCTGGTTGTGGGCCGGGCTCTCCCAAAGCTGTCCAAGTTCTGAGGCCTTCTGGTAGGGATGGGGCTGTACTGGGACTGGGTTTCTGAAAAGCCTGTGGTGTATGTGCCCCTGGAGTGGCAGTCCAGGGGTGCCATAATTCACGGTGGATGGCAACGCTATGAGTATGGCACCAAGGACACTTCACTTCCTACACACATTTTTCACACCTGCCTCTAGGGCCGGACCAGAGGAATTTTTTATTCCTGGCCGAAGGGCCTGCCATAGTATTGCAACGTGGCACTAACCTTGCATTTCTCCACTATCCCTTTCCCTACCTTTATGTGTTGTGTGTCTCACGTTTTGTGTTTTTTATTGTGGCGGTACACTTTATTTTGCACAGCGTGATTAGTAGGGTGTAGGTCCTTGGGCCTGTCCCTGAAAGTCTTGGGAGGGGGTGGATATGGCCTTCTGGCTTGGTTCGCCCTCTCTCATGGGGTCTCTCTTTGGGAGAGCCCCACCTAGTACTTGGGGTGGTCTGTTTCAGCAGACCTCCTAAAGAACGGGGCTGCCTGGTTTCGGCCAGGTTAGCCAGTGTAAGTACCCCAGTTCCTGTCAGGAGCCTTGTGCCCCGGGGGATCAGGGTCAAGGACCATGTGTACACCCTGTGCACTTTTTGTGTTTCATTTTTTTGCACCCACCGGGTGATAGTCTGAGTGTGTTCACACACCAGGGGCTTAAAAAAAAAACAGCTGGTGGTCCTGGTTGTTGTGGTGTGCTGACAAAGCTTTTCTACATTTCATACACACTAACCCTGCCTTCTGAGGTGCTGCGGGTGCTCTGGCTGTGTTGGCGACCTCCTCCTCCTCCTCCTCTGCCTTCGCCTTGCGCTTCCACTGTGCCCCCTCTGTCAGGTGGGAATGCCACCAGCATCGCTTCTCGACCTTTTGCCTAAGATCAAGTGTAGTATCTGTTGTTATCAGTTATCTGGGTGCCACCGTGCTATTATCATGGTTCCTCCTCCTCCATCTCCTCCTACAACAGTATTCAATGGGTGTATCTCACTGTAACATATGCAGACTAGGCCGCAATTAACTTTATTTTCCCCCTAAATGGGTTTTATTGCAGTGCGCAATACAACAGTATGCAATGGGTGTATCTCACTGTAACATATGCAGACTAGGCCGCAATCAACTATTTTTTTCCCTTAAATGGGTTTTTATTGCAATGCACAATACAACAGTATGCAAAGGGTGTATCTCACAGTAAAATATGCAGACTAGGCCGCAATTAATTTTTTTCCCCCTAAATGGGTTTTTATTGCAATGCGCAATACAACAGTATGCAATGGTTGTATCTCACTGTAACATATGCAGACTATTCAGCAATTAACTTTTTTTTCCCCTAAATGGGTTTTTATTGAAATTCGCAATACAACAGTATGCGATTGGTGTGTCTCACTGTAACATATGTCGACTAGGCCGCAATTAACTTTTTTCCCCTAAATGGGTTTTTATTGAAATGCACAATACAACAGTATGCAATGGGTGTATCTCACTGTAACATATGTAGACTAGGCCGCAATTAACTTTTTTTTCCCCTAAATGGGTTTTTATTGCAAAGCGGAATACAACAACAGTATGCAATGGGTGTATCTCACTGTAACATATGAATGAAAATCTGAAAAATAATTGTCCCCTTAATTGGTGCTTGTTGAATAGCAGATTTGAAATGCAGTGTCTAAACACTGTAAGTCACAGTAAAATATGAAGGAAAAAAGTTTTTTTCTTTTTTAAATGCAGATTAAGCAGACATATATGCACTCAGCTTGCATGAAATGGCCACTAAACACCGCATGCCTAACAGGTTGGATACTGTTGTTGTTCTATTCCGCTATTGAATAAAAAAAAACCATTTGAATGAAAATCTGAAAAATGATTTTTTTCCCTAAATACTGAAAAATAATTATTTTCCCCTTACATTGGTGCTTTTTGAAGAGCAGGTTAGAAAAGCAGTGCCTGTCTAAACACTGTATGTCAAAGTAAAATATGAAGGAAAAAAGTTTTTTTCTTTTTTAAATGCAGATTAAGCAGACACATATGCACTGAGCTTGCATTAAATGTGCAGCATTGCACGCCGCCCACCTAACAGACTGATAAAAGTTCTTTTTTTCTACTTTCTCCTCCTCACTGGGCTCAGGTCAGGGCATAAAGATCGTGCACTGCACCCCCTCACAATACAATCAATGTAGATCGCTGTCTGATTAAAGAAGATTCTTCCTATTCTTTCCCTCAAAGCAATCTCCAGCCTGACCCTACAGTAATCTCCTATCTCTCCCTCAGCAAAAGTATCAGGAACCTCTCCCTAGTATAGTTTGAGCACGGCGCTATGTGACTCCAACATATATAGACCCTGGGTCACATGCTGCACTGGCCAATCACAGCCATGCCATTAGTAGGCATGGCTGTGATGGCTTCTAAGGGCACACTAGTTATACACTTGCTGTTTGGCTGCCTTGCACCTGTTGAAACCGCGCCATTAAAACCCCGCCAAAACAACAAATAACATTACTGAACAACGGACAGTACCCGAACATACAGTGAAATGTTTGGGTCCGTGTCCGGGTACCGAATACCCAAAAGTCCAGTACAAACCCGTGAAAATACAGTAAGATAGGGAAACAGAAATTGAGCTGATCCTAGTGGAGCAAAAGGACATGGTGAATATGATAATACAGCCAATCATTTGGATAAATGTAACATGGATTAATGGAATTATATTGCTTAAAGTGGTTGTTGTAACCCTAAAAAACAAACAAAAAAACAATGATCCTGATCCTTTGACAATTTTGTTAGGCCCTGTACTCCAGTTGTAAGCTCAGGTGGCATGAATATTTTTGCAATTTTTCCATTGCTTTTTTATTTCTCACCTACAGCTTTCAGAGTTTGTAAAAGACCCCGAAAACCATATATTTTCTGACAGCACATGACCAGTAGAATAAAAAGAAGGTGATACTGATTTGTAGGGCCCCATGATATTTGTGCACTTGTTTCTTAAAACATACTTGTGCTAGAAATACACAAAAATCATTATTAGCAGATACAAATACAGCACATTTTACAAACTTCCTACTAAATCTAAAAGTTTAACATGTATTGAGTTAATAAATTACAAATATTTGTAAAAATACATTTTTTATGAAATGGTGAAAAATCAAACAAACATACACAAAACTGTAGATAACCAAATTTCTATAAAAATCTGGAGGTTTTCATTTTTCACTTACAGCTTTCAGAGTTTGTAAAAGACCCCCCCCCCCAACCATACATTTTCTGAAAGCACATGACCAGTAGAATAAGAAGGCACTTCTGTAGGAGCATAATAGTTGCACAATGCAAATGTTTATCGAATTGCTGTTTTAACTCAAAAACACACTAAAGACCTTATTAGCATACAAAACACAGCATACATTTCCTGCTAAATTACTACTAAGCCCTTGTTCTCATGTGATTTTATAAAGTGTATGCCCATGGAGGGCCATATGGAGAGCTGTTTTTACCTGCACAGGGATGCACAGGTGCTCTGTGCATCTTGGTGCAGATAGTCCTATTCATGTCAATTGGGATGGAGCACCTGTAAGGACAAATCTGACATCTGTTCAGGTGTAGGTTCATGGCCCCACACACAGACAGTGTGAGTTTAAGGACATGCCCCCACACGGATGTCAAGTTGGGAGCAGTGGCTGTGTCCATATATCCGCTGTGTCCCAATTGACATGAAAGGGACTGCCTACACAGAAATGCATGGAATGCTTGTGCATTCCCCTGCAGCCACTGTATCCCAATTGACATTGATGGAACTGCCTGCATAGGGATGCACCGAACACTTGTGCATCGCTGTGCAGCTAAACATGTTGCAGTATGCCCTGTGTGAATAAGGCCCCAGGCCTTGTTTAGACTTGCGGTTGGGGGGTGGCAAAAATGTGCTGTTGAGCTGCACTTCTGCCATCCTGCCAACTGTCCCCTCTTAAGGTGTAAAAGGCAGAAAACAGGTGTTTACATGCCACAGCTGCAATACAATGTGCACTCACAGCAAAGTTGCTTGAATGCTACACATTCCAGTTAATAGGGAAGTCTGCAAATGCATGTCTAAATGTACCCTTAGGCCACATGCTTTCTCAGATGGAATCTATACGCTGATCCCCCGGATGGCTGAGCAGGCAGATGGCTGGTCCTTGTCTGCTCCGCTTATGCAGAAAAGACAAAGCCCACTCTTCTCTATGAGCTGTGGGAGGTAAACAGACTACCAGTCCACTTACACCTGACTGAATCAGTACTGATCGCTCTGTTCATTCAAGAAAGAAAGGGAGCTGGTAAACACATGTTTTCCAACCCCCCTGCTCTCCATCCTGACAGTCGCCGATCTCCCCGGCAGCAGCTGCAGCAGGCGGGAGTGGGTGGAGAGAGAGAGCCAGACAGCAGCCCTGTGTCAGGAACCATGAATCAGGCTGAGACAGAAAATGCAGTAAAAATCACACATTTAATGTAATAGTAAAAATAGCACAGATCAGAAATGTAGTCAAAACATAACCCAGGGTTTGGAAGCCAAAATGGATAATAAGATGAGCCAGTGATCAGGGAGTCATAAATCAGTGTAGTAGGAAACAGAAGGTCAGGCTCAGGAACCAGAAGGGATGTCAGCTGGGCAAAGTCTTTAACAGGAACACTGCAGAGACAATCAGAATGTCTTGACCAGGCAAAGGCACAAAAGGCATGAACAAGGCATTTTAAATAGCCAGAAGGGGATGGCTGTAGGCTGGACTGATGAGGCAGGTAATGGTAACCAGGTGAGTCACTGTGGAAACAATGAGTGGCTGGTAATTAACCGACAGCTGAGCAGCCTGAGCACTGAGAAGAGAGCTGCCAAAAGCCCAGCCCTGAAAGTACCCCCCTTCTCAATGACCCCACCCCCTTGGAGGGGCACCAGGTTTGAGGGGGAAATATCTATGGAAAGCACAGAGGAGGGCAGGCGTTTGTATATCTGAGGATGAGACTCAGGGGGCATTCCTCTGGACCCTAACCCCTCCAATGAACAAGGTACTGTACGCACCCACGAAACCTATGGGAGTCAATAATAGATTGTATCTCATGCTCCTCATGGTTGTCAAACAGAGCAGGGCGAGGACGTGGTACTGAGATGGTATAGCGGTTGCACACCAAAGATTTTAATAAGGAAACATAGAATATATTAGAAATACGCATGTTGGAAGGAAGGTCTAATGCGTATGCCATTGGGTTGATCTTACGGAGAATGCAGAAAGGCCCAATATACTGCTGTGCCAGTGAGGGAAACAGAGAGTCTGTGGTTCCGAAATGACAGCCAGACCCTGTCCCCAACTTGGTAAGAAGGCACAGGTAGGCTTCGGCGGTCAGCATTGAGTCTGCTAACAACAAGAAAGGAGAAACACGGCACCCAGTATGATCCAGTATATAGGGAAGCCTGTTGTTAGAACCTCCTTTAAAAACTCCTGGTATAAGAGTCTGATCAGTGTAACAACAGGAAAGGAAGGGAACGCTTCTGGTTAAGGCTATCTTGTGAACTAACAGATGAATTATAAAAACATAATTCATCTGTTACTTCACAAGATAGCCTTAACCAGAAGCACTGCACCTATGGAGTCTGCACCTATCACTGGTGCGTCACAAGGACTCTTGGACCTGCACCCAAGTGGAACAGAGATCATGGAGATGATCCTCTAATGCAGGAATTCCTTGTGCAGCAAATGTATCAGGCAACATGGATGGCTGGAACCCATAATTCACCATAAATGGAGACAATTGGAAAGCAGCATTGATGGCCCTATTTTGAGCAAACTCCGCCCAAGGTAGACTGTGCTGGATGCACGCCCCAGGGGGCACGCGGGAGGCAGGAATCTGGGAGGTTGTCCTTGGGGGCCCTCCCATAATTGGAACTCCAGGGCCTGGATGGAAGGGGGGGGTTTGGGGGGGGGGCCATCATGGTTTCTTGCACCGGGGCCCTGAAGGTTCTAGTTTTTCCTAGGGTGGGTGTGTTTACACTGTAGTGTAAAGTTCAGGGTAAGTCAGGTAGCTCAGGTAGCACTTTGACTCAATGCTTGAGTAATGACAGTGGGTCCTGCTTAAGTCTAAATAGAAGTAAGTAATTGTGACCCTAAGGAGCATATTTTTAAAGCGTTACTAGACAGTCACTGTAATTTAAAACAACATGCACCAGGAAGATATACCTACAGTAAATGTTTTGGTGTCACATTCACTAGCTTTTAAATATACCCCAAAGAATAAATAGACATGGCATATATCATTTGAAAATGAGTAAAATATGTAGCCATTTGCAATTCAATGAATAATGTAAAATAAATCACAGTTTATATATTGTAGACAGTAATATTTACATATATAATATAATGCAACTGTAGAACAGATTTAGCATGTTTTATTTATCCATTGCCAAAAAAAAAAAAAAAATTGAGCAATAAACGAAAGAATTCTTCAAATAGGAAAAAAAAAAGAGACTGAACACTTTAAATGACAGTCAGAGCAAATCTATGAACATTAGCATGTAATATTCATCATGTTTATATTGCTTTGTTGGAAAATGTTATACCAAGCCACAGTTCAAATGTAAATTTAAAAAAGAAAAGAAAATGTAAGTTATAGTTCCTTTGGTGTTAGGTGATGGCTGGGACTGTGGGATGTCCACTGTCTATAGGTCTGAGTATGCTTAAAATGTTTTCAAAATTTGGGGGGGAGGTATTTTTATGTTTAAACTCATTTATTGAAAGTTTATATGTACTGTATTTCAAACATCAGAGGCCAGTGTAAAATATATCAAAGTAAGTATATTGTAGCATTTACATCACATACAGTGGTGATCAAAAGTTTGGGCACCCCAGGTAAAAATTTGTATTAATGTGAATAAAGAAGCCAAGGAAAGATGGAAAAATCTCCAAAAGGCATTAAATTACAGATTAGACATTCTTATAATATTCAAACAAAAGTTAGATTTTATTTCCATCATTTACACTTTCAAAATTACAGAAAACAAAAAAATGGTGTCTGCAAAAGTTTGGGCACCCTGCAGAGTTAATATCTTGTACTTTTGGCAAGTATCACAGCTTGTAAACGCTTTTTGCAGCCAGCCAAGAGTCTTTCAATTCTTGTTTGAGGTATCTTCGCCCATTCTTCCTTATAAAAGTCTTCCAGTTCTTTGAGATCTCTGGGCTGTCTGTCACGCACTGCTCTTTTAAGGTCTATCGATAGATTTTCAATTATGTTGAGGTCAGGAGATTGTGAAGGCCATGGTAAAACCTTCAGTTTACGCCTCTTGATGTAATCCCCCGTGGATTTCGAGGTGTGTTTAGGATCATTATCCATTTGTAGAAGCCATCCTCTCTTTAACTTCAGCTTTTTCACATATGGCATCAAGTTACCATCCAAAATTTGCTGAAATTTTATTGAATCCATTTTTCCATCTACTCGTGAGATGTTCCCTGTGCCACTGGCTGCAATACAACCCCAAAGCATGATTGATCCACCCCCATGCTTAACAGTTGGACAGAGGTTCTTTTCATTAAATTCTGTGCCCCTTCTTCTCCAAACGTACCTTTGCTCATTCCGGCCAAAAAGTTTGATTTTAACCTCATCGGTCCACAGAACTTGTTTCCAAAATGCATCAGGCTTGTCTATATGTTCATTTGCAAAGTTCAAACACTGATTTTTGTGGTGAGGACATAGAAGAGGTTTTCTTCTGATGACTCTTCCATGAAGACCATATTTGTACAAGTATCTCTTTATAGCGGAATAGTGTACCACAACTCCAGTGTCTGCCAGATCTTTCTGGAGGGATCGTGCAGTCAAACGTGGGTTTTGAATTGTTTTTCTCACAATCCTGCGAGCTGTTCTGTCTGATATTTTTCTTGGTCTTCCAGATCTTGCTTTAACTTCCACTGTTCCTGATGACTAACTTTTCTTAATTACATTCCGAACAGAGGATATTGACATCTGAAAATGCTTTGCTATCTTCTTATAGCCTTCTCCAGCTTTGTGAGCGTCAACTATTTTCAGTTTCAGTTTTTCTAGACAACTGCTTAGAAGATCCCACGGTGCTGATTGTTGGGGCAAGGTCAGATGAGTCTGGGCATTTAAAACCTTTGAGATTGACATCACCTGGTCTTCCCAGGCGATGATTGAGAACAATCCATGACACTGGCAGGTCTCAGCCTTGCAAAGGGACAGTGCATGCTATAAATTCTGCAGGGTGCCCAAACTTTTGCAGACGCCATTTTTTGGTTTTCTGTCATTTTGAAAGTGTCAATGATGGAAATAAAATATAACTTTTGTTGACATATTATAAGAATGTCTAATCTGTAATTTGATGCCTTTTGGGGATTTTTCCATCTTTCCTTGGCTTCTTTATGCACATTAATACAAATTTTTACCTGGGGTGCCCAAACTTTCGATCACCACTGTAAGTGGGAAATATATGGCACAACATTAAACAAAGAATAAAGGAAAACAATGCCAATATAACAAAGGCATATTCAAGGATGTATTCAAAGCTATCTAGTTCTGTACTAGAGCCAGCCAAAGGCTCAACAAGTAACTAACCAGAGGAGTTCTGTTCATATAAGAACATTGATAAGAACATGAGTGTAAATACAGGTGTCACTGAGGTAATTCTAAGATGCCCATTCCATCTGGTATGTATTGATAGTTATATTACATAAGAAAGAAGAGGAAAAATGAGTGAGACAAGAGAACAAAGGAGAGGAAAGGAAGAGAGAGAGAAAAAAGGAGAGGAAAGGAGAGTATTGTAGAGACAAATTAGTTAAAAATTGGAAGAACATAAGAAGTAGGGCCATGTGGTTATACAATTCAGATTTGATCTCGCCCCATGCGTTCATATGCTCAAATGATCAATACTGTCCATTTCACAAGCCCATTCGGCTAATGATGGAACCTCTGTACACCCCCAGTGTCTAGCTATTATGGAGCAGACCATAGAGATAAAATATATGCTTAGACTTCTTTTGATTAATTTGTAGGATCCCATCCACATGATCATCACAGTAATCAGGGGTTCATTCGGAAGTTTACAATACATGGGACACTATCAAGAAATTGGAAAAAAGAAAAGGAGTAATAATAAGGCCAGCAGACAAGGGAGGAGGACTCGTAATCCTAAACAAAAAAGATTATGAAGAGGAGATGGAGAATCTCCTCAATATAAAAGACACCTACATCAAGCTTAAAGGAAACCCAAAACAAGGATTTGAAAAAACTTTACATAAATACGTGCAAAAAGGAAAAGACTTGGGAATCTTAAATAAGAAGGAAGCTAAGTACATTTGCCTGGAAAAACCAAAAACCCCAGTTATTTACTACATTCCGAAGATACATAAAGATGACAAGAAGCCACCAGGCCGCCCCATCGTAAGCGGAATTAATTCAGTGCATTCAAGGCTAGGGGAATATTTGGACCAGTTCCTACAGCCTTTGGTCCCAGTAGGAAAATCCTATCTGAGGGACAGCAAACAATTGCTAGCAGAAATAAAAGATCTAGAAATAGAGGAAAGTGACATCTTGGTCACAATAGATGTAAACTCCCTCTATACTAATATCAAACAAAAAGATGGTTTACCAGCAGTAGATTGGGCCCTGCATGCCCACACAGACATGAAGGAGACGCAGATTGGATATATACTGGAAGGATTAAAAACAGCGATGGAATCAAACTATTTCTGGTATAAGGGTAATTACTTTGTCCAGAAAAAAGGAGTAGCTATGGGGGCTAAGTATGCCCCCAGCGTGGCAAATGTGTTTATGCAAAAATGGGAGGAGGAACAAGTTTTCAGTATACCAAGGAATAATCTGAAGTATTACCGTCGATATATCGATGATATTATCATTGTGTGGAAGGGAAGTGAGGAATCCCTGCGGGAATTCTTTGACTAAATCAATATGAATATATATGGCATCACTTTTTCAGGAACCTTTCACCATGAACATATTGCATTTCTGGATCTGGAATTAACAAAAAAGGATGGAAGATTAAGTAGTAAAACGTTTTTTAAAAAAAACGATCGAAATGGATACATTCCTAAAAGCAGCTGCCATCATCCGAAGTGGCTAGGAAACATCCCCAAAGGGCAACTGATGAGAATCAGAAGGAATTGCAGCGATATTAGAGACTTCGAAACACAAGCAGAATTATTAATTGACAGGTTTGTGGAGAAAGGGTATAAAAGGAATGAGTTAACTAACATCAAGAAAATAGTAGAGAAAATGAACAGAGAAGATCTGATAAAGGATGCGCCAAATAAAAGTAACGGGAATAATAAAAACACCGAGTTTGCATTTCTAACGGGATACAATACCCAACATACGGCCTTAGAGAAAATTGTGAGAAAACATTGGCCTATCCTACAGGCAGATGCAACACTTAGAGACATCCTCCCTGCAAAACCCACTTTCATATATAGAAAAGCACCAAACCTTAGGAACCGGCTGGTGCACAATGTTGTTGCTCCTCCTAAGCAAATAAATCTTCCAACCAGCCTAAAGGGCTTCTTTAGATGCGGAAAATGTCTCCCATGCAGAACATCTAAGGAAAAGAGAAGAAAAACAACTTCCTTTATGGCACATAGCACAGGAAAAACATATGAAATAAAGGAAACCATCACATGTACAAGCACTCACGTCACCTATGTGGTGGAATGTCCCTGTAAATTACAGTATATAGGCCGCACCACCAGACCCCTATTTGTCCGCATCAGGGAGCACGTAAAGAATATCAGAAAAGGGTTTGACAAGCATAGTCTGTCACGACACTTCAAGCTTCACCATTCCCAAGACCCCACCGTAATGGTATTTTACGCTATTGATAAAATAAAAAACAACTGGAGAGGAAGCAACAAGAAAATAGATGTATCAAGGAACGAAACGAAGTGGATATATCAGATGCAGACCCTCCAACCAAAAGGCTTGAACATTGACATAGATTTGAACTGTTTTATTACTGATTTTTAATCTTTTAAGGCTTGTGCCCCCCTGGTTTGATTCTCCTTTTTGATTCTCCTTTAATCCTTTTAACCTCCCTATAGGCCCTCATTATGAGGGTTTTTTTGGGTTTTTTAGGTTTGTAAGGAATTTTTAAGGAATTCAGTCCTCTCTTACTTGTATCACAGCTCCTTGGTTTTAAAGAAACTTGTTGTTTTTTAGAGATACAATTTTTACATTTTTATATATATATTTTTATATATATATTTTTATATATATTTTTCCACATATTTTTAGGTAATATATTTTTTACCTACCTTGGAGCATTTATAATCTATATGGTTTTCCCGCATAACATTATTTGGGTCCTCTGGAAAAGCCTGGATGTATAATGGATTGGTATATTCACTTATTTTTATTTTTATTTATATATATATATATGATTTTATTTTTATTACTATTTTTATATATATATATTTTAATTTTTATGGAAGTTCACAAAAACATGGACCTACATTTCAGCGGATGGACTCATGGAAGAACCTGTTTTTTGTTTTTGTTTTTGTTTTTGTGTTGGTTTTAAAACAACAGAAAAAGGAATTTTTTCCAGCACGAAAATTCTTTTTCAGCACGATTTCTATCTCACCGATTAGATTGGTACATATATGGGCACTTTCTTCTTTATAGTCTAGCACCATCTGCGCAGACACATCGGCCCACGTACTTACTAAGTGTAACCCACACACATTACTAGATCACATTGTCACTTAATAAAAATATCTAATGAGTATTCTTTTATTTATTTATATCACGGCACTACTGGACATCGGCTCACTACCGATTAAGCCAGACACATCACCTTTAGCACATTTCTTTTATATTTTTCATTCCTATTTTTAATTACCAACAGGCATTTATGTTTAGTCGTACTTGTTGTTCTAATAAAGTTTATGGTTTTATATGTACGGCAAACACAGCATGAAGGGAGTTCACATGATGAATAAAGATTATTAGGCTACGGGATAGGTGCACCAAGATGGCCGCCGTGTTCGGCCTCAAACTTGGTACACCAAGATGGCGGCATCCCAGCCTATAAAAAGACCGGGAGTAGTGATGGATGGCACGCTCCAGATGACGTCGTATGACGAAACGCGTAGGGCGTGGTTTGTGTACGTCAATACGTCACTTCCGGGAACGGTGGTTTGAGCCGGTGGAACGCGGAAGCGGTCCGGCGAACACCTCTCAAGCTGACAGTGAACTCCCTAACTGTGAGTGGATGCTACGTTATTTTGGTTGACATAACATATGCTACGCAATGGAGGCTTATCCTTTATTTTAGTGACCAGGAAGTGTCGAGGCATTGGCCGAGAGAGTGTGGTAAGCAGCGGTGTCTCTGGTGGGTCATCCACCAACGCCATATCTTTGCTTGTTTATTTGTCTCCTTAATCACTACACGTGGTTCTTGGCATTATCAGCACTCGGCACTTTATATGTACAACATATGATGTTTACAATGTGGCACACTAAGCACAGCCCATAAATAGCACGTAGCACTTTATATACTATACATATATTTTATATTTTATATCTTATTGGGTGCACTTTAGCACTATATGCACTTTTCTAATTTGCACATGCACGATTTAAAGTGGTAGCGCCGGGTCCAACTTTTTTGCATTTTTTCTCTTTTTTCATTCGGAAGTTTAATTCCGGCAAGCATATCAAATAAATGCAGTATTTTCTCCCAGTATGGGAACAATGGGAGAATTTTCAGACAGGTACCCCAAATGTGGGTCATGGTGCCAGGAGCCTGCAAACATCGCCAACATGTATCAGAAACAGAGGGATAATTCTTGTGTAAAATTGTGGGGCAGCAATACCACTTAGATAGGATACTATAATTATGCTCTTGTGCATGGGAAGAGATAAACATTTTGTAAGAGACTGTCAGTGTCTTGTTCCCAGTCATATCCTCTGTTACTACTTGTAGCCACTTTCACTGAAATGGAGGTGGATAAGGATATGACTGCCTCAACAAGATACTGTGTGGTAGATTTGAGACAGTGAGTGGTCAGGTCTAGTGGATTGTGAGAGTAAAAATTCAAAGGCCATACCAGGTCTCATCGGGGAAACAATGAAAGACAGTTTTCCCAAGTAGTGTTGCAGCTGTGTGTACTCCAACCATGCACTAGAGGGGTTACGGTGAGTGTGCAAGTGGGTAGTAATCTAGAGGGGGTGGGGGATAAGAGTTCTACCGCAAAAAGCCTGACAAAGCAAAGGATTATCCCTCTGTTGCCAAGCAAGGAACTTAGTGCTAAGTAACATTGTGGAAAATGAGGCATTGCCAAACATCTGGGTTAAAGGGCTCAGTCTGGAAGAAAGTAGACCGCTCTTTAAACATGCATCCCACACCTGCAAAGTAGTGTGAACTGTGAGAGGTAGGAGGTCTTTAGGGGCAGATGGGCTGGATCTGTCCAGGGCAGTGAAGAAATTGTTGAGGGGATAAGATCCTGCTCTATGCAGGTCCATAATTTAGTATGTTGACAATGATACCAATTTACCACCCTAATCAGAGAAGCTGCACAGAAATACAAAGACATCTGGGGCAAAGCTACTCCTCCCCTGTTCTTAGGTAAAGGCAAAAAAATATGTCTGATTCTAGTATTACTTTGTCACCACATGGAGGCCCGGATAGCCTTACTCAATGCAGCAAAAAAAAAAAAAAAAAAAAGAGAGTAGAGGGACATGGATAGCATAAAAGGAATACAGAAGTAATGAGTATATGTCCATTTTAACAGCATTAATATGACCATTATCATATAATATGCCTTAACCACTTGCCGACTGCCCACAGTATATTTACTGCGGCAGTCAGCCTCTCCTGGGCAAATCGACATAGTTCTACGTTGCTCGCCCAGGAGCCTGTAGGGGGTGAGCTCGCGCCACCAGAGGCACACTCCCTCCCCCGCTTGTTCATGGTCATCCCCGCGTGTATGACCAATGGCTCCGATGTCCGCCTGGCCACTCGCGTTCTCCCGCTGGAGAGGGAGAAAGGCAGGCGGCTAATGTAAACAAAGCCGCCTGTCATTCTCCCTGGTCTAACTGCAAAGACTATACTATCCTGCTATGTATGATCATATGTCTCTGTGGTTACATCACAAGCCACGCCCCTTGACAGTTAGAATCGCACCCCTAGGGGCACACCTAACCCCTTGATCACTAATAAAGTTAACCCCTTCCCTGCCAGTGTCATTTTTACAGTAACAGTGCATATATATAGCACTGATTAATGTAGTAATGTCACTGGTACCCCCAAAAGTGTCAAAAATGTTAGTCATGGGTCCGATCTGTCCGCCGCAAAGTCGCAGTCCCGCAAAAAAAATCGCAGATCGCCGCCACTACTAGTTAAAAAAAAAAACAATAAAAATTACATGAATCTTTCCCTTAGTTAGTAAACACAATAACTTTTGCGCAAACCAATCAAAATACGATTATTGCGATTTTTTTTACCAAAAATATGTAGCAGAAAACAAATTGGCCTAAAATGTTAAAAAATTTAAATTTTTACATTTTTTGGGGGAATTTCATATAAAAAAATTTGAAAAATATTGTTATTTTTTAAAAATTGATGCTCTTTTTTTGTTTATAACACAAAAAATAAAAATCGCACAGGTGATCAAATACCACCAAAAAAAATCCCTGTTTGTGGGAAAAAAATGACCTCAATTTAATTTGGGTACAGTGTAGCACGACCGCGCAATTGTCCGTTAAAGTCACGCAGTGCCGAATCGCAAAATAGGCCCTGGTCTTTGAGCAGCCAAATCCTCCGGGGCTTTAGTGGTTAAAGTGGGAGTAAACTCCCATGTATGATGATGTTTACCTATAGGTAAGCCTATAAAAAGGCTTACCTATCGGTACAGTAAATATCTCCTAAACGTGCACCGTTTAGGAGATATTTACTTTAGATGCAGCAGGTGACTTCACCGGAACATGCACTCTGAATAAACAGCATGACTGTGCCATCCCTTCAGAGCCATAAACAGTGACTCCCGCACGCATCTCCGGTTAGGCCATTCATAACGCTGAAGCCCACAAAACCTGTAAAGGAGACCAGGTGAAGATGGAAGCGCTTTCAATGGTGACAGTGTGCCACTGGAGGGCTTTGTTTTTAGGTAAGTTTGTCATAATGTGCTAGTATGCTATGCATATTAGCACATTATAACTTAAACTGCCCGGGCCCAATTTTTTGAGTTGAGATACTATTGATCAGGTTAAAGAAACATTTAGGACCTCTGTCTTGTCATAGTTTACTTTGACGTTGCCCACAACCCCAAATTCCTTAAAAGTTCACATGAGAGAAAAAAAAGTAGAAATATGCTGGTTTGTAATATAAAGCAGAAGATTGTCCACATAGAGTAAGAGCTAATATTGATGCTGACCTATAGTAAGACCTTGGATATCAGGGTCTTGTCCTTTGGCTATCTCCAGATGCCACATGGTAAGAATATACAGTATAGTAACAGGGAGAGAGAGAGCATCCCTGATGGGTGCCATTATGGATCCAGATACAGTCTGACAGCAGGCATTTTGAGCAGATTCTCACTGAGGGAGAGCTGTACAGGGCCAGGATTGTATTCTGAATATTAGGGCTGAGACCCATTTGCTGAAGAGTATGCTTAAAAATGACCAGTGAACCCAATCAAATGCCTTTTCTGCATCAAGCGAGATAAAGCATGTCGGTATATGGCATTTATGAGCATATTCCAATAGGATTGTTTTAAGGGTGTTATCTGTGGCTTCTCTTTCCAGCGTAAAGCCTACTTGGTCAAGATGTATCAGGTCAGGGAGCAAAAGATGAGGCGGTTGGCTATCAGTTTGGAATACATGTGGATATTGATATTTGTCAGAGAGATTGGTCGATACCTGCTGCAAGAGGTGTAGTCTTTACCCGGCTTAGGCAATACAGTAATATGTGTTTCAAGCACTTGAGGTGAAAAAGAGCCATCAGAAGTAAAAATGGAGGAAGAGAGTCCTTGAAAGTTTTTAAAAAGGGCACCGAAACCACCAGGGCCCAGACTTTTATTATTCTTAAATGATTAGAATACAATCACAAGCTCTTCTTCTGAGAACAGCTGTTAAAGGTCTTGCACTGTGGACAATGGGGTGGTAGGAAGGGTTGTATTTGTAACATAGTCAATTACCTTAGAGGTGTGAGCGTCTTGTGACACATCAGAAGGACAAAAGGGCAGATTGTATAGGTCATTACAGAATGATGGAAACAGAGCATTCATTTCTTTGGAATGGTGGGTGAGCTGCCCAGCTTGACACTTCAAATTGGGAATATAGGCAAGGCTATTTTTGGCATGTAACTCTCTGACAAGAGCAGCCTATCCCTAAAAGACATGGTTTTCTGATCTGAACAAATTGGCTATAGTGTGTTGAATCTCAGTCAAGCACAAGTCATCCTGGAGAAGGGATTAATTCAGAAGCCAAGTCCATTCCTGCATAAGTAAGTCAGGTAAGGAGAGGGAAAAAAAAAAAACACTGGGGTGTGATCAGTCCTAATAAGTTGCCAATACTGCTCTGTGGAAAATAGTAAATCCGTGAGAATTATGAGCTGCGGAGTAAATTGAGTAATCTCTATCAATCGGATAAAATAGATGCCACACCTCTATTAGGTTGTGTCATAATAGAAACTTCTTCAATCTATTCAATTGTAAGAAATGGAGCTTTGACCCACAGATGTATCCACTGAGGAATTCAGAACACAATCAAAATATTTTACCAAGAAATCATCCCTTTGCAAATTCCAGTCATTTTTGGAGATATCGGAGGATATGAGAGCCTGATACTGGCTAGGGATGTGCATATTTGCAACGTGTATAGTTTGCCATGGATAGTCAGCTTCACTAAGTACCTACCCACAGACCTCTGACAGGGTATAAGGAAGAGATTTGTGGAATGCGACTGCCACCCCACGTGATTTGGAAAGATTATAGGTACTATGAAATTAGGTTGGGTAGTAATTATTTCTAAGTATAGGGACATGGTCAGTACAGTAATGGGTTTCCAGGAAAGAGGCAATACTGATCTGTGATCATTAGACGGTTCGTTCAAATAATGTTTATTGAAGGAACAAAGTTTGATGGGGGGGGGGGGCAGATTGAGTTGTCCAAATTTTTGGCACTGTCACTTATTCTTATTGAACAGCTTGGCTGGCAAACGTGACAATAACAATAAACAATGGTATGTGACTTAAAATTTATAGTAAATATCATAACAGCTGTATAAGCATTGATCAAATGTATTTGTATTGCAGATTGATGCCCACATTACACTACACACAGGAAACTCCACACTTATCGTAAGTTGAGCTGCTAGATGAGATCATTCTCACTCCTATTGTTTGCTCCAAGATCCTGATGCTCACCACTATAGATCAAGTCATGAATTGTTTCAAGACAGCCTACAGTCTTTTTCCTTTAAATGCCTACAACCGTTTTGCATGAATCTTTTTCTTGCTTTCTTAATGTTCACATTTTTTTTTTATTTGTTTGGTGATTAGAAAGAAAAAAAACTAAATTCAATTTCCCACCCCAAAAACTACCTACCTATATCACTGAGGAGATGCTTTGGGAAAATTCCATTACAAATTGGGTATGCCATCCAAATAAACGGCATTTAAATAATTTGCAATATCATGTATTATACAGATATTATGACTGTAATGCAACCAGGAATTCTGAGAAGACTCCTACCCTTTTCCTGCATACTTAAAACCATTACATGGCCAGCTGTTTTGTTTTTTAATTATTTGCATGTGCATATGTGCATATGATGGTCAACAAATGACAGATCAAAATTATCCCTTTGCCAGTTCACCAGGGAAAAAGTAAAAGCTAAATTGTTTACAGCTAGTTAGCTGCCCTGATGACTAAATGCATTGCGAGCAGTGGCTAATTAGGTGCAGTAAGTGCAGCAACCACCAGACTGGCAAATATAATATCTAAAGCAATATATGTATAATAGACTGACTCAGGGTAGGGTGTACAAGAATTCTGCTTCCATTTTCAATTCATATATGTTTCTGCTTGTTTTTCTAAAGGCAGGATAACATAAAAGAATAAACAGCAACAATCAGCCTTGTTTTATTTGCCTGTTATTCCATGGGAATGTTATTCACATTATGTTTTCATTCTCCTGCAATTTCTTCCATGTTTAAAAAATGCAATTGAAACCTGCTGATTTCCATTTGTTTAACTCGTAACCAATGGGGAGCAGATTAAAAATGCAATGTCCACTTTCATTCCATTTTCATTCTTTTTTCAATTTATCATTATTAGTTTCATGCAATGGCTACTAAAAAAGCATCCCGGTAAAAAAGGATTGAAAATTGAACACTGGAAAAAAAGCCAAGTATTGTTTAAAAGAAAGATTAAAATCTAGTTAAAAACTGACTGGAGAAAGATTTAAAGCTTCATGTTGTATCAGTCTTTATCTCTGAATCATACGGTCTACACATGCACACAACCTTAGCACAGCACAAAATGTTATATGCTTTCAAACATCCTAAAATGAATTGTGATACTGTTATTAATACTTTATATACATAGGAATTTTACTTTCCCTCAAAAAAAAAAAAAAAAATGCTAAAGCGGAGTTCCAGCCAAAAATACATTTTTAAGATAAAAATACCCCCCTAATCCTAACATATCGCCATTTACACTAACACTATTCCCACATTAAAGTACAGTACAGTATTTTAATGTAGATAATTTCTTACCTTTAAGATTGATTGCAGAGCGTGTCCATCTCCGGTGTGGGCGTCTGAAGCCGCTGTGTCCCTCTTCCTGATTTTTGGCTACCCAGAATACCGATCGCAATCTCGCGCATGCGCTGTAGATTGCGATCGTCAATCAGAGGCTACCCAGAATGCCCATTGCCTCCTGGGATTGATGACGCACATCTCCCAGGACGCAATGCAAAACCGGAAGTGACATCCGGGGCCGCGGCTGCAGAAGGAGGAAGTCAGACAAAGATTCCCCTAAAATAAGGTAAGTGACCCCCCCAAAAAAACTATTAACATGCTTATCCCTACAGGAATCCGAAGAAGAAGAAAATGAGGGTGGAACCCTGCTTTAAGGGCACAGCCACTGATATAGAGATATTAAGCAAGCATCTAAAGGAATTTGATGGCATTGGCTAATCTCATGTAAATAATTATTGTGCTTTCTTACACCCACATTTGCCTGCTTTCAAAATGAGGTTCTAATTTTACCGTGTGTCAGCAACACCAAGTAGCAAAGCTTATGAAAGTGGTCAGAAAGTGTTGTAGACAATCATATCATTGCACCAAGCCCTGCTGGCTTCTCCCCCCACAGAACAGTTGGGTAAGCCACACCTCCCAATTTGGTGAGATGGGAAAGAGTGACACATTATAGCACAAAGTATGCAGGCAAAGGACATGTCTTTGACACAGAGCTGATCAGAATTTATGCACAAAAAAAATAGTTTGTTTAACCCAAAATTGCTTGTCTTTTCATGCCTATTTCTAAATTATTTTGGCTTCAAAATAACAAACACAAGAATTTAAACACATGAGGAAGAAAAGGGGATAGAAGGAGTTGGTTCCAGAAGATAGACAGTTCCTCCAAATTAAGGACAGTTTGGAGGTATGGTTATGTCACAAAGGGTTTATTTTGGTTCACACAAAATGTTCACAGAATTCCTGGACAGACTCCAGTGAATACAACTAGTAAAAATGTATTAAAACAAAAGTATACACATCACAATGCAAAGTTTTATTTACTAAACTACTGCCAGAGATGTCTTAGAGCTGTGTAATTGTGCCTGCATGTTTTATTGTCCTCTAGTGTCTATGGTCTACTTAAATCTATGCCTATTATTTTTAAGTACAAAACCATAGGGCAACATTGATCAGTTTAAAATGGGACACAACCCAACTCAACTCAACTATCTCCAAAAACTGATTAGTTTGTTGTACTTGTCCAGCTAAATAATTCATAAGTCCACACTGCTGATACTGGAACTTCACTAGATGATTACATTGATCCTAGCCATTTATTCATGGGTTTTTTTTTTAAATTAAGTTTTCGGATAGAGGACTTTTGTCATATTTATTTTATTATATTAATATAAACTCTAACTACTTGATTTATAATTCTAATCAACTTGAACAAAATCAAGAAATATTTAATTAACCTCCTAATTATATTCCAGAATGATTTACAGTAACAACATGCTTTTGTTCTCAATGTCAAACTGACCTTTTATATGACATCATCATGCCTTGTAATAGGAAGTGTGAACCAACTGGGCTTCATCATTTTATCCTCAGTGTTTAATCAGTGCAACTGTCCCTGCTCACTTATGAAAGATGTATATTTGCTATATATATATATATATATATATATATATATATATATATATATATATATATATATATATATATATATCTAGCTGCAGAAGGAGTTTAGAGAAAAGCACCACCCTAACTTAAACTTTCTACTTTGTGGTTTCCTGTTTTCTTACTGACGTCACACACAATTCTAATTCTAAAGTTCCAAAGCAGTATGCTACAGGCTGAGGAATTGGAAATCGACATGCTTGACAAGTGGTAACAAAAATAAAATGATGCTTTGTAAAATGACGTGAACAAAACTAGCAGTGTTTTTTAGACTCTGTGTGCATGCAGCTTAATTAAAATAATCAGCTTGGGTTGGTCCCCATCCTACTCCTGGGTTTCCCTATTGATGAGTGAGATGCTCACCACTCAGGACTAATAGGGAAGTTCAAGAAAATTAAAAAGGATGGGTGCAGCTAGATACATACTGGAAAAGTCCAGATTTGCACTCGACTTCCACTGCCTATATCTCTGGATTGATTGAATATTGTGAGCAGATGTAACTGTCACTGAAACTTCCTCTTAACCACTTGCCGACCGCCGCGCGACTATCTACTGCGGCGGTCAGCCCCTCACAGGCAAAGCGACGTAGGTCTACGTCGCTAGCCTGTGAGGCTTCTAGGGAGTGAGCGCGCGCCGGCGGAGGCGTGCTCCTGCTCCCGCGCGGTCACGGACGCCCCCCGCGCGTGTGCCCGGTGGACCCGATGTCCGCCGAGCACTCGCGATCGTCCGTGACACCGGAAGAAAGGCAGGCGGCTGATGTAAACAAAGCCGCCTGTCATTCTTCCCTGTGTAAGAATGGAGATCAGACGGTTGCTACTATGTTCTGACACCAGTAGCCATGTCCAATCACAGTTAGAAGCATGTCCCTAGGACACACTTAACCCCTCCCTCTCCAATACAATTAACCCCTTCACTGCCAGTGTCATTTTTACAGTAACAGTGCATATGTATAGCACTGATTACTGCAGTAATGTCACTGGTAACCCCAAAAGTGTCAAAAATGTCAGTCAAGGGTCTGATCTGTCCGCCGAAATGTCGCAGTACCGCAAAACAAATCGCAGATCGCCGCCATTACTCGTTAAAAAAAAAAAACAACAAAAATGACAAAAATCGTTCCCTTTGTTAGTAAACGCGATAACTTTTGCGCAAACCAATCAAAATACGCTTTTTGCTATTTTTTTTACCAAACATATGTAGCATAAAACAAATTGGCTGAAAATGTTAAAACATTTTGATTTTTACATTTTTTGGGGGGGGGGGGGTTTCATATAAAAAAATGTGAAAAATATTGTTATTTTTGCAAAATTGACACTCTTTTTTTGTTTACAGCGCATGATCAAAAAATCACAAAAGAAAGCTCTGTTTGTGGGAAAAAAAGGACGTCAATTTCGTTTAGGTACAGCGTCGCACGACCGCGCAATTGTCCGTTAAAGTCACACAGTGCCGAATCGCAAAATAGGCCCTGGTCAGGTAGGGGGTAAAATCTTCCGGGGCTTAAGTGGTTAAAGAATAACTCCACTTTTGATGAGAAAAAAACATTCCCCTCTGGGTTATCTATGTACATTACAAGGATTATAACAAGCATTGTTGTAGATTTCTACCTTTTGTTATTCTTAAGAAATCTCTCTGTGTTGCTCTGTGCC
Source organism: Pelophylax lessonae (assembly GCF_965119305.1). Lineage (NCBI taxonomy): Eukaryota > Metazoa > Chordata > Amphibia > Anura > Ranidae > Pelophylax > Pelophylax lessonae. The sequence continues at coordinate 420,268,513 of NC_138772.1, read as the reverse complement.
CCTGTGGGAAAATTAATGGGAGTGGTTTCATATATTGTCAACCAACTGTGCAGCTGCAGGGCTCTAATGGGGAAAGCTGCTGGCCTGCATCCCTTTAGAAGTGTTCCTATTGGGAGTTTCTCACCAAAATGACATTTTTGTTGCAGGGATTGTCTTAAATCTTAGGCAGACTTCTGGGAAAATTGGTGAGCCAATCACACAAGCAGGACATTATGTTTTTGGGGGGTGGTCAGTACACATTCTGTGTACAAAACACCTCCAGATACCCATGGTGCATTGTACTTTACAGAAAATTACAACAGCTGCAGACTGAAAAGGAAAGGTGATTTTTAAAAACATTCAATTACAATATGACTTCTGTCACAATTGTATACGCTATATAAGATTATCTTTATTTGCTATTTTTTTTTACCCACGAAAGTGGAGTTACCCTTTAAGCATATTTTTTATTTTATGCTTAGTTTGAAAGTTTCAGGAGACATTTTTAATAAGCACAAATAAAGTTGTTCATGGTCCATTACCAGTCTTCTAGTCTGTGTATGAGATACTTTTTTTTTTTTTTTTAATAATTAGACATTGAGCTATTTGCTTAGTATTCAGCTTTAAGGATCCTTTCCAACTTTGCATACTGTATAAGCAAAAAAGTGCATTACTATGAATAATAAAATGAACATCAGCGTAAATAAAAAAAGCATATGTGTGTATTGTGCAACCGCATTAAAAAATGCATGCGATACCACATTTTATAGACACATATAGATGTGAGAGTGTTTTGAATGTAAAATTACCCGTGTTTCACTACTTGTGATATATCACGTTTATTTTTTATAAGCAGAGTCATTTTTTAAAATTCAAACCACATACAGTGCTTGCCATATCCCCCATTTGGAAACGTATATACAGTACATGGTATTTTTGCAATCATTTTTTAATACAAAGCTACATAGAAGAGTTACATTTTTACATTCACAAAATTAAACAAATCAATCAGTCTCACCATTTGTTTATCTTCACACACAAACAAAAATGTAAGTTACCATTAAAATAATTTGCAGAGAAAAAAAAGGAGAGCATGGCATACCTTTTGTGGTGAGTGCAACATTTATTCTTCTGTCTGGATCATCTACAAAGGGAAAGGAAAGAAAAAGATAAGGTAAGAATAAATTTTAAATTTAAAAAAAAAATGTTTCCCCTAGATCACAGTAAGATAAGAAAGTTTAAGTAGAGATAAGTAAAAAACAAAGTCTTAAGAATGTAGGTTGTGAGTCACAAATATATTATAACTTAATTCTTTAGAAAATCAAACTTTTCTTATGATTCTTTATTCAGTTGCAGTAGTTCAACTACTTTTTTTGTTTTGATGTATTTATATTTCAGCTCCACTTAAATAAAGCAGCACATATTCAGTCCTGTCATTTTCAAAGGCAAGAAAATACAGAGAAAAGCTTAAAATGATGCATACAGAAGTCTATTATTTTGAAGGGCACGGATTAGGAATAATAAATGTGAAATTTGCTTTGAACAATGCCACACCAGATCTACAAAAAAAGTTAGTGTTACCAATATCTTCAATATATTTTGTTTCTGCATGCAAGCTGGTAAGCATTTCAGACCAAAAATTTACTTTAGCAATTGTCACTACATAAATGTCAGTTATTTATGGCAACAGGGGAAAAGTAATCTTTTACTAGTCTAGCAAAAAAAAACAGCGATCTGCATATTGATTCTGCTGAATCAGGGTCAAGGGATTTGTCAAATTGACCTTAAAGTAATTCTAAAGGCTAAAGGTTTTTTTTTTTTACCTTAACACATTCTTTTTTTTTTTTTTTTTTTCCAAAAAAAACATTCTATGCATTAAGGTAAAAAAAAAAAAAAACCCTACTGCATGCAGCTTCCCCCCAACCCCCCTAATAACTTACCTGAGCTTGATCCAGCAATGTTAACAAGACCAGCGGCTCTTATGGCTCTCTCTCCTCATTGGACAGAGAGGCAGCAGCAGGAGCCATTGGCCTCTGCTGCTGTCAATCACAGCCAGTGAGGAGAGAGTGGAGGTGAGGCTGCACAAGTGCACATGCAGAGCTTGCTTGGGAACAGGCAGACACAAGTTCTGCCATGGCAAGCGGCTTGCTATGGGGGCACTCAGCAGGGGGAAGAGGCCAGGAGCACCAAGAAGAGGGGGATTGAGGCTTCTATGTACAAAATGATTGCACACAGCAGATGGATATGACATGCTTGTTATTAAAAAAAAAAAAATGGTGCCTTTAAAGTCACTTTAAAGATAATTCTTTGGTCTGAGAAGAACCACACAGGAATAACTTCAAAGGAATGTCCAGCATCTCAGTTCTACTGAAATGTAGCTTTATTTAGGAAGATAATGTAAAAGTGCTGCTATGTACTTTGGACTTTACATACTTTTCTAGCAGTTACAACAAAAAAACTTCATTAGGAAGTGTAGATAAATTTAAAAAACTTTTAGATGTGTTTCTGAATGGATGCAATGATGTACAGGGATATGAAAAATGGTAGTGAAATAAACACATCAGGTTGAACTGGATGGACTGGTGTCGTTACTCAGCCTTATCGATGATGTAACTATGTAATACACACATAAATATAGATTCCAAAATTGCAGTTCTGTATTTATGATGTATTATATAATTTTGTTTCTAATAAACACATAATAGTTTCTAATAAAACATACTGTAGATTACCTTAAAAGTGTTCATTACTATATAAATGGTCGGCAAGTAAAGGCTTTCTTCTATGTTACTGCTTCAAATTTCATAGTGCAAGAACAAGAGTATATTATTTTTACTGCAACCATATAATTCCAGAAAGCAGGTGGCATTTTTTTTTTCACTTTACAAGATCTGGCTCAAAATAAGAAGGGCATTTTGGTTATAATGAAATCTAAAAGCAAATTAAATGTAAGTATTTTATAATGTTTGGCCTCAAGCAACCTTTAATGCTGAAAATCAAACTGCATATAGAGGTGCTTATTACATGTATGTAGACTTCTGATGATAACCTGTTTGTGTATGAGGCTTAATTATTAATTTATTTTTTTGACTCATTTTTTTATTAAAATACTGGGATGATTGTGTTTTCCCTACATGCCAACATCATGACTTTATGGTCATAACACACCTGCTACTTTACATGTATGATCAAGAAGATATGTTCTGTTACCCAACAATATTCCAGTCACAAATAGCTATCCCTATGTATGATAAAGTCTTAAAAACTTGGACAACAACTCACATGCCACAATCCAATTGGATGTACCGCCTGTTATAAGTAAGCAGTTCCTGAGATGATATTACTCTTTATCTCCAAACACACGATAATCCTCAAAATTTCATGACCTCTAGAAAAGCACTGTCTGATGTCAACACTTCAAAATCTGTTCTGTAACTTTCATGATTCATATATCTTAGAAGAAAGTATACATCGATTCCTATATATAACTCATTTACCTTAGACAATGATCTGATGCTCTTACTTAGTGCTTGATCCTTTAGCAAACAGTGGTGGTGTTACAGGCACTATTAATGCATCAAGTGACAGGCCCTCAATGTCGGTGTTTGTCAAAGATAAAAGTGCTCTGTGAGCGTGTGAATTTCAGCAGGAGTGAAGATATTCGACATTTTATGTAAGGTTATTATTTTCCTATCCCTAGGCTCTGACAAGCTAAATGTAACGTCCTTCAGTGGCAGCACAATAACACAAAGAAACAAGTACAGAAATTCTCTAATACAAACATGCCAAAGAATAGAGGTGAATAAGGTTGTTGCTAAGGGATGCAACACAAGCTTTTGTATGCAAGTAGCCGAAAGAGGGAAATGAAAACCCAAACATAAATGTGCTAATGGATACTACAGGAGTGTTCCAGCTTGCTAACTTCACCTTAGCTTACACTTCTATTTCCACCTGTTTCTTTAGAACCTAAAGCGCCATTAGGATTAAAATATATAATTTTAGCATAAAGATTTGCGCTACTAAATTGTAAAAAAATATTATACAATATAAATTCTAAAAAGATAAATTTCTCCAGTAACGAATGAGTTAAATTCAAATGCACAAGAGTCCACGTGCAAAAAAGGAGAAGTCCTCTTCTTAAGTTTTCATATACATATATATATGTAATGAGCATCTATCACTCATGAAGAAGTATATTCCGTGACACCACCACTTCTTATGGAAGAAGTCCAAGCATACCGACTGTATATGGCCCTCTATTTCAGGAAAGTCTTTAGAGCTTATAACTAAACAGCCCGCCTTGAATCATCCAAGTGCAATTCCAAGGGTTCTCAGAGGCAGATGATATATGATACCATCTAATACAACATGTGATAGTTGGCAACTTAGCATCATCCCATATAGTTTATTTTAATTTAAATTTTATTTATTTTCTACGTAGAGATAAAGCAAAAACAGTAAAAGAAAAAGACAATATTTTTAAGAATGATAAGACTGTGGACCTCGTGCTGTAGGAGTGTGTATAAGTCAAAAAAAAAATATGTGCAATTAGCTACCTGCTGCAAGAAAAGTGCTGGTGCTTTTGTGAATCACTGACCCACAATATTTTTAAGAAAACAGATACAAATCATAAATATCCAAAATGTTTGCTATTTACTCCCTATCCCTTTCCCTTCCCTCACCACCCTCCTTCCCCTTCTGCCCCAGTGCCCCATTTAGTCTTTTCTCTCCCCTTCCCTGCCCTCTTTCTCTATTTATCTCCTACTTTAAGCATTATTCTACAAATGTACTAGTTTTCTTGAAATCTATTCACTTTTCCCAGAATCTAGCACATTTTTCTGTCTTATCCTCCTCTCTGCTATTTGGATACTCCATGTAATATATGTATTCAACTCTCTTAACCACTTGCCGACGGCTCACGTTGAGGGTACTGCGGCAAAGTGGCTCGTTATCATCCAGCGACGTAGACCTACGCTCCCTCTCGGTGGCTCGCTGCCGCTGTATTCAGACACAGTGGGAGTCAGGCCAGGGGAGGAGAGGCAGTGATCGCCGCTGCTCTTCTCCGATCGTCTGGGATCGAGTGTGGAAATCCGCCCACTTGTGTAAACAAAGTGGGCGGATCTCCTATGTGACAGTCAGTCACAGATTACAGGACTCAGCATAGTTGAACCTGCGATCTGTGTCTGTGGCACACAATCCCCTCCCCCCACACACGTCAGTAAGCATGAGGCATACATTAATCGTATTTTGATTGGTTTGCGCAAAAGTTATCGCGTTTACCAACTACGGGAAAGATTTGTCATTTTTATTGTTTATTTTTTTACTAGTAATGGCGGCGATCTGCGATTTTTTTCAATATATCAACGGAATGTCATTTATGCAGGAAATAAAGTTTACATGACTTACCAGTTCAGGCCACAAGGGGTTTGATTTAAAGTTTTCTTTCTTCTTCTCCTTATCAGCTTTAAATGTTGCTGATACTATTGATGTCCCTTAGGAGGAAAGTGGGGGTCTGTAGCCCCTCTATGTGTGTGGCAGAGTGGCAGTGTTGCAATGCATGGCAGTCTAGTGCCCTGTGAGCACTCTGAGCTCTCTGGATTTGCTGGTCTTCTGTTTAGTCGGGTTAGGGAGGATCTGTTTTTGCTCACTGTGCTGAGTTTTGCAGTGTCCTCTATCTCTGCTCCATGGCTGCCCAGCTCCTTTAGACATCCAGAAGGGGAGCTCAGCCTCCCGACCTCCTGGCCTCCAAGATTCTCCTCTATGTCTTTACTCTGCCGGTTCTTTCCTGCCGGGCCCCCTGCATGTCACTGCGGGCCACAGTCTTGCATCTCCGAGCTCCAGAGTGGCCTATGTCCCATCTCTCCTTGGGATGTACCCGCCATCGGCATCCATGTGTCTTAGCTCCAACAGTAGACGGGTTCCTACACAGCCTCATAGCCTCCTTTGCTCCATCGCTGCCAGGTGCCAGCCACAGATGTCTAGCCTACCTGGGCCCTGGGGGAAAACATGTCCATGTGGTATCCACACTTCAGGAGTGAGAGTATGTAGTTTGTGGGTGGCAGTTGGTTATGGGGATCCCTTTCAAAATGTATCCTACAAGGTGCGAATGGGAGTTCCCGGAGCTCCTAGCACAAGCTCCTGTCCAGCGCCATGTTAAGGTTCCTCCCCCTTCAGTTCTAGTTGAATGTTCATCATCCCATATAGTTATTGCTCTGATTTTCTTAAAAACCTATCCATTAAATGTATGATCCCATAGGGCTATACAAATAATTTGCGATAATCTATAATATGTTATACATGCTTGTCTTATGCAAATGCTTTAATTTAATGTTTTTTTACAGCCTAGATGTCCTCATCCCCCTGAGGAAGATTTGGATTATTACAATCAAAACGTGTTGGGGTTTTTTATGGAAAGTAATACTAAATTGAAAATTTCTATGTACAAAGTTGTTTTCTGCCAGTAAAATAAGGACATCTTTTTGTTTGAGGTTGTGTATACCAGAGCTCATGTTCTAACTCAGTTATGTTGATTTTTTTATTAAATATCTTTTTGGAATAATAATAAAGAAATTCTACATATACAGGCAGTCCCTGGGTTACAAAAAAGATAGGGTCTGTAGGTTTGTTCTTAAGTTGATTTTGTTTGTAATTTGGAAAAGGTAAATTTTTTAAGTGTAGCTCCAGCCAAAACAACAATTGTTAAGTTTTTTTGGGATATCATAGAGTTAACACTCCTGTAATGTTTGTTTTGTGGTCTGTGCCCCTGTTCAGAAGATGTCACCTCACTTTCTGTCCCTATGACAAATGGATTTAGAACATTTTGGGTTGTTGTGAAAACAAGGATTAATGATAAAGCTTCAGTGGAGACACCTTTTTCCCATGATAACTCTTACAGGAGTGAATTTCCCTTCCTAGGGGTAGATTTCCTCTTACTTCCTGTTGTCTCCCTCCGTTTGTAAGTATGAGTCATACGTAAGTCAGATGTTTGTAACCCGGGGACCACCTGTACATTCTCATTTCAGTTTGATTTCTTCTGCTGCCCGAAAACCCTTAGGAGCACTTTTTGCTTTTGATTTAAATATTTTGGGGCGAGCAGCACTTTTTTTTACCCATGTGGGTGGGTACTTTTCTATATATTTAATCACTGGGACATAAAATGGGGAAATAAATGCCCCAAATAGTGTAAAACCCTACCTAGTCATCTATTCCCCTTGTCACCTGCCTGTCAGGATACTGCGTAAGTAGTGTTGAGCGAACACGGACTGTATTATTCGTGTTCGTACCGAATAATTGGATTTTTTTTACCCGAACACGGACACGGACACTTTACTGTATGTTCGGGTAAAAATCCGTGTTCGGTCGTTTTATTTCCGGGTTTTGCATGCTTTGGCGCTCTTTTCATGGCGGGCTTTCAACAGCCAATCAACAATCGTTTAACTGGTGTGCCTTAAGCCATCCCAGCCATGCCTGCAAATGTCTTAGTAGCTGTGATTGGCCGTCTGAAGCATGTGACCAAGTCTTTATAAGTTCGAGGCAGCCGCCGCAGCAGCGTCATTCTGCTGCTTAGCTAAGGGACAGAGCACACATCAATGTGCTGGCTGCTGATTAGGGAAAGATAGGCAGGAAAAAACCATTTGTGTCCGGATAGAATTGAGGGACAGGTCGGAGTGTTTAGGCAGGGCGAGTTGTAGGCATTTTAGGGATAGATTCTGCTGAATTATAGGGTCAGTGTCTTCTACAAACTACAATCGATATTGCTGTGTGGGGGGTGGGGTGAATCTGCACTCAATCCTGATCTACGATCTCTTCTCAATCCTGTTAGGGACAGAGTCTGCTGAATTTTAGGGAAACTGTGTTCTACAAACTACAATCGATATTGCTGTGTGGTGTGGGATTGGAGATAGGCAGGTGTCAGTGATCCACATCCATTTTTCTGTGTGTGAGCTGCAGTGAACACAATCTTTTTGGGCTGCAGTGAACACAATCTTTTTGGGCTGCAGTGAACACAATCTTTTTGGGCTGCAGTGAACACAATCTTTTTGGGCTGCAGTGAACACAATCTTTTTGGGGTGCAGTGAACAAAATCTTTTTGGGGTGCAGTGAACACAATCCTTTTTGGTGTGCAGTGAACACAATCTTTGTGGGGTGCAGTGAACAAAATCCTTTGTGGGGTGCAGTGAACACAATCTTTTTGGGGTGCAGTGAACAAAATCCTTTTTGGGGTGCAGTGAACAACATCCTTTTTGGGGTGCAGTGAACACAATCTTTTTGGGGTGCAGTGAACAAAATCCTTTGTGGGGTGCAGTGAACACAATCTTTTTGGGGTGCAGTGAACACAATCTTTTTGGGGTGGAGTGAACAACATCCTTTTTGGGGTGCAGTGAACAAAATCCTTTTTGGGGTGCAGTGAACAAAATCATTTTTGGGGTGCAGTGAACACAATCTTTTTGGGGTGCAGTGAACACAATCTTTGTGGGGTGCAGTGAACACAATCTTTTTGGGGTGGAGTGAACAACATCCTTTTTGGGGTGCAGTGAACAACATCCTTTTTGGGGTGCAGTGACCACAATCTTTTTGGGGTGCAGTGAACACAATCTTTGTGGGGTACAGTGAACAGAATCTTTGTGGGGTGCAGTGAACACAATCTTTGGGGGGTACAGTGAACACAATCTTTTTGGGGTGCAGTGAACACAATCTTTGTGGGGTGCAGTGAACACAATCTTTTTGGGGTGGAGTGAACAAAATCATTTTTGGGGTGCAGTGAACAACATCCTTTTTGGGGTGCAGTGATCAAAATCCTTTTTGGGGTGCAGTGAACACAATCTTTTTGGGGTGCAGTGAACAAAATCCTTTGTGGGGTGCAGTGAACAGAATCTTTGTGGGGTGCAGTGAACACAATCTTTGGGGGGGTACAGTGAACACAATCTTTTTGGGGTGCAGTGAACACAATCTTTGTGGGGTACAGTGAACAGAATCTTTGTGGGGTGCAGTGAACACAATCTTTGGGGGGTACAGTGAACACAATCTTTTTGGGGTGCAGTGAACACAATCTTTGGGGGGTACAGTGAACACAATCTTTTTGGGGTGCAGTGAACACAATCTTTGTGGGGTGCAGTGAACACAATCTTTGGGGGGGTACAGTGAACACAATCTTTTTGGGGTGCAGTGAACAACATCCTTTTAGGGTGCAGTGAACACAATCTTTGTGGGGTGCAGTGAACAACATCCTTTTAGGGTGCAGTGAACACAATCTTTGTGGGGTACAGTGAACAGAATCTTTGTGGGGTGCAGTGAACACAATCTTTGGGGGGTACAGTGAACACAATCTTTGTGAGGTGCAGTGAACACAATCTTTGTGGGGTGCAGTGAACACAATCATTGTGGGGTGCAGTGAACTCAATCTTTGTGGGGTACAGTGAACACAATCTCATACTTCTGAAGATTTGAGGGTGCTGCCTGTTCCATACTCCCCCTACTCCTCATCTAGCCTTTTAGGGGTACAAACAATAGTAATTGGGGCCTAGTGTGGTTGTGTACGTGTGATATACATACACTTTTTTTGGATCATATTTTCTATTCCGCTATTTAATCAAAAACCTTTGGGGATCAGTTAAATTGGGGGATAGTCTGTGTTGGTACGTGTGAGAGAGATCCACCTTTCCAAGTTGTTGGGGTTCATCTCATACTTCTGAAGGTTTGAGGGTGCTGCCTGTTCCATACTCCCCCTACTCCTAGCCTTTTAGGGGTACAAACAATAGTAATTGGGGCCTAGTGTGGTTGTGTACGTGTGATATACATACACTTTTTTTGGATCATATTTTCTATTCCGCTATTTAATCAAAAACCTTTGGGGATCAGTTAAATTGGGGGATAGTCTGTGTTGGTACGTGTGAGAGAGATCCACCTTTCCAAGTTGTTGGGGTTCATCTCATACTTCTGAAGGTTTGAGGGTGCTGCCTGTTCCATACTCCCCCTACTCCTCATCTAGCCTTTTAGGGGTACAAACAATAGTAATTGGGGCCCAGTGTGGTTGTGTACGTGTGATATACATACACTTTTTTTGGATCATATTTTCTATTCCGCTATTTAATCAAAAACCTTTGGGGATCAGTTAAATTGGGGGATAGTCTGTGTTGGTACGTGTGAGAGAGATCCACCTTTCCAAGTTGTTGGGGTTCATCTCATACTTCTGAAGGTTTGAGGGTGCTGCCTGTTCCATACTCCCCCTACTCCTCATCTAGCCTTTTAGGGGTACAAACAATAGTAATTGGGGCCTAGTGTGGTTGTGTACGTGTGATATACATACACTTTTTTTGGATCATATTTTCTATTCCGCTATTTAATCAAAAACCTTTGGGGATCAGTTAAATTGGGGGATAGTCTGTGTTGGTACGTGTGAGAGAGATCCACCTTTCCAAGTTGTTGGGGTTCATCTCATACTTCTGAAGGTTTGAGGGTGCTGCCTGTTCCATACTCCCCCTACTCCTCATCTAGCCTTTTAGGGGTACAAACAATAGTAATTGGGGCCCAGTGTGGTTGTGTACGTGTGATATACATACACTTTTTTTGGATCATATTTTCTATTCCGCTATTTAATCAAAAACCTTTGGGGATCAGTTAAATTGGGGGATAGTCTGTGTTGGTACGTGTGAGAGAGATCCACCTTTCCAAGTTGTTGGGGTTCATCTCATACTTCTGAAGGTTTGAGGGTGCTGCCTGTTCCATACTCCCCCTACTCCTAGCCTTTTAGGGGTACAAACAATAGTAATTGGGGCCTAGTGTGGTTGTGTACGTGTGATATACATACACTTTTTTTGGATCATATTTTCTATTCCGCTATTTAATCAAAAACCTTTGGGGATCAGTTAAATTGGGGGATAGTCTGTGTTGGTACGTGTGAGAGAGATCCACCTTTCCAAGTTGTTGGGGTTCATCTCATACTTCTGAAGGTTTGAGGGTGCTGCCTGTTCCATACTCCCCCTACTCCTCATCTAGCCTTTTAGGGGTACAAACAATAGTAATTGGGGCCTAGTGTGGTTGTGTACGTGTGATATACATACACTTTTTTTGGATCATATTTTCTATTCCGCTATTTAATCAAAAACCTTTGGGGATCAGTTAAATTGGGGGATAGTCTGTGTTGGTACGTGTGAGAGAGATCCACCTTTCCAAGTTGTTGGGGTTCATCTCATACTTCTGAAGGTTTGAGGGTGCTGCCTGTTCCATACTCCCCCTACTCCTAGCCTTTTAGGGGTACAAACAATAGTAATTGGGGCCTAGTGTGGTTGTGTACGTGTGATATACATACACTTTTTTTGGATCATATTTTCTATTCCGCTATTTAATCAAAAACCTTTGGGGATCAGTTAAATTGGGGGATAGTCTGTGTTGGTACGTGTGAGAGAGATCCACCTTTCCAAGTTGTTGGGGTTCATCTCATACTTCTGAAGGTTTGAGGGTGCTGCCTGTTCCATACTCCCCCTACTCCTAGCCTTTTAGGGGTACAAACAATAGTAATTGGGGCCTAGTGTGGTTGTGTACGTGTGATATACATACACTTTTTTTGGATCATATTTTCTATTCCGCTATTTAATCAAAAACCTTTGGGGATCAGTTAAATTGGGGGATAGTCTGTGTTGGTACGTGTGAGAGAGATCCACCTTTCCAAGTTGTTGGGGTTCATCTCATACTTCTGAAGGTTTGAGGGTGCTGCCTGTTCCATACCCCCCCTACTCCTCATCTAGCCTTTTAGGGGTACAAACAATAGTAATTGGGGCCTAGTGTGGTTGTGTACGTGTGATATACATACACTTTTTTTGGATCATATTTTCTATTCCGCTATTTAATCAAAAACCTTTGGGGATCAGTTAAATTGGGGGATAGTCTGTGTTGGTACGTGTGAGAGAGATCCACCTTTCCAAGTTGTTGGGGTTCATCTCATACTTCTGAAGGTTTGAGGGTGCTGCCTGTTCCATACCCCCCCTACTCCTCATCTAGCCTTTTAGGGGTACAAACAATAGTAATTGGGGCCTAGTGTGGTTGTGTACGTGTGATATACATACACTTTTTTTGGATCATATTTTCTATTCCGCTATTTAATCAAAAACCTTTGGGGATCAGTTAAATTGGGGGATAGTCTGTGTTGGTACGTGTGAGAGAGATCCACCTTTCCAAGTTGTTGGGGTTCATCTCATACTTCTGAAGGTTTGAGGGTGCTGCCTGTTCCATACTCCCCCTACTCCTCATCTAGCCTTTTAGGGGTACAAACAATAGTAATTGGGGCCTAGTGTGGTTGTGTACGTGTGATATACATACACTTTTTTTGGATCATATTTTCTATTCCGCTATTTAATCAAAAACCTTTGGGGATCAGTTAAATTGGGGGATAGTCTGTGTTGGTACGTGTGAGAGAGATCCACCTTTCCAAGTTGTTGGGGTTCATCTCATACTTCTGAAGGTTTGAGGGTGCTGCCTGTTCCATACTCCCCCTACTCCTAGCCTTTTAGGGGTACAAACAATAGTAATTGGGGCCTAGTGTGGTTGTGTACGTGTGATATACATACACTTTTTTTGGATCATATTTTCTATTCCGCTATTTAATCAAAAACCTTTGGGGATCAGTTAAATTGGGGGATAGTCTGTGTTGGTACGTGTGAGAGAGATCCACCTTTCCAAGTTGTTGGGGTTCATCTCATACTTCTGAAGGTTTGAGGGTGCTGCCTGTTCCATACCCCCCCTACTCCTCATCTAGCCTTTTAGGGGTACAAACAATAGTCATTGGGGCCTAGTGTGGTTGTGTACGTGTGATATACATACACTTTTTTTGGATCATATTTTCTATTCCGCTATTTAATCAAAAACCTTTGGGGATCAGTTAAATTGGGGGATAGTCTGTGTTGGTACGTGTGAGAGAGATCCACCTTTCCAAGTTGTTGGGGTTCATCTCATACTTCTGAAGGTTTGAGGGTGCTGCCTGTTCCATACCCCCCCTACTCCTCATCTAGCCTTTTAGGGGTACAAACAATAGTAATTGGGGCCTAGTGTGGTTGTGTACGTGTGATATACATACACTTTTTTTGGATCATATTTTCTATTCCGCTATTTAATCAAAAACCTTTGGGGATCAGTTAAATTGGGGGATAGTCTGTGTTGGTACGTGTGAGAGAGATCCACCTTTCCAAGTTGTTGGGGTTCATCTCATACTTCTGAAGGTTTGAGGGTGCTGCCTGTTCCATACTCCCCCTACTCCTCATCTAGCCTTTTAGGGGTACAAACAATAGTAATTGGGGCCCAGTGTGGTTGTGTACGTGTGATATACATACACTTTTTTTGGATCATATTTTCTATTCCGCTATTTAATTTAACTGGGCCTCCATGCGAGACCTGTGTGCCTTGTTGCGCTGTTTTGAGTACTCCACCAACATGGCCAGTGGCAATGACGCCGTTCTCAGCTTAACTATCCCACTTCTATGCCTCCTTGAAAAAACAATTCGGGCGATGATGGAAGAGGATGTGGCACAGGATGAGGAGGAGGAGGAGGATGAAGAGGTAACATTTCCAAGGCTTTCAGGGCAGTCATTCGCAAGGGGCTCCGAGGGTGGGTTCCTGCACACGCAAACGCCAGGGACGCAATTGTCCAGCAGGGGCACAGTTCTGGAGGATGAGGAGGATGAGGAGGAGGAGGAGCTGGAGGAGGAGATGGAACCATGTTCACAGCAGGGTGGCACCCAGGCCAGCTCATGGCCATCACTGGTGCGTGGCTGGGGGGATACAGAGGACACGGACGATACACCTCCCACAGAGGACAGCCTTTCGTTGCCTCTGGGCAGCCTGGCACACATGAGCGATTACATGCTGCAGTGTCTCCACAACGACCGCCGAGTTGCCCACATTCTAACTTGTGCTGATTACTGGGTGGCCACGCTGCTGGATCCCCGTTACAAGGACAACGTACCGTCCTTAATTCACTCACTGGAGCGCGATCGCAAGATGCGCGAGTACAAGCGCACGCTGGTAGACGCCATGCTGCTGGCATTCCCATCTGACAGCGGGGCCACAGTGGAAGCACAAGGCAGAGGAGGAGGAGGAGGAGGTCGCCAACGCAACCAGGGCACCGCCAGCACCTCAGAAGGCAGGGTTAGCATGGCCGAAATGTGGAAAAGCTTTGTCAGCACGCCACAACAAACAGCAGCACCAGCAGCTCAGATGGAACGTCTTAGCAGGAGGCAGCATTTTACCAACATGGTGGAGCAGTATGTGTGCACACGCCTACATGTAGTGAATGACGGGTCTGCCCCCTTCAACTTCTGGGTCTCCAAATTGGGCACATGGCCTGAGCTTGCCCTTTACGCCTTGGAGGTGCTGGCGTGCCCTGCAGCCAGTGTATTATCTGAACGGGTATTTAGCACGGCTGGGGGCGTTATAACAGACAAGCGCAGCCGCCTGTCCAGAGACAATGTGGACAAGCTCACGTTCATTAAAATGAACCAGGCATGGATCCCACGGGACTTTTCCGTACCTTATGCAGAATAGCAATGGATACCGACCTTACCCACCCATTGTTCCATTTTTGCTCTTTCTCACTCTTTTGGGGTGTACCCTCATTTAAAATTTTTGAAAAGAAGCAGTGTTGGCTACCTCGTCCTCCTCCTCAGGGCCAGATTAATGTAGGGGCTATTGGAGCTGCAGCTCCAGGCCCCTACCTTTTATATAGGCCCCGGGTTGGCCATATTCACTGTTACCGCTCTTCTGTCACTTGTAAACACAGAAGTCTGGCTTCTATGCTCGCTTCCCCAGGCAGCACCCTCAGAACCTCCCCACACAGCGTGAAGGCCGGACAAGGAGGGACAGTTGGCGATGCATGGATGTGTTTATGGGCTTCAGAGACAGCATCCCATGTTGAATTAGGCATGCATGGCTGCACCCTTCCTCCTCTGGGTGCATGGCAAGGCACGGCCCTTAAGGCCCTTCAAAATCCTCAGCACCAAGCCCATGATGCTGTTAATCCGGCCCTGGTCCTCCTCCACCGCCGCTTCCACCTACACCGCCCATAGGTGTGCGCAGCCTATTGCATTAAGGTGTGCACCCCAAAGTTGAAATACACATGCATGTGTTTGCCAGCAGGGAGAGTAATGTATCGGGGCCATGTACCTGTAGGCAAGGAGAAATAGAGCAGAGCAGGTCCCAGGGAGATCTTTCCCATCTCCTCACTGGCAATGCTATGTGCCCTAGGTGATTAGGGTGTGCCCAGGCACACCCAGCACACCCTGTGCGCACGCCTATGTCACCGCCACATCCACCACCACCTCAACCTCCCTCCTACTCCATATGGGCCTCGTCCTTCAGAGATGAAGAAGAACATTGTTTTATTTTTCTGTTTTTTTTTTTGTTGTTTTAAGTTATTTCCCTATCCACATTTGTTTGCAGAGCACTTGCCATGCTCTTAATTACGTTTTGCTGCCATTTGCAGCACTCTAGCCCTTTCCTTTGGTGTTTTAGAGCCATTTTAGTGCCTTAAAGTTCGGGTCCCCATTGACTTCAATGGGGTTCGGTGTCCGGGAAAAGTTCGGTAAAAGTCCGGGACACGGACCCGGACTTTTTTTTAAAGTTCGGCCGAACCCGTCGAACACGGACATCTAGGTGTCCGCTCAACCCTATGCGTAAGTACGTAATGTTTAGAATTCACTCCTTCCTCCTCTGCTCTCCAAGCCTTATTCTAGCAGTCTCTTAAAATAAATACTCTGTGTTCTCAGGGATCCTCACCTTTATTGTTTACTACTCTAGACCCAATCTATGATGTATTATGCCATTGTAACTCACTGCCCTGTATTGTTTATTTTTTTTTTTTTTGCCTTCCTCACAATCATTTGTGGTTATAAGACTGTGAATATTGAGATTTTCTGATTGGTGGAACTAAATGGACCTTTTCAACCTGAATAACTATGTAACTTAGCCCAGATGTTCTCAGAAGGGTAACAGAAGAAGTCCCAAGAAAAAAAAACTATCACATGCAATTGGAAATTGCAATATGGATTGCTGCATTCTCATCTGTTTAAAAATTCAAAAAGTATATAAGAAACATAATTATTAAACATTTTATAATCCAAAAATGCTACATTACAATATGGGACTATAAAGGTGTCATTCAAGCAACAATCGTGTATAAAAAAATAAAAATCAGTTCTAGGGATAACTATCCACAGCCACATCCATATATATATATATATATAAGTAAAACCATAGAAAACATGGAGAGAACAAGGGGAGGCCAAAATTGACCTCTCTATATCTCACTTCAAACATCAGGACTTTAAAGGATGTGGAGTTGTAACAAATTAGTGAGCACCAAAGCTTGTTTAGGTAAAAAAACTAATTTATTCATGATACAAAATTTTAAAAAAAATCCTCATAAAGAGAGTATATATAGAAGAACAGAGATTCACAACAGTTCAAGCAATTCTAGTTTGTATTGATGCAGATGGTCAATTGTGGCCTTCTCTTGCACTAGTAATAATATAATATCACAAGTCATTTTATAATTTAAAGTTATTAAATCCCTGTTTACTCCCACTATGATTTTCTAAACCTACCCAACACAGCAAACACTTTGTTGCACCTATGGCTAAATGGGCCATTGTGTATGGTATTTGTATACACAACACTCTCAGAAATCTCATAGTAATTGGATCATTGTCTGCACAGAGCTTAGCGTCAAATTACAGTCCACTCCTGTAACAGGAATTTCTTCTTGGGGGAATGCTCTCTAAGGCTGGCCATAGACCGAGCAAATTTTTTTCCTGCTACCACAGGATAGTGACAGGGGAAATCCATCCCACTGAGCCATTGTAGTCTCTCAGCGTGGCGGGGGAAGCCGTCCCTGTCAAAATAACACTGTGAATATTGCTAGCTGCTATAACAGCCGCAAGAAATAATCGCATGTAAAATAAGGCAGACTGCTTGTACCCAAGTTGATCGATAAATCAGCTTGGGTTCATTCCAAATCTCGACAGGTTCCTGTTAAACTAGCTGATATTCAAACTGTCTATGGCCAGCTTAAATACTTACCGCAAATAGACGTAGCCCTATATCGGCTGCAATAAGTGGTTGTACCGGGGTGATGCCTGCAGCTAGAGGCATCATCCCAGTACCATTTTTTAGAGCCGACGGTCGGCTTTCAGGCGGTAATGACTGATGCGGCTTGGGAGCCGCTCAATTGTTAACCCAGTGAGTGGGAAGGGATGCCCCCCTCTCGCCGGGAGACCCGAGCAACCAGACGGCGCATCTGGCGGCTGGTTGAAGTCCCGATCAAAGCCAGATGAGGCTTTGATCGGGTCTCCGATGACATAACCCGGAGGCGGCTGCTAATGGCGCCGAATTTAAAAAGTGACTGTATTCAAAAATGCCGTTTGGCATTTTGAATACATTGAAGTGCAGACCCCCCAATCCCCCATAAAGAGCACCTGTCACTGCCTATTGCTGTCACAAAGGATGTTTACATTACTTGTGACAGCAATAAAAGTGATCAGATTTTTATTTTAAAAAACCTGTGCTAAAATTTAAAAAAAAAAAAAAATAAAATAAACAGGAAAAATAATAAAAATTTTAACCGCCCCTGTCGCCATGAGCTCGTATGAAAGAAAAGGTATATGGAAGTCGTGCCCGCAAATGAAATCTCTGTTCAAACTACACATGTGAGGTATCGCCGCGATCACCAGAGCGAGAGCAATTATTTTAAAAAAAGAGCTACTCTGTAACTCTAAATTGATAACCGTTAAAAAATTTTAAAACGTCGACTATGGAGATTTTTATTGACCGTAGTTTGTCGCTATTCTGTGGGTGTGCTCAATTTTAAACTGTAACATGTTGGGTATCTATTTACTCGGAATGACATCATCTTTCACAATATAAAAAATGGGCTAACTTTACTGTTTCATTTTTTTTTAAATGCAGTGAAATGTAATTTTTCCCAAAAAAATGGAGTTTGAAAGACCGCTGCGCAAATACCATGCGACAAAAATGATCATGTCATTATGAAGGCAAATCCTCCACAGTTAAAAATTGCTTCTAACTTTAGATGGTTACAGAGAGTGAAACTAATTGAGTGCATTTCATACATAGTCTGAGGAACCTCCTATGATCAACCCCCAAGGGTTTTTACTTCAGTATTTAGCTCCAGACAGGGGTGCTTGGCCTGGTTCCTACTTGTTACCTTTTGGCATCCATGTGTCTCTCCACACTGGCCCTGTGGATCCTACCGATAATTTTAGGTTGGATGCCCTTTGAATATAGCACTTGACCCCCTGATACACACCCTATTATGTTCGCTTGTTTTACATGCTCCTGTTGGAAAAGTTATATTTGTAACATTTCTCAATTATATGTACTACTCTGTTCTGTATCTTCTGCATATGTTTTTTCAATAAAAAATTATTGAAAGTAAAGAATTGCTTCTAAGGCTTACATAAAAATATTCAGAACAGAAAAAGATAAGGATCTACAGTACAATAACAAACAAAAGTATGCTAACACAATTGCAATACATATTATTCACTTGGAGAGGATTTTTTTCCCCAGCAAACTGATTTATTTTAAAAACTGAATGCTGCTTTGCTTTTTACTGTGTTGCTAGGCTGGGCATCCTAGCAAACACAAATAGTCTTTGGACTTTAGTATTGTCAGGTCAAGAAATGCTCAGGCATTTAACAAAGCAAAATTTCAAAGCAAACACAATCAAACCAAACTTCAGATAGCAAAAACCACAAAGGAAGCCTGAACCTTTGGTTCAGGCACCAACCTTATGCTTTAAAAACAAGTTTACCATTATTAACTATGTAAGTATTATTTTTATACACTGGGGTTGATTTAATAAAAGAATAAAGACTATTCACTTTGCAAAGTGTATTTCCCCATTATAAAGGGGATGTTCATTGAGCTTAGAGGGGAAGGTGGAAAAACTGTGCTCATTTCAATGATCCAATCATGTCAAACAAAAGTGCTTTTTTGTTTTTAGTTTCCCTTTCACATAAGTGAACACAGCTAGAGGAAATCATTAAAGTTCTAGCAGTAGTAGCATTGCCTTTTTAAATGGCTTGTGCCAGATTCATAAATCTCTGATGCCGCTTTTGGTAGCTCTTCAGACATATGTATGTAGTAGATTCAGGTAGTTTTATTATTATTATTATACAAGATTTATATAGAGCCAACAGTTTGTGCAGCTCTTTACAACATAAGGGCAGACAGCACAGTAACAATACAATTCAATACAAGGGGAATTAGAGGGCCCTGCTTGTTAAAGCTTACAATCTAGGAGAGAGGGTTGAGTAATACAAAAGGTAATAACTGTGGGGGATTATCTAATGTTGTTCAGTGAAGTTAGAATAGGCTTCTCTGAAGAGAAAGATTTTCAGGGATCATCTAAAAGAAGGGCAGAGTAGGAGATAGTCGGGGTAATGAGTTCTATAGGATAGGAGAGGCTCTGGAAAAATCCTGGAGGCGAGCATGGGAGGAGGTGATGAGGGAACTAGAGAGCAGTAGGTCTTGGGAGGAATGAAGGGAACAAGCAGGTTGGCATTTTTAGACTAGGTTACTGATGTGGCTTGGGGCTGCGTTGTGGATGGCTTTGTAAGTTGTTGCTAGAATTTTGAATTTAATTAGTTGGGTGAGTGGCAGCCAATGGAGGGATTGGCAGAGAAGGGTAGCAGACACCGAAAAGGTAGCAGACACTAAATCAAATAAAAAAAAATAATAATATTTACCTCCACATCATAAAACTCCCACCTGCTGCATACCTCAAGATGATGAATGATAATGAAAATTTAGGTAGTTAAGACCAACCCTAACTTAGTATGCAGACAAAGGCAGAATGCCTGTCTTCATATGCTGTGAGAGACAGAGAGGCATGTTTTGCCACTGCTACCACCTCTCCCTCCACCTGTCACTGGTTGTTAAGAATACTGTCAGCTTCATGCTTATAGTCTCCCTGTAAATGGTGCTGACAGTGGGCAGGGAATGTCGGGGAAGCTGTAGCACTACTTTTCCATCAGGTCCACTCTCTCTTTCTGATTGACAGCGGGTGGATTTTATAGCCAATAGCATGTTGTCTATTGGCTATGGATCCACCCATTGCCTGCTGTCAATCAAAAGTGGGAGCAGAAACGAGTGTCCCCCGCAGGCTTTGCCCACCCAGTTTTAAAGAAGAAGTATAGTCAAAGCTTTTTTGGCTATACTTCTCCTATGGATCTCAGGAGTCCAGCTGGTTCTGCACTCCTGTGATCTGTTTTCAGCCAACAGCTGGTTAAAGCTGGCTGTCAGCCGACATCAGAGTCATTCCAGGCTCTGTAAATATCCTAACAATATGGTCGGGATCCACACACCTAGGTGCTGCAGTGGGAGGTGGAAGTTTAGCTGCATTGTGGATGATGAGTTCATATGGACACTCTGGTCTCAGTGCACCTCCACATATAGTGCATGCCCCAGATGTATGTACCCGTTTACAATGTGTGGAGATGCATTGGAATTCTAAAGAGTGTCTTAGACATGCTATGCTCAAGGCTTGGTCCAAATACAAGTTAGGACTGAACTTTAACTGTTCAGGAATTGGTTCAAAAGCGTGAACATTTACCAGTTTGTTTACGTCATGTAAAAAGCAAATGAAATCTCATTGCTGGCTTCTTAAAAAATGGCACACCACCACAATCAAAAAAATGACTGCTCCTAGCTGAATTGATTTTTATTTTTTTTTGCATCAGTTCATATTCCCCAGGTCATTGCCAGCCCATCTCACCATACCTTTTTTTTTGTACACCCCCTTGCCTATTAGCCCAGAAAATTGGGATTTTTCATTTGACAGATTCAGCTTCTATTGTTTTTAATGGTTTGGTCTGAAGTTCCCCAAACTCTGCTTGAAACGAACCTAGGGCAGTTCAGCTTTTTACTATTTGTGAATTCCCCTGAGCATTGCCTTATTTACGAAGCAATATGAACATACATTTTACAAAGTAAACAGTCACTTGGCTAAGTGAATAGCCTCTACTCACAATACATTTACACGTGCTCTTAAGAAAAACTGATTTTTATTTCAATATATAGTATATAAAATAGGTTTCCTTTGAAGGAGCCTAATGCTTGAGCCAAAAAGTAGTATTTAATCAGAAAACAAGTCTAGATAAATGTTACAATTCCTGAGATCCATTTGAAGTGCCTAACTACTAGTTAGTCCAGTTACTAACGTCCAGTTATACCATGACCTGAATAAATGGCAACCCTCACCATTAAAATGAGCACAGCAAAAAAATAAAATGTAAGATATTTATGGAACCGTTTTGTAACATTACTGCAATATGACATTTTTGTAGTGCACAGTGGATTTGCCTTTAGAAAATGAACCCCATTGTCTTGCTTTTATGACTGCTATACTCAAACCTTAAAAAAAAGTCTTTAAAAGAAAAAAAAAACCTTTCATTCTACAGCATCCAACTGGAAAAAAGGAGATCTTGTCATGGTAAATTCTATCATTAATCATTTCAATACTGGGCACTTTTACACCTTCCTGCTCAGGCCTATTTTCAGTGCTGTTGCAGTTTGAATGACAATTGTGCGGTCATGAAACAATGTCAAATTTGAAATTATGAAATGAAGCTTGAATAATGAACTTCATTTTGTATTATTTTTTTTAAAACAAATAGAGCTTTCTTTTGTGGTATTTAATCACCACAGGGTTTTTTATTTTTTGCTAAATAAATGAAAAATTCCTAAACATTTTAAAAAGAAAACTTTTTTTTCCGTTTTGTTCCATTTATTTTGCAAATAAATAGCTAAATGTATATACCAAAATATACTACATTTCTTAATGGGAAAATAACCCAAATCAGTGTATATTATTTAGTCCGTAGGAAACAAACTATGGTATATATATCTAATTTCTTGAGACCCGAAAATGCTAGGACTGTAAAAATACCTCAAATTACCTTTTTTGGAAAGTAGACTGTCTGAGGTATTTAGTAAGAGGCATGGTGCATTTTTTAAAGGTATAATTTTTTTGTCACAATTTTTCAGGAAATGAAGAAATCTTTTTTTTTTTCATTTTTTTTTATTATTTACATACTGTTACCAGTGCAGTACAGCTTCAGCATATAACTGGTGTGTTCAGGGACACTGACAGAATGTTTACATTTTTATTTTTTATTTTTTTTTTTTTTAATTTATTTAATTAATACTTTACAGACAACAAGAACATGTTTTTGCAAGTGAATCAACAATCATATCCAAAACAACGTGTATGTTCAGTCTTCGAGAATGTCCATTGCAGGAAATAAAACATCTTTAAACGTGTCACAACAAGGTGAAAACGTATAATACATGCTACTTTCCCACCTCCAGGGGAGCAAAGTGAGAGTCATGCTGGGGAAGCAATCCCATGGAGGTTTACAAATTACTGGTTGAAAGCGACAAGGCGTGGCATGAACACGTGTGAATAAAAGCCTGCGTCTGTGGGCATCCAAAAACATTTTATTATTTTAAAGTGGGTAAAGAGGAAGGAGAAGAAGTTTTAGGAGAGAGAATGGAATTAGTGGGAAGGAGAAAAGGAGATAAAGAAGGGAAACAGAGAAAAAGAAAAAAGTGGGGTGGGGGGGGAGGGGGGAAAGGCCTGAATGGAAGGGGCGTCACCCTGCAGAGAGCGTTAGGAATGGCAGTTACCCCTAAGGCAACAATCTTCTATGTAGAACCAGAGTAAGTTAGATACTCCTCCAAGACTCAAAAAAGGTTCCAAGGCATGTGGCTGTGGAGATCGAGCTCTGTCCGATACGTCACTTCCGGGTTTAGGGCTCCTCCTACGCGTTATGTCATGGGGTCACGTGACTTCCTCAGGGAGGAAGTCACGTGACCCCGTGACATAACACGTAGGAGGAGCCCTAAACCCAGAAGTGACGTATCGGACGGAGCTCGATATGTCACTCAGGGAGGAAGTCACGTGACCCCGTGACGTAACGCGTAGGAGGAGCCCTAAACCCGGAAGTGACGTATCGGACTGAGCTCGATCTCCACAGCGTTCGTGTGTTTCTCTGTATATGCTGGATTCAAGAAAGCTAATTGTAAGTGTAATACTTAATGTGTGGAAATAAAAACACATAATACTGCACCATGATAGCCCTATTTTTTTGAGTTGAAAGAAAGGAGAATAGTGCGAGGAGATCGTGCCCAAAGGTAACTATCGGATAAGACTCCAGGAAATCCCCATATACCAGGAACCTGCGCTGGATATCTGGAGACAGATTGGATATCGATAAGGGAAAGGAGTAACAGCCAGCATCCCAGAGACCCTGGAGATATATCATAGGCGCATAATCCTTGATATAGAGGTGAGAGTTTAGAACACCTAGAAGTGGCATAAGGTGGAGGAAATAAAGTCACTATACCTATGTTAAGAGCATCTATAATAAGAAAAGGAATACAACTTTAAAGATGTCTTGGACTCTTTTAATATAGTCAAGTTTTTTTAAGATTGGATTGCTGCACATTTATACCGATTGAATACAGTTTTATTACGCCGTTTTATAGATTGTTTTTTGAATAAGGTGATTTTAGGAAGCACTCAGCACTTTTTATGAGCACTACTATGTGTGTGTCACAATAGAAATCGTATATCAACTTTGATCAAATATTGTTTTTTCTATTGATTTATTTATTTATATATTGGATTAGAAACTTGAAGCACATAGAAATTTTTCAACAGGAATTATTTTTCATAAACACCCCCCAAGGAGACACCACAGATACCATTTTATTCAGAATTTGGTAATCACGTTCATCACAATCACCTGACATTGATTTGATTGATTTTATATTGTTTATATACACTTTCTTTACACTCTTGGTTTCACCTTAAAGCGCATCACTACCCCCACTATAGATAATGCGGGATCTGTTAAGCCTATGCCACCTTTCGCCTTGGGGCGAAGCAACAGATTGCCACTAAGACAGGGATGTTTACCATGCCAGACAAACTTAATACACGCGGATATCGAACGGAGTGGAAGAAAAGCCAGGGTAGCTTGATTGGTAGCGCCTGCAGGAGGTATAGCAATCTGGGCATTGCATTCATTTTCAGGACATTACAATGGCCAAACCATGACAGGGCCAAGGAATCCCACTTCTTCAGATCGCCGGGCAAAGTCTTAAGGAAGGACTGAAAGTTTAAAGAGAAGAGCTCAGACAGATTTGCCGAACTCTTCATGCCTAAGTACTGAATGTGTCGCTTTGGCACAGCGAAGAAATCCATCCTGGAGTATGAACCATGCACCGCAGAATAAAAGGTAAAATCCCTCTCTCGAGGGTGGAGAATCTTCCATATGTCCACTAGTTGATGAGAGTGGAGTAGGTTTGGGAGATGTTGTCTCACACCCCTAGACAAGGAAGAAGAACCACTGGAGGAATCCAGGGTGGTAAGGGACCTCTCCAGAGAAGGTAATTGATTACTAATAGGCAGATAAACATTAGCCAAAGTTACAGTGTGACTGTGTAGTTTTCCCTTAAACAAGAGGAACTGACCCTCTTGGTACGGGCTGACATCTATAAATTGCCAGGGGAGAGATCACAATATGATGATGCCAGTCCTTTTGGATTTGGAGGAAAATAAAGGATTATGATAGACTGTAGGATAGCGGTTGTTGTAAAATTTCAGGATCTTGTCACTTCTAAAATGAGTCTCCTGTATAAAGACAACCTGTGCCTTTTGGCGCCATAGCTCAGACAGACAGCTGGTTCGCTTCTCAGGGAAGTTTAGGCCCTTTATATTCCAAGAAAGAACCCTCATGGCCATGACACCTCTGTCCACAAAGGACAGACACTATTCCCTAATGGTGGTACAGGGAAGGAAGGAGAGGAGGAGGGAGAGAAGGAAGAAAAAAAAGGAGAAAGGAAGAGAAGAGGGCTGGAAGAGGAGGAGGTCTAATAAGTGAGAAGATGGAAAGAGAAGCTAAGAGATAGAAAAAGATAGAAAAGACTGGAAAGTGATACAAGAAAATACAGACTATAAGGGGATCTCTACAGAGATTGTTTTCTGACACCTGGGCAGAGAGAGCCTAAGGGGGGTAGTGGCAAAGCATGGACAGGATCAGAGCCCCGGTCGCATGGGTTTCCAACGGTAAAGAAGTACGGCTTAGGTCAACAGCCCATTCAGGACAGCCCAAGGCCTGTCCCGAGGTGGTCAGAAACACAATTGAAAGCAGGGTATAATAAGTCTTATACTGTTAGAAGAAGAACAGTGTCTATTCGACTGGAGCGTAGGAGGTCTAACCAATATGTAGACATGGAAACAGTGTAATATAAAACTTTAAACCGGAACAACATCCTTACAGGGTAGGATGGTATGAGTGACCTCTACCATAATCAAGGTAAGGTCAGTTCAACCTGAGCTAGGGATGAGCCAAACCGTGGGCCTGAACCAACACCCAGCAAGGGCAGCACCACGGAGGGAGGAATTCCCATATCGGAAAAATAATCCTTGGATGGGAGGCTCATCCCCAACATCGGCCAAACCGACCCAAAGTTCCAATCAGAAGTAGTCAAATAATGCAGCTAGCATAAACCATGAATAACAATAGTCAGTGAGCATGAAATAAAAGAACATTTGGAAAAAAGAAAAAACACCCCCCAACATCCTCCCCCCCACACTTATGTCACCCATATAGCGAGTGAATTGAAGAACGTAACATGTAAAGACAAACACTCACAAATGGAACCGTGCATGGGATATGACATCCTTAGTGGAGGAAAAAAAAAGGGTGTGGGGGAACCCAGTAGTAAGTCAGGAAAACCTGCTAACCAGAAGTGATAAGTGACGAATCAGACCAGAACGAGTATCAGAATATTTGGTAAATACGGCGAGCAGCCAAGTGAACAGTTAAAACTCCAATCAAATTGCTTAGCGAACAGCTTAGTGCGTTTTCAACTTGCTCATCCAGTGGCATCTCTTTCATGTCGCAATAGGCGCATTTCAGCGAATGTGAATAAGTCCGGAAGGCCAGATGGGTAGCGTAGATGAAAGGACCTAGAACCTTTTTTCACGATCACGTGAAATGGGTGACCCCCATTTATAGGTGAGACCCAGTTCACCAAGCCACTCAAGTAGGGGTTTGAGGGATCTGTGCATGAGCAGGGTCTTGTGGGAAACATCAGGTAAGAGACGAACAACAGCCCCTTCAAACTCCAGGATGCCTACCCGCCATGCCTGTTGTAGGATTTCCTCTTTAATATTGGAAGAGTGTAGGTGGCACAATACATCTCTGGGTTTATCAGCGGCTGGGAATTGCGTCCAGCATACCCTATCAATGACAACCTCTGTGTCATGAGGTCGGTCCAGGTATCTGTTGATGATAGATGTCACTTTTGAGCGGAGCTCTCCCGGACTAATCGATTCCGGGATCCCCGGAGTCTTATGTTCTGTAGCCGACTGTGATTTTCCAGGTCATCCAGGAGTAATTGTAGGTTGGTGACTTGGTCCGTCAGTTCTGCATGTAAGGATTTTAGTGTCTGGATAGCTTGGGACATAGCACCACTGTCCTGTGTCGCAACAGTCACTCTGGAATCCAGATCTGTTATGTCCTGTTTAAGGCCCTGCACCTCTCCCGTCAGAGCGTTTTTCACTCTATTGCCCTGATAGGAAGCTTTTGCAAAAATGCCCAGATCACCTTATCCACAGGTAATGCTGTTGAAGGCACACAGGGATGGCTGATAGGAGACATAGTGCTCACTGTGGTGAGCGGGGCCATCGTCTGGAGCATATAGGCAGAGGTAGAAGACTGGGTGTCTCTCAGTGGAGTGAAGATAGCTGGGGAGCCGGAGAGATCAACACCCTGAGAACCCTCCTCCTCATCTGATCCCATAGCCAGTGATCTCAGCAGGCAGGGGGACAAGTCACCAGGTGGGGTGAACAGAGGTATCTGATGGCAGTCCTCCCTGGGGCCCCTCCACTCTGCTGCCACTGTGAGCAAGGGCTGATCTGAGGGTGCTGGGCGCATAGGTGCCATCTTAGCGTTATCTGGCACGGAGGGCGCCGGCTGGATCAGCCTCAGAAAGCGATCCATATGGGACAAAAAACATCCGCCCAGGAGCTCCGATGGTCGGGGAGGCGATACACTTGTGTCAGGTAAAAGAAAAGCCCGGTATGCTGCCGTAGTAAGGCTGTGTAGGAGCCGCGGACCGGGAGCTCTGCAAAGGAACTGCTTCATGTGGCCATGCCTAGACCATGCCCCCTACATTTTTTTTTACATACTGCAACCAGAGCAATGCAGTGTTTCTATAGTTGATCAGGATTTTTTTTATTTTTACATACTATGATTGCTTACAGCAGTGAATTGTCTTTGTGCCGGTATTGATTTTGAGTGATCGGGCATGTTGGAAATCCTTTAAAAAACAAACAATTTTCTAATCCATGATGAGAGAATCGTGTGAGAAATATAATCGAAGAACAAATGCGCATAAGTGCAAGAAAAGAAAGTTCCCAGAAAGAAATGAGATTCCCGGCCAGAATGTCTTTTCTGTAGCAACATGAGGTAAAATTGAAGGCTTAGTTGGCCGAATTTCTAAATCAATGGTGGCCCCATTGGATCACAAAACGCACACAATTTCTGATTTTTTTTAAAGAAAATTCATTCGGAATTCAACCCATGTATGGTCTGAATAAGTACACTTCAAGTTAACATGTAGTGTATACTTATAAAAGGGAGAGAGCAAAGCCTAACTGCTAGTACTTCAGCTTAGATCTGGCATTGCCATTCTGTACTAGTCCACTCCACTCCTTTTTACTGACATTTAAAGTGTTTGTTAGCCCAGCATTCAAAATTCCTGATATGTGCCTGCTGTACAATGTACTTGTATGAAAAAGCATTGTGTTCTCTTTGTATTGCTTCCTGCTTGTAAAATCCCTGGTATTCCTGCCAGTTCCTCTGCTTTCCTATTAAAAGCAGACCACACAAGGCAGGGGTGCTCCCTCGTGTTCAGTTCCCTAGCTGTGCTGGGAACTCAGGCTGCTCACCTCCAAAGATCAGACTTGTCCTGACACCCCTCCCCCCTGCATTTGGAAAATCAGTGTGCTGTTGCTTCTCCTCCCCCTAGCTCTTATGCAGCCGAGAACAGAGGGAAGAGAGGGAATGTGATCACATATGAAATAAAAAAAAAGGACAATAGGTATTTATAATGTTTTTTCTAACTATGCAAAAATATTTGTCTTTAATTTCAATTTTAACCACTTAAGCCCCGGAAGATTTTACCCCCTTCCTGACCAGGGCCTATTTTGCGATTCGGCACTGCGTGACTTTAACAGACAATTGCGCGATCGTGCGATGCTGTAGCAAAAATTAAATTGACGTCATTTTTTTTCCCACAAACAGAGCTTTCTTTTGGTGGTATTTGATCACCTGTGCGATTTTTTGATCATGCGCTATAAACAAAAAAGGAGCGACAATTTTGCAAAACTAACAATATTTTTCACATTCTTTTATATGGAATTCCCCCAAAAAAATGTAAAAATCTCATTTTTTTAACATTTTAGGCCAATTTGTTTTCTGCTATATATGTTTGGTAAAAAAAATCGCAAAAAGCGTATTTTGATTGGTTTGCGCAAAAGTTATTGCGTTTACTAAGAGAAAGATTTTTGTCATTTTTATTGTTTTTTTTTAACGAGTAATGGCGTCGATTTGCATTTTTTTGCGGGACTGCGACATTGCGGTGCACAGATCGGACCCTTGACTGACATTTTTGACACTTTTGGGGGTACCAGTGACATTACTACAGTAATCAGGGGTTAACTTTATTGAAGAGGGAGGGGTTAAGTGTGTCCCTAGGGGCGTGCTTCTAACTGTGATTGGATGTGGCTGTGTGTGTAACAGCACAGATCAACAGTCCTACATAGCAGGACCGTATGATCTGTGCTCTTACACAGGGAGAATGACAGGAGGCTTTGTTTACATTAGCCGCCTGCCTTTCTCCGTCTCCACCCGACGATCGCGAGTGGAGCTTCTTAGGGAACTAGTGGGGGCGGGAGCGCTTGCCCCCTATTGACTCCCAGGCTAGTGACGTACCGGTACGCCATTTTGCCTGGGAGGGGCTGACTGCCACCGTATATAGTCGGGCGGCGGGCGGCAAGTGGTTAAACTGAATGAGTTATTTTACAAGGTGTTTATAATCACTCTGATAATACTGGAAAAACACCTGTTTGATTTACTGGAATACAAACTCTCAGTCCTTGCGTTTACTCATATACATAAAGCTGGATGTAAAATGAAAGTCCAAACAAAGGAGTATCCTCCTATCTCAGATGGGATTTAAACCAGCTTTGGATATTGAATAAGATTCCTGTAGCGAAATGCAGAGACAGGAGATGCTACATTAAACAGGCTTCAGAAATGTACTAGTCCTGTCAAATCATGTTAGGTCTGTAAAAATGTTGCTGCAGTGCACAGCAGAGAACTCAGACAAAGTTAAATTGTGTGAATTTTCTGATTTTAGCACAGATGCCTGTTTCATTTGTATCATTGGTAGTTCAGTTGTTGCTTTTTTTAACATTTTAATGTTTACGCTAGCACTAAAATATCAGCTTTAGGTGGGCTGACTCTTTATTCAGCATCTAAACCAGCCAACTGAAGATTTTTAAACCCTCCAATAATAGCCCGGCAATCAATAGTTAACTGTTCATTGTCTTCTCTCAATATTGATTTAGATCATCCAAATTGGGCAAAAAAGAAAAAACAAAAACAAATTAAGTTTGAGAGTCATTAGGTTTTCTCTGAGCAGAGGAAGGTTCAAACCACATTCAGTGATTATTACTGTTTCTTTACAAATGTGCACATGTGGAAAAGGTAAACCCCACACATGAAGATGCCACATGACTAATGTCTGCCACCATCAGGCAAAAGGAACCTATTGTCCGCCCAAGGTTTAAGGTCTGACCGGTTGTTATGGTGGTCAGAAATATAGCAATGTAGGAACTGCTCCAAGGCTTGGTTGGCTCGTTTTGTGGCCCTAGTTGACTGTGAGTGATACGCCGAGGAGAAGTAAAGCTGAATTCCCAACTGTGCACCAAAACCTAGATACAATCCCCTTTGGAGCAATCAGAACTGTAAAAGAGCTTACCCTTCATGCAAACGTTCTTGACAGCTAATAAAGTTCCTATAAAAGGAAAGAGGACTGAGAGGAACACAGACCCCCAGCGGTGACCCCATGCCGTAAATGGATGCCGGAAGGACCCACCTTACCTACATTTACTTACCCTGATGTAAGTTTTTAATGTATCTTGCCAATTAAATACTACAGTCTTTACTCAGAGGCGCCTGTTTTCTCTCTTTGTATCTTTCATGTTTGGAGATGGCTTCCGCTCCCCACTAGGCTGGTCCTGAGTGTATGGACTGTTTCCTGTCTCATTACAAAAGACCTTTTAGATTAATGCTATTAGCTTGCGCCACTTTGTATTTCCTTTTAAAGAAATAATGAAGCCTACTTTGCTTCTGTCCATGGGGATCATTTGGGGCAGTATCTCAAAGTATATCCCAACCCAGTTGAGAAACCATCTGCATTGAACTGGATCACCCCCAAAACGCTGGGGAAGCAGAGCAGAACCATACATACCTCTTACAGTGGTAACATTTGAGGCGGATGCCTGCACAGAGACTGAAGTGCCAGCAGGAAAAGCCTGCCACACTGGATCTTGGTGAGCAGTACAAATCATAAGCGTCTGTAACGCTATGGCAAACTGATCCATGCGATGATCCTGCTCATTAAATCTGGAAAAAATATTACAACTAGGTGGATTGCCTGCATCTTCTGAATTTATGGCCTAAAGTCAGGAACCAAGAATCACACTGAGACAGAAAATGCTTTAAAAAATACCTTTAATGCAATAGTAAAACTAGTGCAGCTCATGAACAGTGTCAAAAGATAAGACAGGGTTCAGAAAACAAAACAGGAACTCAGACAAGCCAGTGATCAGGGAGCCAGAAATCAGTGTAGTTGGAAGCAGAAGGTCAGGATCAGGAACCAGGGATGTCAAGCCAGGGAACGTCTTTAACAGGAACACAGCAGAGACACTCAGGATATCTTAACCAGGCAAAGCCAGAAAAGAAATGCCCATGGCAGCTAAAATAGCCAGAAGGGGCTGGCTGCAGGAGGGACTGATGAGCAGATAATGATAACCAGGTGAGCCACTGAGGAAACAATGAGTGCTTACAATTATCTGACAGCTGAGCAGCCTGTGCACAGAGAAGACAGCTGCTGCTTGCCCTGCCCTGACACCTACATGTGCAAGACCTTTATAACCTTAGTTCTCTTGCAAGATTTTGATTATGTTTGCATTTTTAGTCCATGTTGCATTTTTGGGATATACACATCTAGCGGTCATCAGCACTTACCATTTTCCGTGGTGTTATAGGGGGGAAATAGGATCTGTAGCTCAACGAATACTTGAACATCTTGATTACCACCTAATTCCTCCATACATAAGTCATCAGTAGACCACAAACTAAATGTTTCACACAGCCTCCCCTACTCGTTACATGTTTTTTTTCAAAATGGTAACTTTGATGGATCATGATATATCCTGGGGGTGCAGAGAATAAGCTCTGAAGATCAGCAGAATGGTATTGCATTTGAAAAGTATAACATGCTTTTTACCTATTATATTTTCAAGTATTACACCCTATTTTAACACCCTTCCTAGTTTACACAATGTGAAAAAAAAAAACAATTGTTTTGCTTCCTTAGTAATACATATTTTTGTGGACTTTCAACTGTTTCAGTACATACTTAGCAGTTTGTAATGCTGCTACTGCCATAATTATGAAGAAATACATTTCAAATAAGTGATTGAAAGGTAAGTGTGCAGAGGAGATAGTGTACCTTTATTACATAGGAAGAATGATAAGACTGCAACACCAAGAAGCTGGTACATAAATTCAAGGATATACAAAGGTCAGATGGGATAAGTGAACTAGAACACTGAAGCCACACAAGGTACAGACAGATCATAAAAAGCAGTCAAGGGCACTGATACAGAGGCAATCAACCTGAGGATTATCGGGGATCTCGAAATGAACTGAGAGATTCAACAGTGACTGTAATCAGCAGAACATATGAAGCAGGGGATATGAAGGAAATCAGCTACTGCCAGGCAATGCTCTTTAGAGCAGTAAACCCTTTGGCTCACTGATAACGGACACAAGAGAGCGATCACTTAAATTCCAATAGACAAGGCTAGATTAGGAATGAAAGGCTCAAGCAACATATGGTAGCTCATGACTAGCAAAAGACCAACAACCAATTTGCTTCAGATAGCTAGCTTCAGATAGATAGATGCACTTTTTTCTATTTATTGTTCAATTACATACATTTGCTATTCCTTTTTTTTTTTTTTTTTTTTTTTAGTAGTTACATGCAAAACTGTGCTTCAAATCAACACATTTCCAGAGTTTAAATTGTTTAAAGGATGTAAATATTTAAATGTATTCAAAAATATGTGTTTTAAAAAAACTGAAGGTACTTGGTATATTGCAGTTATCCAAACTATAAATACATTATGGCAGAAGGGTGGCCAAGTGGAAAGGACCTTTGCCCTGCATGACTCTATTCCTTGATTATAATTTGATTCCCAATAGGTGGGTAACTATCTGCATGCAAATTGCACAGTCTCCCCTTGTTTTCATAAACTCTCATTACTCTAGGTACCTCCCTAAAATCTAAGTAGCAGGCTAGCTGGCTCTTTAGTGTGTAATCCTGTGTGATTTTGATAACACTAAACTGTAATATCCTATCCTATCCTAGTGCTGGGACTGCAATAATGGTTTCTGTGCATCTGCAGTAATTATTATTTTGAAAATAAATGATGGCACCTCTTTGCTGCTGTTGTTGCCACTGCTGAAAAAAAAACTGTAAGATAAGGCATGACAACTAAACAAACAATAATGTAAAAATATTTTTTAATAATAAAGTTCTACTGCTTATTAAAGCTTTATGAAAATCTGTATAACCCTATGAAAAAACTCTAATTTTTGATTGTTTATATAAGAGAACAATCTCCAGTTGTTAAAGCGGTAGTATACTCAGACCTTTTTTTCTCAATTTCAATTTAAAGCCTGTAATAATTCATTGTTAATCACATAGCCTGTAAAGCATATGATAAAAAATCATCCTTACATCTCTTATTGATCCCGTTCTGCAGCTTTTTTTGTTCATGTATAGCGCCACCATCCTTACTGTTGTTTCCCTGTTCTTCTCTGTGATGTTTTTCCGCCCTCAGTGTTCGGTCTGTTAAGAAATCCGGCGCATGCGCACTAGCCGCAGTTTCTCCTCGCATCTTTGGCTCTCTCCACTATCACTCCCCTGTGACGTTGTAAGTCACATGGGGTAGTGGAGGAATGCCTGAATGGGGACGGACAGAGTCTCGCGAGAGCATGGGGCTGACGTCTAGTAAAGGAAATGACGCAGCCCCGGTGTGAGACCCATCATTATTCCGGCAGCAGCAATAACTTGCCAGAAAATCTGGATGAACGGAGCATGCGCGGGTGACGTCATTAGAAATTACAAGCAAAATATCTCAGCAACGGAAAAAGTGAGTGGCAAAGGAGAAAGGTAAAAATATTATATGCACACATACGATTTTAAATATGTAAAGTACTATGAATGAGTATACTACCTCTTTAAATAATGTGAATGCCCCCACGCTAAGATGTGGTAATATAGTGATTGTTAATTAAAATGCTGCTAGGTGAAAAGGTGTGAATTCCTTCGTAAATTAAATGGTAAGACCCCTGATGAAGCTTACTGGGTGGAGCGAAATTCATTAGGTGATGGAGACTTACGGTGACGTAATTTCTAGGATTTTAAACCCAAACCACGGAGAGCACAGCTGTTTTACATGCTTTTACCAAGAATGTGCAATGTTAGTGTAATTTTTTACCTTAAATAAAATGTTTTAAATTTAAAATGGTATTATGCTATGAATCTCCTATCCTCCTCCTATAATAACGATTTACCAATGGGGATGTGAGGAAAAGCCAAGGAATTACACCTACAAAGAAACAATTATGTCACAGAAGATTCACAGCACTTTATGGACTTATGAGTTTTTATTTATTTGATTTATATGTTATATGTTATTTTTATTTATTTGTTATGGTGAAACATTTTTTTTTTTGCATAACACTTACCATTGGTTGTTCTATTGTTGCCAAATTGTTGGTGGCAAAAAGCATTGATTGAACACAGACAGCGCAGGGATCTTGCCATTTAATCTCCAGTTGTTGTTATCTACATCCTAATTATGTTATTTTAGCTTATGTAGCTATTGGAAATGTATTACCATACTAAAATGACAGTACATTAAAATTAACCTAGATATGTGTGATACTATCCTTTTCCTGATATTATCCTTCAGAAAGATAAATCAGTTGTGAAAGATATGGCACCTACAGAAGCATTTTGCAGCTGTTTCTTTTTCTAGACCCACATTATCATTCATTGCACAATTCCTGTTCCTAGACCCTGTCCTCTGTTGTGGTCCTCAATGTACAGCAATCCAAAAATGATCAGGAGGAATGGGATGTACATGTCAAACTGCTCATAGGCTATTGTAAGGATAGAAGAACATGATGTGCCTAGGTACAGTCACATGTTCAGAAGGACTTTGCTGCCTTTATGTAAGAATGATAAACTGCGGGTACATTTCATTGCTTACTTCGTTACAATAAACTGAGTTAATTTAACCCCTACTAGACAGATAAAGTAATGTTTAGAGATTTATTTTAAAACAGAAACTCCAGAAAAGGAGTAAATATTAATTTGCAACCAACTACTGATATTTTGGAAGCAATATAATCATTTTAATGAATACATGTTAAATAAGTGACAGAATCTGCACTGTGCTTGAAAAATTAAACATTTGAGGCAGCTGGCATTAAAGGCAGTATAGCGGACCTTAATCAAACTGGTATATCAAATGCAGAGCCAAGAAATATATGTGACAATTAAATCACAGTAGTCATAGATTTAAACAACAAATAGTTTCCCATAAAGTCCAAAGTAGATGCGTGAACATAAAAAATAAAAAAAATTAAAGTCTAGTGTAGTCACTCCAGTGAGTAAAGGTTCATTATATAAAACGTGTTCAGATAGTTGCTCACCACCTTCAGGTAAAGTGCAGACTCACCAAAAATAATGGCTGCTGTGACAGCAGCATGTGCGCCTTTTGACATATATGGAAATCCCTCTGGAAGCGTGGCAGCATTACATCTCCACTGGTACCTTGAGGCAAACTCTCACTAAGGATAAATAAAGCTCACCAGGAGCCAAGATAGATTTTCCATAGTGTAGTAAGTTTATTTTGAGTATTATCCAGATAAAAACAGCATAAAACACTAGTTAAAACTTACATGGATAGCTGCTGGTGACCCGAAATTGCTCAGGCATGAGGTGTCAGTAGCAAATGTCCCCCCCAACGCGTTTTGTCCATTAGGACATTATCAAGGGGGCCAATTTGGTTTTGGCATCTCTCCTGTATATAAAGAAATAAGTGTCCCCAGCTGCAGGTGCCCATAATTTGCAATTACGCCGTCACCAAAAGTTGTTTGTCAGACATCTTGCCAAATAACAGGAAGTTGGTCGGCGGCCATGATTATAGTGAACATTAAGTGGCTTATGGGTCATGATTGTAAAGGGCTGAGTAAAGTTTAATAGCCTTAGTCATACAAGCATCAAAGACTAGGAAATGAGTCCTCAGCCATGATTATGCTAAAGGAAATGGTTTGGCAGACATGATATTAAATAGCCGGGTATGACTTAGTGACCCTAATTAAATAAAAACAGTGTATAATTAACTACCGTAAAATTAAAGGTCAAGCCACATATTAACTACATTACAATGGATGGCCATATTAAGCAAAAAAAATAATAATAAATCTGAATTATAATATAAAATATAAGATAAAAATAACAGCCAAAATTATCCAGTAGTTTGGTGTTTGGCCACATTTAAAATTAATTACCAACTAGATAAAGAAATAAATAAGAATTAAATTAATTTTTATTATTTCGTTTTTTTTTAACTAGTAGTTAATACCAGTTATCTAATGTTATTGCCCTAATATGACCACGTGGTTAATGATTGACAGAGTGCACTGCATCGCAAAACCAGATTTTCTACCTGAGGAAATCCCATATGATGTCCTTGCAAGAATACATTTTTTTTACATATAGGATAAAGCAATTGGGGCAATCAGGAGAAATCCACTCTCTTCAGCAAAATCTGCAGGTACTGTAAGACCCTAATCACTAATATATCACCAGAGATGATACAAAGCAGTAGGAGGTTCCTGACACTGACCAAAGTCCTTAGAAACCACAAAATACTATACAAATGACGGCAGCTAACAAATTTACTAGTCTCTAGATGGGGCAAAATCCATCATCATGAAACCGCAAAATACTCTACAAATGGGGGCAGCTAACAAATTTACTAGTCTCTAGACAGGGCAAATCCATCATCATACAGTTACCTGAAGCAGGTGTCAAGCTTCCTGACACTGACCAAAGTCCTTAGAAACCACAAAATACTCTACAAATGGGGGCAGCTAACAAATTAACTAGTCTCTAGACAGGGCAAATCCATCATCATGAAACCACAAAATACTCTACAAATGGGGCAGCTAACAAATTTATTAGTCTCTAGACAGGGCAAATCCATCAACATACAGTTACCTGAAGCAGGTGTCAAGCTGTCAAGCTTCCTGATACTGATAAGTCCTTAGAATCCACAAAATACTCTACAAATGGGGGCAGCTAACACATTTACTAGTCTCTAGACAGGACAAATCCATCATCATACAGTTACCTGAAGCAGGTGTCAAGCTACTAAAATAAGGATGTGTCTTGTGATTTGATGTTCGCTCACATGACAAAGTAAGCCCATTTAAACTCCAACCACATTTAACCCGACTAGACCTTTCTGATCTCTTTAGACTATGAAGGTCTTAAACAGCAATATTGAAACAGGAACACCTAATGGAGTCAATCTTCTACTAACACCACACATTTTAATGATTCAACCAGTTTTTTGCCTTGTAGTTTCATTGTATGTGTTTTTGTCCTTGTCTCCTTTTTTTTTTTTTATCCAATGCGACAACGGTTTTGTGACAACACTTTGGGAATTGTATCTATCCAAGGCTCTCTCAGCATACAAACGCCAAAAACAGGAAAATTAGGTACTAATACTGAATATGCTTTCTTTCTTAAATTTATGCTGTCCCAAGAATCCTTGTTAAATCTTAACCAAGCTGGTCTCTTTGATCATTAGAGAACTCATGAGCCAGTTTTTTAATGCACAGTATTATTAAAGGAATATACTTCTCTGATAGGAGACATTATTTTCATGCATGAGACACTATGCGCCTGAAACAAGTCCCTAAAACTGCACTTTAAAGCGGAGTTCCGGCCACAGAATCGTTTTTTTTTATCAATACCTCCCAAACTGTCACCCCCCCCTTCTTACATCAACTAATCCTGTTTTTTGCAGTATAATAATCAATTGGCAATTAGAAAATCTTACTTTATAAAAAGTCTTCTGAGCACCGCCATCTTTGTCCAGGTTCCCCTGAAGCCGCTGTGTTAATGAATGCCCTGCTTCCTGATTCGAGAAGGAGAGGGGCCGGTGAATGCAGTGCGAAATCTCGCGCATGCCCAGTACTATGCGATCAGCATAGTATAGGGATGCCTATCATCGCGTTATTTCCTGTTTGGAAATAACGCGATGAGAGGAGCGGCTGGCCGCCTACGTCATTGCCCATTGCATCCTGGGAGCGACAAGTAAGAGCTCCCAGGATGCATTGCGGGACAGGAAGTGACGGCGCGGGCCGCGGCCGAGGAAGGAGGAAGTGGATGTAAAGGTGAGTATTTTATCCTCTGTAATAAGGTAAGTAAAAAAAAAAAAAAAAAAGCCGGGAATATCCAATTCTTACTCAGGTAAGGATAAGGAAGTGGATGCCATAAAATCTAAAGGCATGATTTTGTGGCCGGAACTCCGCTTTAAGCAATTCACCCTTATTTTAAAAGCGAACACTGCTAAGTAGAAATCTGGGATTGTAAGAGCTAATCTACTTTTGCTTTTTAGCACATTATCAGTATATAAGATATTCGTGGATGATATTAAATTTGATTTGTAAAATCAATATGTTGTACACATTACTAAATGTATTTTCACCCAATGTCCTTCCTACTTTAATGCAGCTGGAGACTCACTATTAGACTTCACAGTAACCAACAGCAAAAAATACCAATTCACTAAATATTCTTTTTCATACCTCTGACCTGTTTAACATATGCAGATGCCAGTATGGCACAGAACATGACTTTTCTTTTGGTTTCCTGCTATACTGTACCTATTCTAGAATCAACATGATACTTTCTGAAAAATAGTTTCTCCAGCAATGTACCAATCTCCTGATTAGACCATGCACCTGTAATGACCAGTGTCACAGAACTAGATAATCATGATCTGACTCCTTTATGGAGACAATACTTACCTTATGGCATTTCCATATTATGCATGACAGATTGTAGAGGTGTAACACACATTTTCACTTGATTCTGAAGACACTGACAGTGACCACTACATGCTGTTGCATGCCCAAAAAGCTTTCATGAAAATTGGTGACCAAGCTAAGAAAACATGTATCCAGCAATTTTGTTTGATTAATGCAGAATATAAAACTGAAAGAAACAACACACGTTTCAGATAACAGTTGAACTCCTTAAAAACACACAGGCCCTTAAAAGTATTGTTGCATTAACACAAAAAAAAACCTTAAACCTCTAAAAGAAAACTCATATGCACACAGCAATAAGGCAGGTGGCTAGCTAACAAAGTAGTTTAAAGCCCACTGTGCTAATATTAAAATAGCTATATGCTTGTAACTATACCAAAACCAGAAAAAAAGTCCCTTTTAAATACAAAAGTTAAATTTTATGCAAATGCATTGCCCTGAAGACCTGTGCACATATTTGTCCCCGTGGTTAATCCTGACAAGGTTGGTTTTTAAAAGGTCACCAGGCTCCCGATGGCAGTATTAACCACTTGCCGACCAGCTGCCATACTTACACTTCAGCAGGTCGGCTCTGTCCTGCGAAACGACATACCTGTACATTGTTTAGGGGACAGGTAGTGAGTGCACGCATGCACCGATTGGCCACAGGGGGGGTCAATAAGTGAGTCCAGCGGCCGCAATGTCCACAAGGCACCCACGATCGCTCCCCGTGGAGACAGAATGGCGGTCTGCCAATGTAAACACAGCAAACCGCTGTTCTGTCAGTAATCCTGTGTTCCTCCTATTTAGGAACACAGGTCTATGTGTTCATCCAGCAAGCCCATCCCCCACTGAGTTAGAAAGCACCCCCAAGGGACACATTTAACCCTTTGATCGCCCCTGCTCTTAACCCCTTCCCTGCCAGTGTCATTAGTACAGTAACAGAGATATTTTTTAGCAATGATTACTCTAGTAAGGTCACTGGTCCCCCCCAAAAGTGTCAAAAATGTCAGTTAGGTGTCTGATCTGTCCACTTTAATGTCGCAGTCCTGCTAAAAATCACTGTTCGCCTCCATTATTGGTAAAAAAAAAAATAAAGATGACATAAATCTTTCCCCTAGTTTGTAGATGCGATAACTTTTGCGCAAGCCAATCAATATACACTTTTTTTTACCAAAAATATGTAGCAGAATACATATTGACCTAAAATGATGAAAAAAAAATGATTTTTACATTTTTTTATTGGTAATGTTTTATAGCAGAAAGTAAAAAATATTGTTTTTTTTTTTTCAGAATTGTGGCTTTTTTTTTTTTTTTATAGTGCAAATAAATACAAATTGCAGAGGTGATTATATACCACCAAAAGAAATCTCTATTTGTGGGAAAGAAAGGATATCAATTTTATTTGGGTACAGCGTGCAATTGTCAGTTAAAGCAACGCAGTGCCATAGCGCAAAAATGGCCTGGTCAATAGGGGGTAAAATCTTTTGGTCCAGAAGTGGTTAAATGTAATTGGGGAGACACTAATCTACAAAATGTGATCTTTGCTACTTGCCCTGGATACGAAGAATGCCTTTGACCGGGAAACACTGGAGGTTCCGTACCTAAGAAGCTTTGGAGGACCAATCCTTACAGCCATCATGTCATTATATAGGAACCCATCAGTCAAAGTGCTCACATTTGGGGTGCTGTCTGCAGACTTCTTAATACATGACAGAACCAGATAAAGGCACCCTTTGTCTCTAATCATCTTTGCTTTACTGAAGGAACCTCCAGCCCACCCAGTAAGAAGAACTCCCATGATACAGGGCTTCTTAATAGGTAACACATTAAATAAAATAAGTATCTTTGTAAACAACAAAGTCCTGATCCTAACTGACTCGCTGATCACAATTCAGCACATCCTTACATCCTTCAGAGCAGTTTCGTACTACAAAGTGATTGTAATTAACTTATAGATTATTGGTCTTAATATGCCTGTCTCTCTTAAGGCATCCATCCAATTAAGATTTTCATATATATGGGCATCTCCTTCAATCAAATCTTTGGGTATCCAAGTCCCAAACAAAACTAGTAAGTTGTTTGATCCAAAATATAAAAAATGAATAGATGTTCCATGGGGATTAAAAAGTCCCTCTAAATTTGAATTATTAATCACAGGTTGAATAGCTTACTTTAAAATTATGGTACTCCCCAAATAATTATATCTATTTAGAACAGTACCCATGGTCATTCCACCCTCCTACTTCAGTAAGTTATGCCCTTTATTTATCGACTCTATATGATTAGGGAAAAAAAAGACCTAGATGTTAATTTTCTATATTTTTTTTATATATAAATTTTATTTGAATTCAATATAAAATGTGTGCATACAAAATCACATATTTCCAATAAACATTCTACCAATATCCCCTTTAGTCCCTCCCCCTCCTTCCCCCTCTCCCCTATGCATACACCCTTCTGATTCCCTTAATGTGCCACCTCTTCTTCTTCCCGACTCTCCACCTCTCATCTCTCTCCCTTTACTTATTCCACTCATAGCTCTGCATACTTCCTAGTTGTACTTCCCAGATGCTTGAGAAACTCTCTATATGGTATTCTTCTCTGCTGCCTAAGTACTCCATTTTATGTGTGAATTAAATTCTTTTTAACCAATTCCTTATTGATGGGCTTTCCAGGACTAACCATTTTTTTGTATTGCCCCCCTTTGCTGTATTTATTAAGTGTGGTAATATTGTACTTTTATATTGTTTTTTTACTCTATTAGTACTATAGATAAGGCACTCCCATGGGTCATCAATGATATCCATACCTGTAATCTCTCTTATATATTGTTGTACCTTCTGCCAGTATTCCCTAATGTTGGTCATTGTGCCCCTCATGTTACAACCCTTGCCGCACAATGGAGATTTCTATGGTTAGTATTTTTGTGCTCTTACGGGTGTTATATACCATCTTGCTAAACATTTGTAATTCATTTCAATTGTGTTTATATCTACTGCAAAACCATGTACAACTCTCAGTACTTTACTCAATTGTTGCTCTTTTAAGGAAATTCCCAATTACTTCTCTCAAATTCCAATGAAGGGAGGTATTTTTGGCCCCGCCAGCCTCTTAAATATTTTGTATATCTGGCATAGCTTTTCCACTGGATTTAAATCTACCTCAGGTCTAATAGGCTGTAGTAGTTTTTTTCACTTAATGCTTAAGCTGCAAACACCTCCATTTATTCAATACCATCATTTCCCCCTTCACCTTTAATTCCTGGTATGGGCATATCTTCCCCTTTTTTTTATAATATCTTTTAAATGTGTGTTTTTAATTCATTCACCAAATTGTGCCCTGTTTCCGGGTAAAAAAAAAAAAAGTTTGTACCCTCTAGTGATATTAGTGGTGAGTTGTATTCCTATTTTGCTAATATTTGAATTTTATCCCATACCTTTAAAACATTTCTAGTCAACTCATGTGTATTCTCATCTAACTTTCTATATTTTTGTGGAACTCAAATATTCTCACCTAAATGTGCTCTGCTCAATGTGTTTTCAATCCTCACCCATCTTTTATCGGATTATATTTTAGTCCATTCTATCATCCATACTAATATAACCGCCGTGTACTATCTTTTAATGTCTGGTGCTTCTAATTCTGCCTGTGCTTTATCTTTACAAAGTACTGAAAATTGTACTCTTGACCTCTTGCTCTTCCATATAAACTTTAAGATCATTGTTTTTAATGTTCTAAAATATGTCTGTGGTAAGGCTATTGGTAATATTTGGAATTTATACATAAATTTAGGTAGTATTACCATTTTAATCATGTTTATCAGACCAACCCATGAGAGTTGGTCATATTGATATTTTTTTAATTTATGATTTTATCTCATTGAGCAATGGAATAAAATTTGCTTGGTATAAATTTCTTAGAGAAGATGTTAATTTAATCCAAAGATATTTTAATGCTGTATTCCCCCAGGTAAATGGAAACTCCCAAAGCTAGTTCTTCTTTTTTGTCCAGACATATATTTAGAATTTCAATTGTTACCAGGTTGATCTTTAAATTTGAAAGTTCCCCATATTGTTTTAGCTCTTTTATTAAATTAGGGAGGGTTATTCTAGGGTTGGATATATAGAACAAAACATTATCGGCATATGCTGCTACTTTATGTTTCTCATCTCTGATCTTAAGTCCACATTATTCCGTATGGTTTCTATCCCTGTCTTTTACCCTTAAACATTTTGAAAGGGGGTGAAAAACTCCCATTAACCTTCACCGACCCTATGGGATGATTATATAACGCTTTTATCCATTGGACCATCTTTGGACCAATACCCAAGTCCTCTATTTTGTCCATCATAAATCCTCAGTTTACCCCAGTTTATTTTCTGTTCTTTTTTTTTTTCATTGTTTTGTACTTTATTTGACAAAGCGTAACTGCGTAAACTGTTCAACTGCAAGAACATAGCTTGCACAGCACGTGTTGTACACAGCAGTGAACTATAAACTGCATCAACAGGAAAAAAAAAGCTTGGATGTAACCGAGGCTGCCAATTATTTCTTTATCTGCAAATGATGAAAACTATTTGTGTGTTCAGGCTGAAAAGAAATGTTTAAGGTGTCTACAGCTCTCGAACTGAAGATACCAGTCCACGGTGCTCAAGCACCTGTGGTGCATCAAGAAACACACATCTTGGTAGGTAGGTGAAGCCGCTTACTGCATCCACATGCTACTCTAGTACACCACATTAAAAAGAAAAAAAAAAAAACTCTGAGAAGGAAGCTCGGTTCTAAATGTTTAGCAGCATTTAGCAGAAATGTGAAATTGTGCATGTACTCTAGTGTCATTTTGTGATTAATTCAGTTAACATTGATGCTGAATGTTGCAGTTTTAATGTTTCTGGTTTTTAAACATTATATGTGCAATTTTAAATAGCTCACAATGTGGTGCATTTGCACTGGGTCGAACACACTGGCATTTTAA
Organism: Pelophylax lessonae; assembly: GCF_965119305.1. Classification (NCBI taxonomy): domain Eukaryota; kingdom Metazoa; phylum Chordata; class Amphibia; order Anura; family Ranidae; genus Pelophylax; species Pelophylax lessonae. The sequence goes on along the minus strand of NC_138772.1, from coordinate 420,224,998 downwards.
ATGCATAAAATGAGGGAAAAAAAACTGAAATGAAATATCTCAAATTAAATTTGCACAGTTTACATTTTTCTTAAAAGCCAAAAAAGGGGAAAAAAACCCTCCATGCCATTTTTAACAGGGTAACAAAATCCAAAACAAGCTGCACCGATAAAGAGTCTGGAGAAAAAAAAAAGCCTTTGAGAGTGCAGTAGAAGCACCTCTCCATAATACTATGTTTGGATTGGAGTGATGAAGCCATTACATTTCATCCCTTGACCATTGCTTTTCTTTGTCTGTTAAAGGCACATAGATCACCCCCATCAGAGGTTTCATTTTGACACTTCCATCTTCTAACTTATCATACTGCTCCAACATCTGGTTTCCTGCAGCTGGTCCAACAGGCAGTATTAGCCTTCCTCCAGGTTTAAGCTGATTTATAAGAGCCTGTGGTACAACAGGTGCTGCTGCCCCAACGTGAATAGTGTCGTAAGGTGCCTCTTCAGGATGGCCCATTTGCCCATTGCCAACTAATAATTTTATTCGTCATAATAACAATTCGTCCTGAAGATAGTAATGCTGGGTCATCTTTTTTTCACATTATTTACAGAATCATCTACTAATTCCTTGATATGGTCGATTCCCACTACTTGTCCCTTGGGTCCAACCATTCTTGCAAAGCAGGCAGTTAGAATTCCACTTCCAGATCATACATCTAGAGCTTTGGCACCTTCATGTAACTGGTCATGGAGGAGTTCTAATGCATATGCATGCATGTGCGGAGCACTTATTGTTGCTTGATAACCTATTGATTGTGGAGAGAACATATATGGATTGCACTTTGCGTAATGCCTTCGGTCAGTTCCTAGCAATACTTCAAATACTTTGTCTGACTTGATGATCCCGTTTTTGCGCAGGTTGCCGAACAGCTCGGCATGGCTGGCTCCCCCTGACTCCCAGGCCATGACTGCACACAGCGCACGGAGCAGGTACTCTGCTGCTTTTAGCACGGCGACTGTGCCCAGCAGCTTGCCCAGGAAGCCCAGCCGATTTCCTATTCTAACATAAATGGAAGGTAAGGCTCGCTCTGCCCAATCTCTACTACTATTCCTTAGCCACACTTCCAGACCAAGCACAATTTTGGTGTAGAGATATTCTGGACAAAATCTGTTTTTTAAAAGAAAACCAAGTATTGCCAACTAGAAACCTTTAAGCTTCACCATTGGCTCATTTATTGGGCAATGCACAGATCACTAGACAATATCCCTCGATCCAAGCCATCCTAATGTTACCTGCCATATAGTCTAACTCTAAAACACTTCAAACAATGCCAATAGAGTATCTAGATTTACCTATAGAGTTACACAAGTCCCACCTTTAATTAAACTCTGGGTCCAAGCTAGGCTTCACCACAGTTCAAGTATTGACCTCTAAGTTAAAACCATTAAGTAACCTCTATGCAGAATAGAAACTGACCCAACAAGAACAACAAAGATGCAGGGACATTTCCCATTTCTTTTGACATTTTCAGCTGACACTGACATACCAGATAGGTGTGCACACCTCCAAATTCTACAACTTCTTTACCCCCAAAATTCAGGGAATCTTGTTTTTCTTCAACAAACTAAGAGTCAAACTCTAGTTCCTTAAAAATTCTACAACATTGAAGTGGGACCAAGATACCGGTAAAACTTTTCCTGAAAACAAATGCTGAACAGTCATTAAGTTATCATATAAACATCTATAGTAGATTTTTATAAAAATCTAAATCTTTATACATTTAAGCTTTCCAAATACACACCCACTAATTCTCATAAATGCTTAAGAGTCTGTGGTTCCTAATTCACATATTCTAGCACTGAAAATCTTTGAGGTCCTACTGAAATCGAATCAGACTACAACAAGTCCCCTGCTAATGAACGAATTCCGTTCCGGGAGCAAGTTTGTAAGTCCAACTTGTTCGTAAGTCCAACTTGTTCGTAAGTCCAAAAAAGATCAGTGCATGCAGACAAAGGCTGCGAGCACTGATCAGAGTGTTCTGGTGAGAGGAGTCCTGCTGTCAGAACACAATAGCACAGCTGGGGAGATCGCTTGTGTTGGTATGGTGATCTGTGATTTTTTTTCATTCAGCCTGCTGAGTTAAATGAAAAAAACCTTGGAAAACACATGTTTGAAACTATGAAAGTTTGCAACTCAAAGGTTCGTATGTAGAGGCCTTACTGTATATCAGATTTTACAGCTTACATGACCACCCCCTCTGTCAAGCTAGCTATCCTCCATGTGAATGTAGCCAAAACATGTTCTGATCTGAGCACACTCATAGTACATATCCTATATACAGTCAAAATTAACATCATTTGCAGATGGAACTCCTCCAGGCCACCAGGATATGGAGATATCATTATAGATGTGAATCTAAAGTGCTCATTCAAACAACTATTTGAGTAAAAAAAATAATAGATATGCCAAGTTCCAATACTGTATAACAGGAGCAAATGGCTCACACACTCTAACTACACTGTCTGAATGCTGACTCCTGACTTAATTGTACTCATTACTTATCTCATTAACCATGTCATCCTTCCGAAACTGGCAATATAATTATTTTGAATTGAAACTGAACCCTGTTAATGTTATTGTTAACTCCCATTTAAGTAAATTATTATTGTACATCTTAACAATATGAAACAAATAAAAAAAAAAAAGAAAAATTATTCCACTTCTTGTCAGATGTTAACCACTTAACCACTTGCCGACCGCCGCACGACTATCTACGTCGGCGGTCAGCTCCTCATAGGCAAACTAACGTAGGGCTACGTTGCTTGCTTGTGAGGGTCTAGGGAGCGAGCGTGCGCCACCGGAGGCGCGCTCCCGCGTGGTCACGGACCCCCCCGCGCGCGTGACCAGCGGACCCGATGTCCGCCGGCCACTCGGCGATCGGCGGGGGAGAGGGAAAATGTCAGGCAGCTTGTGTAAACAAGCGACCTGTCATTCTCCTCGCTGTAAAGACACTGATCACATGGATCTACTATGTAGATCCGTTGATCAGTGTCCTTACAGCTCAAGCCACAGCCAATCACAGTAGAAAGCACGCCCCTAGGGACACACACAGCCCCTCCCTCCCAAATAAAGTTAACCCCTTCACTACCAGTGTATTTTTACAGTAACAGTGCATATATATAGCACTGATTACTGTAGAAATGTCACTGGTAACCCCAAAAGTGGCAAAAATGTCAGTCAAGGGTCCGATCTGTCCGCCGCAATGTCGCAGTACAGCAAAAAAAATCGCAGATCGCCGCCATTACGCGTTAAAAAAAAAACAACAAAAATGACAAAAATCTTTCCCTTTGTTAGTAAACTTTATAAGTAATAGTATACTATGCGCAAAAGTTATTACTATTAGTAATAACTTTTGCGCAAACCAATCAAAATACGCTTTTTGCGATTTTTTTTACCAAACATAGGTAGCATAAAACAAATTGGCCGAAAATATTAAAAAATTTTGATTTTTTACATTTTTTTGGGGGGGAATTTCATAAAAAAATGTGAAAAATATTGCTATTTTTGCAAAATTGACGCTCTTTTTTTGTTTATAGCGCGTGATCAAAAAATCGCACAGGTGATCAAATACCACCAAAAGAAAGCTCTGTTTGTGGGAAAAAAAAGGACGCCAAATTCGTTTAGGTACAGCGTCACTTCCTGCAAATAGCTCACTTCCTGTTCTATGGTGGCTAGGTTTACTTAATTCACTTTATCTATTTATTAAGGAAGTAATCTGGTTGTTACCCTTGGACAGGAATACAAGAAATCACAGTTTACAAAACACAAAGAAAGAGAACATTGCTTGACATATCAGTTTAATTCATAGAAAGTAACAAGGACACTGTATTTCTGGCGAGGTCAATGGGTATTTTTTGTACTTAGCCTCAAAAATGAAAACAAATGTAGCCAAAACATTTAATGGCTAGTAAGCTGAAATATCATATTTTGCATGTTTGGTTTTGGGTTTAATACCACTTTAAAGCTTCATGTTCTATCAGTTCTTGAGTTTATACTTTAAGATTATAAAAAAAAAAAAAAGATTATAGAAGAAAAGATTATAAAAAAGAAAATTTAAAGCTATGGTTTGCCTTAGTATCTTGTGGATTTCACAGCCAAATCAAGAAGCAGTGACCACAGTACAGGCAGCAGGGCAGCACAGAGCTGTCTGCTGCCTGCTCCCTCTGTTGAGTGTCCACCCTGACATTCATGAGAGGAAACCTGCCAGCTACCCCCTCACCTCTGCTCAACTAAGGAGAGGGAGAAGAAAGGGATGGAGGAGGCAGATATTTTACCTCTGGTAATTGTCTGTATAAATGCTTATGACAATAAATCTGCTCAATCTGTAGACTTGGGCCTGGTCAGACCATGTGCAGGTCTGTGGCTAATATCTGTGCCACATCGTAGTGCAGATATTTATTTAACCGCTTGCTGAATGCCCCAAGTATATGTATTGTGGGGCAACAGCTCCTACAGGCAAAATTACGTACTTGTAAATCGCCTTCTACTTCCAGGTTTGCAGCGCGCACATGTGTCACTGGCGAAGAGCTCCCGCAGTGATTGGAAACAGCAGGAGCCAATCAGCGTATCTGGCGAACCCGATGTCTGCCGGGACCCGCTGATCATTACTGACAGAGTCAGAACAGCGGTCTGCCTATGAAAACAAGGCAGATTGCCATTCTGTGACAAGGGAAGACAGAGATTCTGTGTTTCTGCTTAGCAAGAACATGGATCTCTGTCTTTCCACAGTACAAGCACCCCTCACACAGTTATAAAGTACTCCTTAAGGGACACATTTACCCTTTGATCGCCCCTGTTAACCCCTTCCCTGCTGGTATCATTCGTACAGTAACAGTGCATATTTTTTAGCACTTATCACTGAATTGGTGTCACTGGTCCCAAAAAAGTGTCAATTTGTCCGTCACAATGTCGCAGTCCCGCTATAAGTCGCTGATCACTCCCGTTACTAGTAAAAATAAATACATTTTAAAAAATCCATAAAATATCCCATAGTTTGTAGACACTAAAACTTTTGTTCAAACTAATTAATATACACGTATTGTTTTTGTTTTTTTTTTTAAAAAAAAACATGTAGCAGAATACATATTGGCCTAAACTGATGAGCAAATTAGATTTTTTTGCATTTTTTGTTTTTTGGGTGTATTTTATAGCAGAAAGTAAAAAACATATATATTTTTTTCAAGATTGTAAGTCTTTTTTGCTTATAACGCAAAAAAAAAAAAAAAAAATGCAGAGGTGATCAAATACCACCAAAGGAAAGCTCTATTTGTGGGGAAAAAAACCCATCAATTTAATTTGAACACAGCATCACACAACCGCACAATTTTCAGTTAAATGAAGGCAGTGCCGTATCACAAAAAATGGCCTGGTCATAAAGGGGCATAAACCTACCGGAGCTGAAGTGGTTTTAGGGTGCACAAATTTCAACATTCCAGCAAAAATTGTAATTTATAATTTCATAGTTTGTGGTGCATTCTTTGCAAATCCTCATTAACATAGACACACTGGGGTTGATTTACTGAAGCTGGAGAGTGCAAAATCTGGTGCAGCTGTGCGTTGTAGCCAATCCGCTTCTAACTTCAGCTTGTTCAATTAAGGCCCCTTTCACACACGCCTGTTCGTTTTTTTGGCAGATCTGAACGGTTCCCCCATGCATTCCTATGGGGCATCGGATGTCAGCGGAGACATGTCCGCTGACATCGACCCGATCCAATTCATCAAATTTGGACCGATGGAAACCCTATTTTTCCGATCGGATGGGATCGGATGAGAATGGACCGACGGTCCGTTCCCATCCGATTTCCCCCATAGAGATGCATGGGGAACTGACAGCTGTGTCTCCGCACACAGCGCGGAGACACAGCTGTCATCCTTCTGCTCAGCTGGGGATCGGCAGATCGATCCCCCGCTGAGAAAAGCGGAGTCTGTTTGACGGACACAGTGTGTGAAAGAGCCCTAAGTCTTTCCAAAAAACTGTAAGCTGATTTTCTTTGCAGAGCTGCACAAGATTTTACACTCTCCAGGTTTAGTAAATCAACCCTGCTATGTTGTTTAATTGGTGAATTTGAAGTGTACATCACATGTGCACCAAAAAAAAACATGTTTAAATGAATAGTTTAGTGGGTCTATTGTGTTTTCTGTACACATTTTAAGGCACAATCTTAAGTGTTGACTGGAGTTACATGTTTCAGAGTGTTACGATGGACTGAGAAATATGAAATTAAACAAAAAATCAGTTGCAACAAATTCTTTTAGCAGAGCTCTGTATTTAAATTACTATAAGAAATGTCGCAGAATATATAAAGGTTACTTATGCTGTAAATCACATGATCCTCTTGAGAGTTGTTGAATATATTATAATTTTTTCTTTCTCTTTAAGAATAGTAATCTTTTGACAACCCCAACTACTTAAACTAAGTGATGTCCAGTATATTGCAACTAGAAAGCCTTTAGTTTGAATTAATATGTAACAGGGTCATTAAACTCTTTAGTTAATGCTTTGCCCTGGATAAGGTGTCTTCAGACACGAATGCACATAATACCTAAATTAACTTTTTGAAAGGTTAATGCTAACAAAATTGAGACTGTGAGTCAAAGGAGTATAGTGTGTTCACTGAAAGTGATTTAGTTAGATAACAGCAAAGGTGCCCACATGGTCTTGTCCCATAACAATATTTTAAAGAAACAATTATGGAATTATGGAAATATGGAACAATTATCTCGGTGAGGAAAAATAGTCTATATATATATATATATATATATATATATATATATATAGAGAGAGAGAGAGAGAGAGAGAGAGAGAGAGAGAGAGAGAGAGAGAGAGATAGATAGATAGATAGATAGATAGATAGATAGATAGATAGATAGATAGATAGATAGATAGATAGATAGATAGATAGATAGATAGATAGATAGATAGATAGATAGATAGACAGACAGACAGATTGTGTATATATATATCTATATAGATATATAGATATATATATACACACATTGTATGAAAAAGAGAATTACATTGTAACTCTATATTCAACATAGTGTACAGCATAGTCAATTCATCTGGGACCAGTAGTTTATCTGATCTGCTAGGACCTGATTTATAACCTTCATTACAAATTCATTGGCGTTTCTAAAAATTCCACTCTTAATTTTCACCTTGTTTGTCAGCCTATAGACCTTTGGTACATGGCATAACTGTGAATTTATCCAGATAATCCGAAAAACAAAAATGTTTTTTTGGATTTGCAATTTGATTCAGTTTGTTGTTTTTATAATAAAGGCCTCAAGTTTGTTTTTTGGGGTTTTTTTTTTCACAAAAAAAAGGGTTGCTAATTTTTTTTTTCTAAAATTGAACTAGACATAGAAATTCAGTTTAAATGCACAAATGGCCAGCAGAATTAAGCTTTAACCACTTGAGGACCAAGCCTTTTTCTGACACATTTTGTTTACAAGATAAAATCAGTATTTTTTTTCTAGAAAATGACTTATAACCCCCAAAAATTATATATATATATTTTTAGCAAAGACTCTGGAGAATACAATGGTGGTCATTGCGCAATTCATGCAATTTTTGTGCAGCAGTCTTTCAAACTCAATTTTTAAAAAAAAAAATACACTTCACTGAAGTACCGGTAAAACAAATCTAAACAGTAAAGTTAGCACAATTTTTTTGCATATTGTGAAAGATGATGTCATGCTGAGTAAATAGATAAATAACATGTTACAGTTTACACTGTGCACACTCTCGTGGAATGGAGACAAACAACAGTACCAAAAAATCTCCAAAGGCGATGCTTTAAAATGTTTTAAGAGTTACAGAGAAACTCATTTGCTAGAATTATTGCTCTTGCTCTGACGATAGCGGCGAAACCTCACATGTGTGATTTGAACACCATTTACATTTGCGAGCGCGACTTACGTATGCGTTTTATTTCGAGCGCCAGCTCACAGGGACGGGGGCACTTTATTTATTTTTATCTTATTTTTATTTTCTTTTTATTTTTTTAACACTTTTTTTTTTTTAAAATCTGATCACTTTTTTTGCTGTCACAAAGAATGTAAACACACGTTGTGACAGTAATAGGCAGTGACAGGTACTCTTTATGGAGGGATCTGGGGTCCTCTTTATGGAGGGACCCCAGGACCCCTCCACTGCACTTCAAAGTATTCAAGCGCTGAAATCTGCATTTTTGAATACTGAGTTTTTTTCAAATCGGCACCATTGGCAGCCCAGAAAAACGGAAGTGATGTTGTGACGTCACTTCCGAGTTACATGATCAGAGACCCGATCAAAGCCGAATCCGGCTTTGCTTGGGACTCCTACCAGCCAGTGGATGTGTCGGCTGATTGCTCTGGTCCCCCTGGGCAAAGCCGCGGAAGGTGGCGGGTGGGGGGGGGTTGCCCCCTCCTGCTTTTTGGGATAACAGCGGCTGCTTAGCATCAATTATGAACGCCTGAAAGCCGACCGCCAGCTCTAAAAAATGGTACCGGGGTGATGCCTACAGCTGTAGGCATCACCCCGGTACAACCACTTCTTCAAGGCGATGTACAGGTACGTCGGTTTGAGGGAAGTGGTTAAATAACAATGATTTTTTTTAAACAGATTTATGCAGACGTGCAAAGAAATAAAACATTACATTTGATTACATTTTGTTTCAGTGTTTCCCACAGTTTACAGTTACTGTATATATGGAAGGTTCCCATATACAAGTGCATCTAAAAAAAAAAGTTAAAATATCATCAAAAAGTTAATTATTTCAGTAATTTAATTCAAAAAGTGAAACTCATATATTATATAGATTCATTACACACAGAGTGATATATTTCAAGCATTTCCTTCGTTCAATTTTGATGATTATGGCTTACAGCAGCTAGTGAAAACTCAAAATTCAGTATCTCAGAAACTTAGAATATTGTGAAAAAGTACAATATTGTAGAGTCATGGTGTTACACTCTAACCAGCTAATTAACTTAAAACACCTATAAAGGTTTCCTGAGTCTTTAAATGGTCTCTCAGTCTGGTTCAGTAGGTTACACAATCATGGGAAAGACCGCTGGCTTAACCGTTATTCAGAAGACAGTCATTGATACCCTCCATAAGAAGGTTAAGTCACAAAAGGTCATTGCTTAAGAAGCTGGCTGTTCACAGAGTGCTGTTTCCATGCATATTAATGCAATTGAGTGGAAGGAAAAAATGTGGTATAAAAGTGCACAAGCAACAGGGATAACCGCAGCCTTGAAAGAATTGTGAAGCAAAGGCTATTTAAGAATTTGGAGGAGATTCACAAGGAGTGAACTATGGCTGGTGTCACGGCTTCAAGAGCCACCACACGCTGACGTATCCAGGACATAGGCTACAGCTATTGCATTCCTTGTGTCAGGCCACTTCTGAACCAGGGACAACCTCAGAAGAAGCGTCTTCTTCTGCCATATTTGTGACGTCATCCTGCACGAGCAGGCTGGTGCTGACTGCCGCTGTGTTTAATAACAAGTGTTTAGACAACACTGATTTATATCTTCATTCTCGTAAGTGTAACTTATGTTGTGTTAATAAATGCTATTTTAACATATTATACTATGAGGTTTCCCTCTTTTATCTATATACATGGGGAGCTATTGCCAGTCGATTGCTTCATTCTTGAATCTTATGGGATTTTCTATATTAGAACCAGAGGAATCAACACCCTTCTCCATCTTGGCTGCTGAGTCTGTTGGGAGTAACTAAAGCGTGTGTGATCTCTATAATTTGAGATCCACGATTTCTGGTAAACGATGTGTATATGTGGTGAAGGGATTTGCTTTGAGCACCATTTTGTCTGGATTCCTATGTGAACACGGATATATGTTTTTCACTATTGAAGAAGGATAAACCATTTGAAAGACTTTCACTTATTATTATTATTATTATTTCAGGTACTTAAATAGCGCTGTCAATTTACGCAGCGCTTTACATATACATTACATATTCACATCAGTCCCTGCCCTCAAGGAGCTTACAATCTAAGGTCCCTAACTCACATTCATACATACATAGTAGGGCCAATTTTATACAGGATCCAATTAACCTACCAGCATGTCTTTGGAGTATGGGAGGAAACCGGAGTACCCAGAGGAAACCCACGAAGGCACAGGGAGAACATGAAAAATCCAGGCAGGTAGTGTCATGGTTGGGATTCGAACCAGCGACCCTCTTGCTGCTAGGTGAAAGTGCTAACCACTACACCACCATATGATTAGCGCACTTATTCTTTATATATGTATCCAGGACACAAGCTACAGCTGTTGCATTGCTTGTGTCAAGCCACTTCTGAATCAGAGACAAAGTCAGAAGAAGCATCTTACCTGGGCTAAGGAGAAAAAGGACTAGACTGCTGCTCAGTGGTTCAAAGATCTCTTTTCGGATGAAAGTAAATTTTGCATTTCAATTAAAAAACAAGGTCCCAGAGTCTAGAGGAAGAGTGGAGAGGCACAGAATCCAAGTTGCATGAGCTCTAGTGTAAAGTTTCCACAGCCACTGATGATTTGGGGAGCCACGTCATCTGCTGGTGTTGGTCCACTGTGTTTTATCAAGTCCAAAGTCAGCGTAGCTCTCTACCAGGAAATTCTAGAGCACTTCATGCTTCCCTCTGCTGAACAGCTTTATGAAGAGGCTGATTTAATTTTCCAGTAGGAATTGGTACCTGCCCACACTGTCAAAAGTACCAATACCTGGTTTAATGATCATAGTATCACTGTGCTTGATTGGCCAGCAAACTCACCTGACCTAAACCCTATAGAGAATCTGTGGGGTATTGTCAAGAGGAAGATGAGAGACACCAGACCCAACAATGCAGATGAGCTAAAGGCCAATCATTATTAAAGCAACCTGGGCTTTCATAAAACCTCTGCAGTGCCACAGGCTGATCGCCACAGTAAAAAGCCGCATTGATGCATTAATTCATGCAAAAGGGCCCCGACCAAGTATTGAGTGTACACTATACTGTACAGTATAGTATAGTGTATACTATACTGTACATGGACATATTTTTCAGTAAGCTAACATTTCTGTATAAACATATTTTTTGTATTGGTCTTATGTAATATTCTAATTTTCTGAGATACTGAATTTTGGATTTTCACTAGCTGTAAGCCATAATCATCAAAATGAAAAGAAATGCTTGAAATATATCACTCTGTGTAATTAATCTACATAATATATGAGTTTCACTTTTTGAATTGAATTACTAAAATAAAATAACTTTTTTATGATATTCTAATTTTTTGAGATGTATCCGTACACTTATGTGTCTGTACATCTCACTGATGACAAGAAGTTTCAGTATTCGAAACAAAAATACCAAATTTCTTCTATGCAAGCATTATGGAACATAATTAATAATAATAAAAATACAATTTAACCAATTTTTTTTTTTTTTTTTTAGAACTATATATTTTATTCCTGAATTTCAATATAAGCTTAGTTAGAAAAATAAATAGTGGGAAAACAATTTATTAGGGAGAAACATCTGTGAGGCAAAATAAAAATAAACTTAATTTTGGCATTGATTACAATAAGACATGTATTAACAATCATACACCACAGATTGAGCTGTTGAATGTGATTATTTTTGTCCCAGTGAAATTATACTTGATTGTCAAAACTGTACACATATTTAAAAGATTGTGACTAAAAATAAATTCCACTCATGATAAATATTATAGCTGTTTGAAATGCACATTTTTTTTTTTAGGAACAGGTAAGAACCTCACAGAATCTCTGTTCTGCTGAATTGGAGCAATCCTTCTGTCCAGTGATTTAACAACACAGCAGGAGTCTTTCCTACTGGAGGTTTTAACAAATGTATGGCTTTGTGCCAGCGCTGTGTACATCCTCCCTTGCCCTGAAGACAGGTATTCATTAATTAAGGCACAGACTGTTAATTTTACATTTGAACTAATTGATAAAAGTAGTTAATGAGCCTTACTAAATATTGTTCACATTTTATGGTGACTGACATCAGGAGAGAAAGGTGACGGAAATACCTTGTTGTTACAAATGTAGTTGTTTTTCCCAAAAAATGGCAGTAGATGACAGGCTAAGCAATTAGGATACTTATAACTTACAATGAATAAAATTATTTAACTTATTAAAAAAGCAATTCCATGTATTTATATTTTATTTATATTACACGTTTAGGATTTACTAAAACATTTATGGTTATATTCAATTTAATGACTGACAACATAATTTCGTTTGAAATGAACACAAACTGCATGTGCAATTACCCTAAAAATAAATCTGATATAAGTACAGGACATATGAAAACACTGAGCTATGCTAAATGTACTAATTTGGATATTAGGCTTGTTGCAGACCTTTGTGGTATGCTGTGATGCATAAAAGCATGTTAGGCCTCTTTCACACGAACAATCCGATCAGATCCACCTGTCAGTTTTTTAGGCAGATCTAATCGGATCCTCCATGCATCCCTATAGGGCAGCGGATGTCAGCGGAGACATCTCCGCTGTCATCCGCATCCGATCCTGTCCGTGAAATCCAGACGGATGGAAACCCTATTTTTCATCTGTCCAGGGGATCGGATGGGATTGGATGAGAGCGGACAGGCGGTCCACTCTCATCCGATTCCCCCATAGAGAGCAGCGGTGCTCTGACACCTCCCTCTCCACACACAGTGCGGAGAGGGAGCTGTCACCTGCCTTCTCAGCCGAGATCTGTGTATCGATCCCCCGCTGAGCAGCACGGAGTCCTCTGACGGAGGCAGACCGTGTGAAAGGAGCCTTATGTTACAAGTTTATGTATGGTTGCAGCAAGACAGCCCTTTCATTATCAATGGGCTGTCAAAGCATTGCAATGAACCAAAAATCATACCTGTTTTAACCACTTCAATACTGAACACTCACCCCCTTCCGGTCCAGGTCAATTTTCAACTTTCAGCTTTGTCACATTTTGAATGACAATTACTTGGTTAAATAAAAATAATAGTAACACTGTACTGCTCAGGAATTTGTTTTTCTTTTAACACACGATTTCTTATAACAGTGAAATCTGTGGACACACAGTTGACACAGCAGGTGACAGATTGCGCCACAGTGCAGCCAGTGGGGCATGCACGAGGCATGATCCTGCAAGGAATTCATATGATGTCCACCCAGAAAACTCTGCTATAGGCTGGGCAGGAAGGGGTTAAACACGGAGCGCCACAATGCATGTCATGTGTATTGTGATGCCTTGTTACACAGGTACATTACCTGCTATTCCAATTGTGTAATGTATGCCATTTTGAATGGCAAATTATCGGCTCTGCACAAAGTGCTATACATTACCATGTCTTGCATTAATGAACAGTAAAACATTTGTTTTACTGTGTATTACCTCAACTCACAAGTCTTAATGGGCTCTAACCAACAGGAAAACAAACCCAGCTTAATGAAAAAAAGATTTTTACATAAGACATACTGTACATTTGCTTTGCAAAAAACAAAATCTGTATCCCCCCCAAGTTTGAATCAGTGAGAAGCTTTCTAATTAATGAAAATTCAAAGCCCACCACTCCACCACATCAAGTTGAAGACAGGAATAAAGTCATCAGATGTACACATGATTGACTTTCACTGCCAAAGCCTGCCTACAGGCAGCGGTAATCTGAAAGTCACACATTAGATGGGATTGGACCCAAAGAATGTTTGCTAAACCCATATTTTTTTTCAAAATGATTTAAGGCTAAGTTCATCTTTAAAGCAGAACTAAACCCATCTCTCCTTTATAACCAAGGAAGCTGCCATCTTGGCCTCTATTGATCTGCAGTTGCCATGAAGCTGCACATGTGATTAATTATGACACCAGCCATTTAATAGTTTGGCTGAGAGTACAAGCAATTGTGAGACTTATCCTTTGTGACATGCCTTGAATGTAACTGTTTTAGTAAACAGTTAAATCAATAGGTTTAGTTCCACTTAAAAAAATGCATAAATAATGCACACCTTGTTGCAGGTAAAAAGCAGTTTTCAGTTGCAATGTCAGACTCCTGTAGACACTGTCCACACTTTTCAGCCCAACCTTTGTAAAGGCTTTCTGTTCAAAAGCTGTAGGAAGTATCAATGGACTACAAGTATGCTAACCATTGGCCTTACAGTTCATTGAGAACTACAAGCCATCTGCTGTGGTGGAAGACTAGCCTTGTAGTTCATTTATTCACAGATTGCTGTGTGACAAAAAAAAAAAAAAAGAAAGAATGTGGTTAATTTACTAAAACTGGAGAGGGCAAAATCTGGCATGGATCTGCATAGAAACCAATCAACTTTCTGTTTTTTTTTATCAGATCTTAATTGAACAAGCTGAAGTTAGAAGCTGATTGGATTCCATGCACAGCTGCACCGGATTTTGCCTTCTCCAGTTTTAGTAAATCAATCTCGGTGTGTTTCATAATTTTCCCATTCTTATGTGGCAATGGCTATGTCATTTCTAATTTGTGTCTCTTCAAGTATATATTGTACATTGCTCTTACTTTGGCATATATTTCACATGTTTTTGTTTTCATTATGTTTCTAGTACTTATTTTTTTCAAATGAGAACACTTAAAATGGAGTCTAGTGACTATCCAATTTATAGAAGGTATTACTGAGAAATCAACAGGCTGTGTTGACTTTGCTCCTCTTTTATTTCTTCCATACCTGTTTCCATATTTATTAGAATAGCAATATGTACCTAATTATGTGTTCTGTCTCATGTCATCAGCTCAAGTAGCTTTTCGGCACTTTAGCATTCTATTATGTGCAAAGTATATAGCAGCAATAACAGGAACAATCTAAATTAAAAAGACACACTTCTTGGTTTAAAGATAAAATATGCTTATACACACACACACACACACACACACACAAACAACAACATCTATAATAAATGTTAAAAATCTATTTGTGTGAATTGAATCATAAGGTAACATGTGATGTTATTGCCTTATCAAAAGAAATCTGCAGCATTTGGGCAGATTTTAAGCAAGGTGATTTAATGTAAATGACTCCTAATGAACCCCAAAGTTAAAGCGGAACTCCAGGCGGATACAAAAAACACAAATGAACGAAGCTGATTATTCATTAATGGGTGACTAATTGTATTTTCTCTGAAGCAAAAGTGGAAGTTGAATAAAACTTGATTTCAGCATCTGGTAATCCCCTGTAAAGAAGCACTTTTATCCTTAAAAGGAGGAGAGGAAGGGGAAGCACTTTTATCCTTAAAAGCAATCCTGGAGCTCCAGCAAAGTGATTGTACCTAGATGCAATCTCCTATATTTTACCTGTAAGGAACATATTGATGTCAACTTAAGTTTGCTTCAGGCAGTAAGAAACGTTCCTTTAGACTTCCCTTACTCAATGATTCTACCAATACATATTAGGTAGTAAGGGGGCTAAGTGGCATGAGACTGTAATTGATTTGGCAGGTCATAAGAAGGACTAAGCTGTATAAATGTAATGAAATACATTTATAATCCTGGTAGGTCACAGGGTCATAGTAACAAGATAGCTGAGCTGTGTGAGGCAACTTCTGTACACATAACAAAATCATGAAGATTATTGCATAGATATTAGGATTTACAGGAGTACATTTCCCCTAGGTCCAATGTCTTAGCCCCGAGAGTAGGTGCTGGTCCAAAATGAAGCTTACATTAAAGTGCCACTGGTCTTCAAGAGAGAAAAAGAAGTTGACATTATTGTCAGAAGGATTTCTGTAACTCTGCAAAAATATCACTTAGCATGCGCATAATTAAAATGGAAAAAATATAAATCTGATTTAAGATCTACATCAAAGTAAACCTGTATCAAAGATGAACATTTTAAACTGAGCACATCATGAAAAAATACACGGGCAAAGGTTACCTTGTAGACACCACTTGCAAAATGATCAGCAGACATACAGACTGTTCAGGTTATATGCAAATCCTTTCTTTATCTACAAAAGTTTATTATGGTATCAATCTTTTCCCCCTTGCTTAATCTTTTAATGAGATGTAAATCCTCCCTACCTAACAAAAAGGATAAGGAGGTTGAGGGGTGCAACTGCCTTTGTATCTGTACTTTATCTCTCGCTCATGCTGTACACTTTTAGTGATTGATTGATTGATTGATTGATTGATTGATTGATGAATTGATTATTTTACTAAAGGTCACCTATACTTGTGCAATTTTTTATTATATGGTATGCTGAAGTTGCCCAGCGTTGTGACTCAGTTCCACTTCATTGATCCACAGAGTTGAATCAAACTTCAAAGCAATTAGATGCAATAAACAGTTGCCTTAGCCTTTATGTACACTAGCAGCTCCTAAACTTGAGTTTAGGAGCTTTTGCCATTTTCTTTGCCAAAGCTCCTAAACGCAGCTTCATAAAAGCCTATGTGTACATGTTTTTAGAGAGTTTAGGAGCTGCTGAGGCTAGGTGAGCTTCAATCGTGT